>NC_084745.1:33271348-33631348 GCF_033978785.1 Entelurus aequoreus | reverse complement strand
TTGCATTTGTGAACACCTCTCCTGCTCTCAAAGCCACCTCAAGATTGCTTTTTGGTTTTCTTTTTTTTTTTTTAATGACAGAAAGCGGGAAAAAAAGAATTACTTTGGAATATCAGTTACTTTTAATATATTTCATGTACAAAAAAGACATTTTAGGTTTGCATTTGTGTTAAAACTATCAATAGCAACATTAATATACAAACTGAAGGAAAAACATTTAGTAAGTTGTGTCCTTCAACACAGCACCATCTTATTAACTCTGTCAAAATGAATACAATGTTCCCCAATGTACTTCCTAGAATGGAGCATCCATTATGCCTTAAGGATATTAATAATACCCAACTTCCTCCCTTGTTTGGTTTGAACAGATCACATCCCATTACACAACATGTGTGTTACCAGAATTAGCGACTGCACAAGTTAGAGGGGGTGCTATGGTTAATGTTTGTAGAGCAATTTATACTATTTGGAATATGACTCAGACCTTACATGCCAGTCAATTGGGAAAAAACAAGGATCCTTTTTAAGGCGGTCATAAATCTGTGGTATAAAAAAAACAAAAAAAACTTTCTGCCAGTTTTGAAGAGCGCTTCTTTTAAAATGAGACATATTACACAACACGTCATTTGGGTGGGAAATGGAAATCCACAGGATCAAAGATTATTTGCAAAAAACACATGGGTTTGTCATTTTTTTGTCCTTGGCTGAGAGGGAAAAAAGCTGGCAACATCTTTACAGGCAGGACTTGCTATATTCTATCAAAAAAAATGACATTCAGATCTACTCCCGGCCCTTAAGTGTGTAAAAAGCCATTGTGGACAGAGCTCTTTCGTGTTTATAACCTCTTGCCCAATATGCTTACACCTAAGCATGTTTCAAGATATTAAAAAAAAAAAATGAATCAATTTTTTTCACAATTTATATTAAGGCATCCAACATGCATGAATGCATCTTTCCATAAAAAGACACTTGCATTAGAATGCTTAAAAACATTTCAAACTATGTAAAATGTGTCAAAGTGCGGTATGCCAAGTTTCTCGTCTTTACTATAACCTGTTTGGATTGTCATGAAAACTATACATGGGTGGCGGGAAATTTAAAAGCCCTCTCCTATCCCTCTAAAGTACCACTATTATTTCCCAAATGAGTACACTCCCCAGATCACAAATAAAAAGGTGACAGTCATCACATTTGTTAAGTCCATTCATCTTATATCCACGCAAGCTTTGCTAAGGAGGTAAAAAGGAAACAAAAATAATATTCCACAGGAGCAAAGTGAAAGTTATTACTGTGAGTATTCTGTGTAATCCCAAATAGTGACTTTCTGTTTCCAAAGAACCATAAGGCCTCTGCTTCAGTCTCTTATCATGGCAAGTTTGAATGCCTTCATTTTGTAGGAAGGTCTTGAAATCAAACAAAAAAGGATGAAGTTGTAAGAGAATTAAAATACATATCCATCACTCGTGCAGCAACTGATGAAATCAGAAGCAGCATAGGAAGAGTTCTTTGCTCTGTTTGATTCCGGGTCAATCCGTCCATTTGGATATGGGGGGTGCGGAAAAAGTTAACTTCCAAAAAAAACCAAAAAAAAACAATGAAGTTAAGTTGTGAAAAGGAATAGTGCTCAAACTTGTTTAATAAAATTTGAGGAGCCCAAGCGGGTCCGATAGTCAGTGTTCAGACCAATCCTGATCCGAGAGGTTTTTTTTTTAGCTTTTGCTGGTGGCCGAAGATGGAGGCAACTCGAGGACGACCTCGATTCCAGAACTTGCACTGGGGCTAGCTACAGCGCTACTAGTTCCGTTCTTGTTGACGAACGTCCCCGGCTGGCCAAAGTCAGTGGTTCGAAGCATTGTGAGGTGATGCGGGGAGAAGACGTGGGCCCTCGCAGCGGCCCCAGATTTAAACGAGACTTTGCAGACCGTGCAGCAGCCTGTCAGGGCCTCGCTCGGCCCCGACTGGCCAGGCCCCGACTGGCCAGTCCCCGGGGAAGCTGGGGATTCAGTAAAGTTAAGCTGTACAGGTTTAGGCATGATGGGGCGATTGGCTTTGAGAGCGGTGTACTGCAGGTAGCTTCCTGAGCTCATGTCCACCTTCCCACCACATGATAGAGACTGAGAAGCACATGGAGGAGTGGGTAGACAAGAAGAAAAGAACATAATTGTTAACATCAGACCTTTGTTATTAAATATCATAATGCCAAAATGTCTTACCAGTTTCTCCTGTTGCAGCCTCCAGCGCTTCTCCTTGGCTCTGGTGTTTTGGAACCAGATCTGGACCACCTTGAGGGGCAGGCTGAGCGACGTGCCGAGGGCCTCGCACTCGATAGCATTAGGGTGGGCACAAGTCTCATAGCAGGACTGCAGAATGTAGAGCTGCAGGGAGGACAGGTGCGTGCGTGGCCTGCGGCTGGAAGAGTGGGTGAGGAAGCTGTTTTCCGGGGGAGTGGGTTTAGCCATCACAACAGGGGCTGGCCTGACCACCTTGGTTGAAACAGGGATGTTTGGGCTGACTGGTGCGATGGTGGGAGTGGGGGGAGGGAGGATGGTACGAGCAGGAAGACCCAGTTGCTCTCTGGAGAGCGTGTTAATTTTGATTGGGACTTTAGAGGTCCAGTATTTAAGGCCATTCTGTTTCTGGGGCAGCTCAGGCCTGTTATTGGTAGCTGTCGTCAGCTTGGGTACCATGCGGTTTGTTACCGGAGGACCCGTCTCATTCTCATCGTCTCCCTCCTCATCCGTTTTTTCCTCCTCACTCTCCTCTTGTAATTGCTGTTGCTGATCCGGTCGCGGGGCGATGGAAACAAGATCCTTGGGAGATGCTAAAAGGATGGGGGCATTGATGCTGGGTGCAACTTGGACCATGGTAACATTGCTGGTGGTTTCAAGCTTGGTCTTTGGCATTGCAGAGGCACTGCTGCTCACCACGGAGACGGTAGAAGAAGCAACAATCTCCTTGGGCTTGATCGGAACAGGGATGGTTTTTTTCACCATATTGGCAGGTTTGCACTCGGGTCGAATGAGCGTGCGCACAATTGGAGCGCTGGTGATGCTTCCAGTGTTGTCTTGGACAAGCTTGTTGGAGAAAATGGGTTTGGAAAGAGGCCAGGTGAATTTGATGAGAGGTTTACCAACTGCTGCCAGTGTTCCGTCGCTGATGAATCGGACCTCACCCTTACGTTCCCTTGCCCTCATGTTCTGGAACCATATCTGAACCACTTTTTTGGGAAGGCGAACCCATTCTGCGATCTGTTCAAACTCATGTTTTCCAGGGTTTGGATCTTTAAAGTAGCATCCATACAGAATGTCGAGTTGTTCTGCTTGGATGATGGTCCTCGAGCGCCGCATATCGTGGTATCTTCTCCCTTTGGCCCTCCTCTGTTGTGGCTGCTCAGCGTTCTTGTCCTTCTCTTTTTCATTATCTAAAAATGCTGCATTCGTTTTCTCGGCTGCTTTCGTGTAAATAATGGACTTGGTCATGTTATTGCTGTTGACCAGATTCATACAAGTGTTTGAAGAGGTCATGGTGGTGAGAGAGTCGGGTTTAACCTGGACCACAACCAGACCTTGGGATGTGGGCCTCAGGCCAAGTCCATCCAGCCACGCCCCTTTTTGTAATGAGTTTTTGTCAGGCAGACAGGAGGAAGAATAATTTTTTCCCATACTGAGATCCAGTGCAGTCTCAGAGTCAAAGCCATTGGACAAATATTGAGAAGTTTGGTTGATGGAAGAGAGTGATTGCGATACAAGAGAAGAGGTTGAGTTGGAAAAGACTGGTACTTTGCTCCCAACTCCAACTAGTGATGGAGCAAGCGAGAGGACATAAGGACTTAAGAATTGTGTGGAAAAAGGTGTGAGAGACAGAGGAAGGGAATGAAGAGCAGTAGGAATCTGGTCGATGGAGTAGGTCTGTGAACTTGGAGGATCCGCTTGGGCCTCCAGCTCGAGGTCCACATCCGGATCCTGTCTCTCTCTTTTCACTTCCATCTCATGTTCAAACACCGCTTTTCGTTTTTTCTTCCTGGGCCGATGGCTCCCTCCCCCATCTTCATCTTCATCATCATCCTCCGCATCTGAGAGAAACACAGTTGTGGAGCGCAATACTTTTCCTCCAATAACTCCTTTGTCACAATGGACATCAGGTTGCACTTCGTCTTTAGCAGGGCTTTTGGGGGCCTCTTGCAGACCTTCATTCTGACTTTCCTCATCTGACACAATCACAGAAGTGTAGACCTCATTCTCAGAGTCAGAAGTCAGGCAGGAAGCTCCCTGACCTTCCTTTCCGGAACTTTTCTGTATGCGCCGCCTTTTTGTACTCGACAAATCCATCGCCTGACTGCCTGACACGTCAGCATCATCAACCTCTTCCTCCTCCTCTGCTATAATCAGTGAGTTTTCTTCGTCGTCATAGTCATTGTCGCTGCCTTGAGTGGTCCTTGCAGATTCCGACAAACCTTGTTTGTGTGCATGCTCTGTTGCTCTCTGTCTCTGTTTGGCATTTCTGGCTTGGCACAGCCATTGGCGCACCTCCTCCTCAGAAAGCCCCACCTCTCGTCCCAGCGCCTCGCAATCTTCACGGGGAGGACTTGCAGCATCCGCCTCGCTCCGTGACTCAAAGAAAGCCCAAAGAACCTCTGACTGGAACTCGGACAACACTGGAAGTTCTGGATAAACCGATCCCATTTTATTGCAATGTAGCCGAAACTGGTTACTTAAGGCGACGGAGCTTGATTTCGGGGTACTAGCAGAACCGCTCAGACCGGTGGTTGCTTGGGATTTTTGTGGAGTGGAATCAGGGCTGAGAGTAAGACTTAAATGTACAGGGCTGTAACTTGAGTTGCTAGGCATTGATGGAGAGGGTGAGAGGTTGTTGTCATGGACACTTTTCTCTATGGCAGCAGGGGAGGGACCTGGACTTGCTGGCTTCTCAACTTCCATGTCCACCTGGTGAGTCGAGGTTTTGCTATCTGTTGGTGCTTTCCAAGGGTCCCTCATTTTATTACTCTCTTCCTCAGGTTCCTCTGTCTTGATGCGAACCCCATCCATCATATGTTCTTCAGCCCCACTACCCTCCTGCTTAACACTCGGCTTTTGCTGTCCTGGGGCCGCTGGTGTATTAGCTGGAACAGCAACGGGAGGCCACTGGTGCTGTAACATGCTAAGTCTTTGGGTCAGGAGAGCTTGCTGTGCTGCATTGAGACCCACCAATGGCACACACTGGGTAAGGAGCTGTCCCTGCTGGTTCTCGGGGCATTGCTGGGCTTGGAGGCCATTCAGGATCAAGGGCATGACCATGTGAGGCTGAGGCACAATCTGAGCTGCGTCTGTGCCAGCACTAGGCGCAAACGGAATGAGGGGGTGTGACAAAGCACTCGGGCTGGATGTGAGGAGGGTGAGAAAGGCAGAGACAGCCTGGGGCGAGGCTACAGATGGGGTGATGAGAGAGGGGGCCGCTTGGGAAGTTTGGATCTGCTCAGTGTTTGCTGTGGTCACCATCACGGTTCCAGGTGTAGCACATTTGGTGGTGCCGGTGGCCAACTGACTGCTTCCACTTGCAGCAGTACTCACTGCGATGTTTGGAGTACTGGTGGTGCTGCCTCCACCCCTACTAACTGCGTTGTTTGCAGCATTCCGACTGCGGGTCTGATGCAAGACAGACTTGAGATGGCTCTCAAGGGTGATAGAATGATTGTATGATACTCGACATACAGCACACTGGTAGGGTTTGTTTGAGACATATGGCCGAGTAAGGCCAGACACAGATTGAGAGTCAGCTTCACCACCTTGTATTGTTGTCATTTTCTGAATGTGCGACGCAGAGTAATAATGAACACTCAGGGCAGTTCGGCTGGTAAAGGTTTCCAGGCAGGCGCTGCATTTGAATGAGCGAGCGTTATTCTCCCCAGGCACGCCGTTATCAAGAGCAGACTTTGGACTGTCATCTTCTTCATTTTCAGTCGCATTTTGTTCGTTTGCTTCTGCGATTTCATTTGCCTCATCTGGCTGCGGTTCAGCTTCACCTGCCTCCTGGTCCAACATTCTGTCTTCTTCCATCTCCTTATCTCTATGGGTAGCGTCTAAACTAGGTTGACGGGGTTCCAAAGCGATGTCTTCAGGCGGCCTCTCTTGTGGACAAACTGCAGCTGATAAAACAGATAAACACATGGAATAAACAGAATAAATGTCCCATATTCAGTCAAAAAAAGACAATCACAGTTTAAATTAAATCACTAATCTTAATTCTAACAAGAAAGTTAAAAAAATACAAGCATATACATGACATTGCTTTTAATAGGGTTGTCAAAATATATTGATGATTTGTTAGCTACACACAAAAATTACATTGATACCGTCTTTTTTCCATATTGTTAGTACCGAAGACTGTACACTTTTTTCTTGGCAAGCTAAGTCAATTCTTGACGTCTGAGCACTGAGCAGTCAGCACCAAAGAAGAAGAGCCAGTGTTTTCAATAAATTTGTCTCAGGCTGTCACCAATGCAGTTTTGGTTCTTTCATTTCGCCCTCGTTCATTAACAAATTATAATGAAACTGTGGCCGGATGCAAGACAACTTGCATCATAAGCTTCACAAAATACCTGCTTATCAAAGGACGCATTAAAAGTGAAACAAAAAGGAAGAAGTGTATTATGTCATGCATTTATTTGCTAATCAAGGCAAAGTATTCACCGCTCAAGTGAAAGCGGAGATTCGTCTCTACAACCCCAGAGAGTGTGCTTTAAAACCTCCACAAAGTTGACACCCAACCTTTATCACTTCTTTAATTGCTAAGAAGACACAATTAGATATTTAGCAACACTTTGCCTGCCTGGTTAAATACGTAAGCCAGTGGTGTGGCACATTGTGGAAAAGAATGAACAAACACACAAAAAATCTATTAAACAGACATAACGTAATTTTAAAAAAGCTGAAATGTGCATCCTAAAAGGAAATAAAAAAGATTTGTCTCTAAATGTATATTTTAGCTCATTTCATTACAAATATTTTGTTTTATGGTCTTTTTTTACAATTTAAAATAGTTGATTATTGTTACTTATGAGCATATTTATACACACATTGTTTTTTGATACACATTCAGTGTTTCTCATAAACTGCCAAGATACCTGTGGCGGTGGGGGCGTGGCTATAGGCGTGGTCACCATGACATCATCGAGTAATTTGCATAATTTACTACAATGATTTGATTTTCTCTAAAAAGGCTCAAAAAATGTAGACTTACTAATTAATAATAAGTTTTGTTTTAAACGTCCATCCATCCATCCATTTTACAATATAATTACAACACTTTATGTACATATTTATATACAGATTTGAACAATAAGTTATTCACTGAAATATATTTATTAATTGTGGTTCTTACAAAAACTATATCTTATAAAATATAAAAGCTAAAATGTCTCAAAGCTCTGCCCCTTTAATTAGTGCATACTAAATAATTTAACTTTAGCCTACTACTACAACCATATTATTTACCAGCAACATAAAGTGAAACAGAGGCAGAGGTGTCCTGCCACAGTCAGTAACAAATAAACAGAAAACAGTAGTGGTGGTAGATAGACACAGAGCTTCATCAAACATCTGATCCACTGAACAAAGAGCTCCAAAAATCGTGAACTTTAGACTGCCATCAGTTTTACTCCCTACACTTAACCATGTGTTTCCTACTGCCTGCAGACTTTGCACCCTTTGCTATATACACATGTTGTGTTTCTAATATAAATACATTTAATAAAGTCAAATACAAATAAGGCAACAAGAGAAGTATCCTACACTTCTCTTTTGTAAAGTAAATCTTAACAGCCGATATGGGCATCTACATCAACTATATGATTTGCCTGAGAAGCTGGAGAGGGCAAAAAATAAAAAAATAAAAATGTATTTTTTTATTTGTGGCGGACGTAATTCTTTCGTGGCGGGCCGCCACAAATAAATGAATGTGTGGGAAACCCTGACATTGCTGTTCTTTTTTTGAATGTACACTATATTGCCAAAAGTATTGGGCCACCTGCCTTGACTCACATATGAACTTGAAGTGCCATCCCATTCCTAACCCATAGGGTTCAATATGATGTCAGTCCACCTTTTGCAGCTATTACAGCTTCAACTCTTCTGGGAAGGCTGTCCACAAGGTTGCTGAGTGTGTTTATAGGAATTTTCGACCATTCTTTCAAAAGCGCATTGGTGAGGTCACACACTGATGTTGGTGGAGAAGGCCTGACTCCGTTCTAATTCATCCCAAAGGTGTTCTATCGGGTTCAGGTCAGGACTCTGTGCAGGCCAGTCAAGTTCATCCACACCAGACTCTGTCATCCATGTCTTTATGGATCTTGCTTTGTGCACTGGCGCACGGTCATGTTGGAAGAGGAAGGTGCTCGCTCCAAACTGTTCCCACAAGGTTGGGAGCATGCAATTGTCCAAAATGTTTTGGTATCCTGGAGCTTTCAAAGTTCCTTTCACTAGAACTAAGGGGCCGAGCCCAACTCCTGAAAAACAACCCCACAACATAATTCCTCCTCCATCAAATTTCACACTTGGCAAAATGCAGTCCACAATGTACCGTTCTCCTGTCAACCTCCAAACCCAGACGCGTCAATCAGATTACCAGATGGAAAAGCGTGATTCATCACTCCAGAGAGCGCGTCCCCACTGCTCTAGAGTCCAGTGGCGACCAAAAAAATGATTTGTTTCAGGGATGCCTTTGAAAGATGGAGACGATTGAAGGCGGAGAAGATTTTTTCATCGGACGCCAAACTTGCCAATTTCCTCCTTGATAGGTAAGTCAGGCATTTGCGTTTTGTTTTACTTGTAATAAATGGAAATGGACATTTCGTATGTAAACTATATTGTCCAATACAGTCTATGACCTTGTCTAACAAAGTATGTTCGTGCAAGTGTGATGGCGCTTGGCTCGAAGTGTAATGCTTACATGCTAGCCCGGTCAATGACACGTTGACATATTGGCTAACAGGGGAAATATATACCCGTTAGCCTGTATGTCGATGTGTATTCGAACTGAAAGGACAAAATATATTTTCGACAAATAAAACTGATATGAGTAGTGCAGCTGCTCGGCCATGGAAACCCATTCAACAAAGCTCTCTGCGTACTGTACGTGGGCGGTATAGCTCGGTTGGTAGAGTGGCCGCGCCAGTAACTTGAGGGTTCCTGGTTCGATCCCCGCTTCCGCCATCCTAGTCACTACTGTTGTGTCCTTGGGCAAGACACTTTACCCACCTGCTCCCAGTGCCACCCACACTGGTTTAAAAATGTAACTTAGATATTGGGTTTCACAATGTAAAAGCGCTTTGAGTCACTAAACTAAAAGCGCTATATGAATATAATTCACTTCACTTCACTAATTGGAAGGTCACATGAAGTTTGCAGCTCTGTAGCAACTGACTGTGCAGAAAGCCGGCGACCTCTTTGCACTATGCGCTTCAGCATCCGCTGACCATCAGTTTACGTGGCCTACCACTTTGTGGCTGAGTTGCTGCTGTTCCCAAACTCCTCCATTTTATTATAATAAAGCAGGCAGAATATTTTGAATATTTAGGAGCGAGGAAATTTCACAACTGGATTTGTTGCACAGGTGGCATCATATGACATTTCCACGCTGGAAATCACTGAGCTCCTGAGGGCGGCCCATTCTTTCACAAATGTTTGTAGAAAGTCTCCATGCCTAAGTGCTTGATTTTATACACCTGTGGCCGGGCCAAGTGATTAGGACACCAGATTCTGATCATTTGGATGGGTGGCCAAATACATTTGGCAATATAGTGTAATTCTCCTACCTTGTGGCAGCTGCTACTGCAATTTAAATTATGTGTAAAAACATTTCAAATACTTCACTTTGTTAGTTTCATTTAGGGCTGCAACAACTAATCGATTAAATCGATTAAAATCTATTATAAAAATAGTTGCCGATTAATTTAGTCATCGATTCGTTGGATCTATGCTATGCGCAGAGGCTTTTTTTTTTTTTTTTTTAAATAAACCTTTATTTATAAATTGCAACATGTACAAACAGCTGAGAAACAATCATCAAAATAAGTATGGTGCCAGTATGCTGTTTTTTTTCAATAAAATACTGGAAAGGATATAAATGTAGTCTGTCTCTTTTATCCGATTATTAATCGATTAATCGAAGTAATAATCGACAGATTAATCGATTATCAAATTAATCGTTAGTTGCAGCCCTAGTTTCATTTAAGTAGTATATACACTACTGTTCTAAGGTTTGGGGTCACATTGAAATGTCCTTATTTTTGAAGGAAAAGCACTGTACTTTTCAATGAAGATAACTTTAAACTAGTCTTAACTTTAAAGAAATACACTCTATACATTGCTAATGTGGTAAATGACTATTCTAGCTGCAAATGTCTGGTTTTTGGTGCAATATCTACATAGGTGTATAGAGGCCCATTTCCAGCAACTATCACTCCAGTGTTCTAATGGTACAATGTGTTTGCTCATTGGCTCAGAAGGCTAATTGATGATTAGAAAACCCTTGTGCAATCATGTTCAGACATCTGAAAACAGTTTAGCTCGTTACAGAAGCTACAAAACTGACCTTCCTTTGAGCAGATTGAGTTTCTGGAGCATCACATTTGTGGGGTCAATTAAACGCTCAAAATGGCCAGAAAAAGAGAACTTTCATCTGAAACTCGACAGTCTATTCTTGTTCTTAGAAATTAAGGCTATTCCACAAAATTGTTTGGGTGACCCCAAACTTTTGAACGGTAGTGTAGGTACAGCTGTTTTGTTGATTAATCATGTTTTCAAATAAGTATTGAAAATTGTGGAAATTCACATGTATCGGTATCGATTACTGAAATTCTGGTATTGTGACAACCCTAGTTCTTAAAAATAATAAGAAATAATAATAATAATAATAATAAATTATATTTATGTAATGCTTTTCTAGACAATCAAAGCCATAAATGGGTTCTCAGAACTGAGAACACATCCTTCATTCACACATGGATAGTGGTAAATAGGGATGTGACGGTAAACGGTATAATGATAAACCGTCGTAAAATTCCAGACGGTTACTGGATACCATTAAAATTTTAATTTACTGAAAACCGTCATTTAAAAAATGCATTTTAGGCAACACCGCTCACTTCCTGGAAACAAGAGTCACAGCAGTGCTGGCATAAACACACTAACGCCGTTTGCCTTGAGAAAACAAGGCGGAAATAACTACACAGTACACACACTTTGCTCCAAAGATTTTCCTTCCAAGTAAACAGAGACAATCGCTTTGTTTCACTTCATTTTACTCGCTTCATTTCCGTGGAGTCTCTGCGTACATTCAAGAGCCCACAGCTGTTATTAGATGGCGACAGGTGTGGACAATATTGGAGACAGACGCATTTGTCCCACATACAAAGTATACTGTAGAAGAGAAAAAATTTGACGTTGCTTTCATTTTGAAAGCGCAACACATCGTCCTTCTCTCCCCTGCTGTTTCTGAGACTTAATGACGTGAGGAAACATGCAGCAGGCGATGTGTAGGGAATAGGGATGTCACAGGTATGAAAATTTCTAATCCCGGTTATTGTGACCAAAATTATCACGGTTATCATTATTATCGCTGTATTTTTAAATCTGCTCAAAAATGTTTACAAAAAGTACTTAAATTGAAATATTTTAACCAAGTTTTATAAAAATAAAAATAAAAATAAAAATTAACATTAAAAATTATTTCCTTTGTAGAAGAAACATTGTAAATAAAAATGCTGTTTCATGGACCTCAAGTAGAAAATGAATGTGCATATAAAAAGGACCACATGTAATATGGTAGAAAAAATAAATAAATCAATCAAATAAATAAGAACATTGTGCACGGTATGGACATAAGATTAAAAAAAAAAAAAAGTTTAATTTTGCAAGGTGGCACCTGATGGCCATAAGAAGTAACTGCACTTTTTGGTCCGCGTAGATAAAAAGTGTTCATGTATGACATCTAGTCTTACACATAGGGCTGCACAATTATGGCCAAAATAATAATTAAAATTACTTTTAGCAATATTGAAATCATGATTATTCATTATGTTAGACAAAACAGTGTTGGGGTGTGAACGCGACATCATGATGTAATTTGTAAAGTCGAATAAAAAGGTTATCCATATATCTAGAAACAAATATTTGTTTTTTTTGTTCATTAATAGTTAAGTATTGTCATCTTTCTGTCATTACATGATGCCTTTATCTCTATTTTTACATTTTGATAGAGAGGTATTCTTTAAGTTATGTACATTTATATGTACATGTACATGCTGTATCGGGACAGATCCTTAAGAGTTTGAGCAGAAATATGTCATAGGAATTATCTATAAACAATAAAATACTAACATGCTATGTCACATGAATGTTTTTTAAAATAATAACTTTATGAAATGCAAAAACAAGTCATGTAAAAAAAAAAATGTGCCGTTTACTTTTTGATATCAAAATAAAACACAAAGCAGTTTGGCTGATGAAAATACAGTCTTAACAAGCGTTCTTCTCCAACACCACCAACACTTTGGCCAACAAAAATAAACAGGAGTGATACCTCTCACATCGAATACACAATGTTCCCAGCCTGCTGTGTTCAGTTCAATGAAATGACAAAACATTAAAACTAGTATTTGTTATTTGAACACTGATAAAGTTTTCAGCTAAATAAAGGACAAGTGACCATCCCAGTCAACAAACTAAAGACTTTATATACAAGTTGTGGCAACACTCCTGACACATCATCTGCTGCATGTTTCCTCACTTCATTAACTCAGTCACAGCAGCTGTATTGAGAAATTTAAAGCAACATCAAAATAGTTTTCTCCTTTGCTGTATACTTTTAGTGTGAGACAAATACGTCTGTCTCTAATATTGTCCAACAGCAATGCGCTCTTAAAACGCATGCCGAGACTCCACGGAGACTCCACGAGGGAAAATTAAGTTAAACCAAGCGCTTGGCTCTGTTTACTCCAAGGGGAAATCTCTGTAGCAAAGTCCGGATAGTTGTCTTCCGCCATGTTTTATCAAGCTGCACAACGCGTGTGCGCGTGTGCCAGCGCTGCTGTGGCTATGTTTCCGGAAGTAAGCTGTGTTGCCTAAAATGCAGTGATAAATTATGTTTTTTCGGTAATTAAAAATGTAAACGGTATTACTAACCGTCGAGAATTTTACCGCCGTTTATCATTATACCGTTTACCGTTACATCCCTAGAAGGGAACATTGCCACAACTTGTTTCTTAAGTCTTGCTGTTTGTTTACTGGGATGCTCACTCGTCCTTTATTTAATTGCTAACTTTGTCAGTGTTCCGATAACATTAAATTAAATGTTTTGTCATCTCATTGACTTGAACGCAGGCTGTGAAGTGACCAAGCACTGAGTTGTCAGTTAGGCACTAAGATTGTGTATTAGATGTGAGAGGTATCACTCCTGTTTATTTTTGTTGGCCAAACTGTTGCACTGAAACACATGGTGTTGTTGGAGAAAAACAATGCTTGTTTATTAGACTTGATCTTAATTAGCCAAACTGTTTTGTGTTTTATTATGATATCAACAAGTAAATACCATAGTTTTTTTAACGTTACTTGTTGGGGGTTTTTCATGCCCTGGAGTAGACTGACAGAAGCATAGCTGCTAATTTGCGCATATGGCCCCTCTGACCACCACCAAACATTCAATCACATTCATACACCAGTGTGAGTGGCACTAGGAGCAAGGTGGGTGAAGTATCTTGCCCAAGGACACAACAGTCGTGACAAACATGGGGGAAGCTGGAATGGAACCTGGAAGCCTCAAGTTGCTGGCACTGCCGCTCCACTATCTGAGCCATACCGTCCCTAACGTTTTTTTTTGTTTGCTTTTTTCAAAAAAAAGGAGTTACCTGAAGTAATTAGAGCGCCTTTTCTCTCTTCTTCCCTCGCCTCTTGTTTGAGAACGGACTGTCAAAAGAAAATGAAAGGAGTGTCAGCAAAATCTTAAAACAAAAAGTCAGAATCTTTAAATGTAAACTTTCAATGCCGCTAAATTCGGGTGTGACTCAATGCTGTGTAGTTGGATTACACATAACAAACATGTTATGTCTATACATTTCTAATTACCCCTAAAAAGGCACACATACTGTACAGCACACTCCCTTTATCCAGCAGTTTTGTTTAAAAAAGCCATATGTAATAATTTAATGTCAAGTCATCAATAAATGGTCCTGATATGTCAAAAGGCATTAATAAATCATATTATTTTCGAATACCTCTATAACTGATAACAGTAGTTCAGCCGGGATATGCTTATTTCAAAATTTGATTTTAAGCCCAGAAATATTGTTATTGTTTTAATTTCGATGTCCCGCCCTCTACCGTTTGACCAATTAGAAAGTCCGTGAGTGTGTAACATCCAGGTTGCCAGTTAGACACCGCCCTCTTCATCTGGCTACTGCCACTGGTAAAGTTACTAAACATGTCAGACCTTAGTAAATCTAAAATGCCTCGTTACGATTCTCAACTTATTCATGACAAAGCCAGGAACAAAACAAGGATTTGTATCGGGATGCCTTTGAACAATGAAGGCGGAGAAGATTTTTTCATCTGACGCAAAACTTGCCAATTTCCTCCTTGATAGTTAAGTCAGGCATTTGCGTTTTCTATTACTTGTAATAAATAGAAATGGACATTTCGTATGTAAACTATATTGTCCAATACAGTCTATGACCTTGTCTAACAACGCTAGTATGTTTGTGCAAGTGTGATGGCGCTTGGCTCCAAGTGTAATGCTTAGCATGCTAGCCCGGTCAATGACACATGAACACATAGGCTAACAGGGGAAATATATACCCGTTAGCCTGTATGTCGATGTGTCATCCAACTGACAGAACAAAATATATTTTCGACAAATAAAACCTATGTGGATATGGGTAGCGTCAGTGCCTATTTCGTTCTCAATATGTTGACACGCTGAGGAAATGGGTTCCAACATTTGCACGGCTGTCATCATGGCAATGTGAAATGTATGGAGACAGCCAAATCACATGATAAAATAATTCCTCATTTGTGTAGCCTATAGGCATACCTTGCTAAAATGTCTCCTCTTTATTTTTGGGCAATCATTAGGCTGCTAAGCATGCTCTACTTATTTTCATCAGTATAACCATAGCTAGCTTTGGCTGTAGCTTGTTTTAGTTTTTTTCTAATAGTACTGACAATAACCATATGATTGCCATTTGTTGTGATATTGTACGCAGGCATGACATACTTCTTCCTGAAAATAGCCTAATTCTGTGTAAAATGTGTTGGTTAGAGATTTGTTATTGACAAAACGCTTGTCTATTCAGCTACTATGGTCCCAGCACCTCAACCCCTAGTAAGAGGCAGTGGATGTTTGAAGTTCCTTGGAGTAACCCAGTCGATCGAGCTGGATTCGGCTGAGTATCTGGCAACCTCAGTCAGGGAGACAGGGAGGGGACTACAGAATTTGACCGTGATTGCAGTACCATTTCTGGCCACATTACATATTGCACCTTTAAGACAAAAGTATTGCGTTTATAAATAAAGATTTAAAATGACCTAAGTGTGACTGACTAATGACGGGAAGCAATTGTTTTGTTTTGAAAGTCATCTTGTATATTTTATGCAGGCTTATTACAGCATAACAAACAATATTACAACCAGCACACACATTTCAGCAAACTATTGTTTGTCACTGCGGTCACCTCTGAATAATACACTGATGAATAAGTACTCTCATTAACACTGTTTTTCTTTGCATTTATTTTTTGCTACAACTTGTTTTGGTAACTATGGTAACGATCGGGCGGGCTCGGGGACATGCTGCTGCAGACAATACAACAGAGACAGTTGTGTGTTTGTGTATACATGAATGGGGCGAGTTGGCACAGTATCTGCGGGCGTATTGCGGATCTGCCAATATGTATGCATTTGTCATACTTTGCACGCATTTAGACTATTAAGTATGCATGTACAAATTATTTAGCCGGTGTACAGCCTACCTCCGACTTTGGATCAACTTTTGTAAGAAAAACGGCCGCCATAACGCGTTGATTACTTCCAACTAGGGTTGTACGGTATACTGGTACTAATTAATCAAAATGGTACTACAGTGCTTTTGACAAATACATGACGGCGTCGTAACATTGCTGGTAAAACGAGCAAGAGGCGCATGTTAGGCAACGCATACGCACGGTGTACTTAGAAGCAGGATCTGTGGAGACATAAGAGGGAGAATGGACGTATTTTGGCTTAAAAACAAACCATACAGGTGAAGCTTTTCACACTATGACGCACCGCTCTAGAAGAGGTGTTTTAAACATGGCTAGCTAAATAGCGGCTAACGTCCATCCGCAGTTGGCAGTGTTTTAGCTACTTCTAAATAACTAAACCGCGCCTCCATGGCGACAAACTACTTTTCTCACAAGTATCATCCCTCAGGACGAGGAATAGCTAAACATGCTTCTCTACACACCGTAGGAGGATACAATAGCTAAAAGCAAGCTAGCGCTCCTGAATGTAAACAAATGCCCTGGGTGGATCTACAGACTTCGGCTGTAATGATACCAGGTACAAGAGCCGTATATAGTCGATACTACAATGATTACATCAATATTTTTTATTATCTCAAAATCTTTTGTCATTTTTTATTGTTTATAAACTCAGGAAATATGTCCCTGGATGCAGGAGAACGTTAAATATGACCAATGTTTGTCCCTGTAACGACTTGGTATTGGATGGATACCAGAATTTGTAGTATCACCCAAAACTTGTTGAAAGTATCCAGACGAATAAGTGCTTATTACATTTTAACAGAAGTGTTAATTGAACATGTCAAAACAGAAAGTAAGCAGATATTAACAGTAAATGAAAAAGTAGATTAGTAATCTTTTTTCTGCAGCTTGTCACTCATAATTTTGACAACATTTTACAATGCGAAATGACACAATATGTTACTGCATATGTCAGCAGCCAAATTAGGAGCCTTTGTTTGCTTACTTACTGCTAAAAGAGAAGTGGTCTAGTATGTTCAGTATCTTATTTAATGCCAAAATTGTTATTTGATTGCAATCAGAAATATATGTTTAATATATCATTAGATTTGTCGTTAAAATAAAGCCAATACCAACATGTTTTCTGTGGTCCCCTTTACTTTGAAAAGTATCTAAATACGTTTTTCAAATACATCGTTTGCTCGCAAGGAAAGAAGCTAACAAGCTAAAAGTTGACGAAAGTTGCGGTTTCTCACAGAGTTGATGTCATGTCTTTAGTCAATAATTGATTTAATCAATCATGTCTGTGTGTGATATTTTTCTGTGTTCGTCGCTTCTGAACAGGGTACAAAAGAATTCACTCTGAATCTGTCAATCGCTCTCAGTTCCAGCAGAAGAATAAGTGCGTATTACATTTTAAGTGTGGATAGAATGTGTAAAAACAGCAGTTAGCAGATAATAACAGTAAATTAACAAATAGATTAACATTCCATCCATTGTCTATCACTTCTCCCTCATAATTTTGACAAAATATCGGAAATGATACATGTTACTGCATACGTCAGCAGCCAAATTAGGAGCCTTTGTAACACGTTTGTTTAGTTACTACTGAAAGACAAGTTGTCTAGTACGTTTACTATGTTATTTAATGCCAAACTTGCCATTTTTATTGCAATAAGAAACATATGTTTGATGTCTCATAAGATCCATCCATCCATTTTCTACCGCTTGTCCCTCTCAGGGTCGCGGGGGGTCTTTAGCCTATCCCAGCTGATGTTCGGTTAAATTAAAGCCAATAATTAAATTTTTTTGTGGTCCCCTTCATTTTGTATCGAAATACATTTTGGTACCAGTACCAAAATATTGGTATCGCTACACCCTGATTGGAATTGGGCACGTTGTTAGAATAAGACAAAAAGTCAAAAAGAGCATCAGACTTTGTGAGACTTTTTCTGGATACTACAATACATTAGATGAATTACTTTTCACCCAAAAAACCCTCATTTTTAAATGTGTGCCGGCTTCTATTTTGCCTTAGTGGGCTTTCATCATCAAGTACATGTATGGGAAACACTGATTACGATTAAATTAGTGCTTAATTTGGGCTCAAAATAACGTTGACAATAATATCGTTTATCTACAATATTTTGTGGGCCAATGTATTGTCCAGCAAAATGTGTTATCGGCTCAGGCTTAAAGTCACTCTTGTAGCAGGGGAGTCCAAAGTAATGCGTGGGAGCCATTTGCAGCCTGTGGCTTTTGTTTAATTGGCCAGTGGCGCATTGTACAAATACAATTCAAACAAACAGGAAACATAGAACAAAAGGCATAATGTAACAAAAGAAGTGGAAATGTATTATGCCAGTCTTGTGTCAAACTAATGGTATCAGACTGTAAACGTTAGCACATCTCTGAATTCCCTAATGTGAAATAGTAGTGAAAAAAATACAATTAAATACAATTAAAATGTAACAAGAACTTGCAAATTTAGATGAATGTGATTAAGAGCAGCTTAATCAACGTTCAACTTAAACATAATCCTCACAAAAGGATTGTATTATCTAATGTTTACCCAAAAGAACTGGCTAAAACTGTTGTTTTTACTAGACTCGAGTTATGAGAGTCAATCAGGTTTGGCAGTGTTGCTGGTTTTTATACTCACAATGTCTAGCAGTTTGTCAAGACAGTTTGGGAGCACGCTGTGTTGGTTGGTGAGGTGTTGCGACAGGGAGCCTCTGTCAGCTTGCCCTTTTTGGCACAAAGGGCACAGCCACTCTGCTGTCCCATTGCTGTTACTGCTCACCTCCTCACACTCCTCCTGACAAACAAAAATAGTATTGAAACTTTAAAACTCAGGGTTCCAACACCTTACAATGCACAGTGCAACATTCATTTTAAAAGTATCTAAAAAGATTTTACTCTGCAAAACAATAAGCTCTGCTTCTTGCTACTCGTTTTTGGACATGATGTAATGAAACAACTGTAAATATGTGATGCATTACATTGTATCGTATGCATGTTCAAAATAAACTAACTGAACTGAACAACAAAGCTAATAACCATATAAAAACTGCTTAGTACAATGATCAGTAATTAAATTATTAAATATCTATTACAGACTTTCAAATAGCAAGTTGCTCAAAGCTTGATGGCCTACTTCAAAGGGTAGGTTTAAAGGTTAACAGTTAATTAAAGTTTTAGGAAGGCTCCCTCCTATTAGTAACATTTTAACACTTGAACACTTCGGAAATGAACCACCATCACAAAACAAAGTGTGGTAAACTTTGAAGGTTTCCATGTATTGCATCAATTCAAAGCTTAAAGATCAAAATTCCCTTCTATGGATGATCGAACATGTCATTTGCAGATAGATAGTAAGTTAACACACTTGTTGCTCTAAGAATATGACAACACAATAAATGTGGCCTGTTATTAATTAGTAGGTACAGATGTACAATCGAATAGGATCTAATTTACAGTAACAACACCGTTGTATTTAGAGAAGATAACAATACAAAGCATATACTTCACTGCCAGACATATCAACAGCAACACAGCGTATGTCCATCTTGTTACTGGTTTGCCAAACACTTTTTTTTTTTTTTTACAACCATACACGTTCACCACACAGCACAAATGCATTTTAAACGCCTTGAAATGCGACAAAGACAACGCAAAACTTGCCCATGAGGCGAACTATCTCCACTGCTATGAGCCTCACTTCCTCGTCACGCCAATTAGCACGCTAGCAGGATTAAATGTGAGCAGATAACATTCGCACATCGCCCATCGGACGATTTAAAACAGCGACGAGGAATGCAATCGAACGCCAGACATAGATTGCCGTTTAGTGCGCTGATATCGGCTAATTAGCGAGCGGACTAATTAGCCTAGCAGACGCGAGTCAATTAGCTAGCTAGCTCGCTAGCTAGCTATCGTCGCGGTGTGTAGGAGGCGTCTGTGGCCGCTCTAACCGACAATTAATCAAGGATGGAAGTGGGTGCCTTTGCGGAAGGGCATTAGATCAAAGAAAAGTGCGGTTACAAAAGCCGATCGCTTGTAAATACAACCCGGAGTTCGAGTCGTGTCACTTTGCTAGCTCGTCTGTTAGCTAGCCTGGGATAATTAAGCTGGGACGGGGCGAGTCTCCACTCCCTTTGCTTGATCTCCAGGTAGTAACTGCGGCTTCAAAACACGCACAACAACAAAACACACTACCGCTGACTCCGGATCAAACGCATCGGCCTCGAGTCGTCGCCTTACCCCGCTGATTGTGCCTCGCCGAGCGGGCATGTAGAGCTTGCACCGCCCGCCGCTGCTGCTCAACAGCGCAAATTGAGGCCTAGCCCGACAAAACCATTTAATTAATGAGCCCGAGCTCCGTTTACAGATGTGTTAGAAAACACTCACCCCTCCTCCCGCTGGCAGATCTCCTTTTTGACGCGTCCTCGCAAACCCACACCCCCTCTTCCACCAAAAAAACCCTTTTTAATCCCCCATGCCTTGCAACGCATGCTCCTCTAAAATGTGAACTAAAAAAGCTTCTCGCAATTAAAATACATCGACAAAGGTGCTTGAAGAGGAGGGGGCGTAATAGGAGCAAAGCAAAAGAGCACAGAAGCAAAGCGGTGCGGAGGGAAGGGAGGGGGGAGAAAAGTTTGGAATTTAATGTTGTATTTCTACAAAAGGTTAGTCAAAGACAAAATTCGTCGATCGTTTATCGGGTGCAGGCCACGCTCTATCTCCACCGTCCCCCTCCCGTATCGGCCGCGGTTATCTGATCCGCGTTTTAATGAAGTTGACAGCAATTAGCTAATAGAGCCTTTTTACCTGCATGGTCGCCCGCTCCAGCACACCCACACTCTCTCTCTCTCTCCCTCACACACACATGTACACACACACACTCGTCCTCTGTGGATCCACACAAGTGAAAAGTTTTCTTGCTTGTCCTCTCTCTCTCTCGCTCTCGTTTGATCTCTCTTTCCCCTCCCTCCATTCGCACTCTCCTTCCCTCTAGTAAACACAGGGGTTGAGCGATACTGCACATTTTGGAGTTGATCCGATACCGAGTGAATACAGGGCCGGTATTGCCAATACCGATGTTTTGTTGTTTTTGTTTTACTTAAACTTTTTAAGCAGATTGAATGGTTTTGTGATTTTGCCTTTCATTTTTCCCTAATTCAAAATAAAACACTAACTTGTTCGTAAAACCTCTTATAAATCCCATACTACAATGTAACCAAGTGAATCGCATACAATAGCTTGAGCAAATAAAGTCAAAGCAAAAGCAACAATTACTATTAATCATGTTGATACCAAAAGTAGTATCAGAGCAAAACTAGCATGACAAGATGTATATTTTTCAGCTTTAGTCTGTGGTTATAGTCATAAATATGTTTTTTGTTGAGTTGTTTGCGGCGTTTCTTTAACACAGGAGGGATTGGGGCAAAACGCCAAATAAGGATATTATTGAGAGCCATTTGTAGTTTTAGCAGTTTTTGAAGTTATTTTGCAGATTTAATTATTACAAAAATAATTTGAAAAAATTAAAACAATGGCTAATTTTCTTCTCCAGTCCCATTTTACACCATTTACGTTATTTTGCTCAAACACTTGTATATACTAAAAATAATTATATTATTAGCAATAATAATTATATGTTTTGATACTGTCAAATTGTCTTATATTATTGTGTAATGCATATGACATATATGGTATTACAATACTTTTATACAGTAAACCTTTGTTTATCATTGTTAAATGGTTCCGGGTAAATTAATTTCCGCGAAATAAGAATTAAATTTAAACATTTTCATAACTAAAGAATTTTAAAAAAAGTTTGACCTTTTAAATACAGTTTTTTACCATTATGAGAGCACCTTTGACATTAAATAAAACCTATATATTTACATTTAAACTCCTTTATTCCAAAAAGGTGACGCTATCTGAGTCTGGGCCAATCAATCGCCACAATACTGAACAGCACGCACTGATTGGTTTACTTTCTTAGAGTGGCCAACACTGCTGTAGTGTTCATATTTTGTTTTATTTGGCCATTTTAATGCTTGAAAATGCATACTTTAGGCCAAAATGTTGTAGAGTATGCTTTAAAAAAAATACAAATAAATATGCGGTGTGGAGAAGCTGCAATATTTGAAGCATGGTGTCCGACTGTATTTTGTAGATTTAATTACCGGTACAGTGGTACCTTACCTTAAGACTGTATTGTGATAAGAACTGTTTCTCGGCTAATTGTTATGCGTTAAGTTCCATCCATTTTCTACCGCTTGTCCCTGGAGCCTATCTCAGCTGCATTCGGGCGGAAGGCGTGGTACACCCTGGACAAGTCGCCACCTCATCGCAGTACCAACACAGATAGACAACATTCACACTCACATTCACACACTAGGGCCAATTTATGTTGCCAATCAACTTATCCCCAGGTGCATGTCTTTGGAGTTGGGAGGAAGCCAAAGTACACAGAGGGAACCCACCCAGTCACAGGGAGAACATGCAAACGCCACACAGAAAGACCCAGAGCCCGGGGATCGAACCCATTACCTTCGTATTGTGAGGCCCACACACTAACCTGTGTGCCACGTGCTGCCATGCGTTTAGTTACAAACAAAAATTAGAGTTACAAGCATCTCCGCCATTAGTTGGCGTGGAAAATGTCACAGTGAACCCCATAAAATCTGCTTAAAACAACTGGTCTAACTTGCTCACATTAGCTAATAGCTGTAGATAAAAATAACTTTGTTTTCCAACCATGGGAAAAAGAGAAAGTGAGTATGAAGGACACTGCTAAGAAGAAGTGGGTGATACTCATTGTATGTAGCATCCAGAAGAAGACACACAAAGTCCTACACTCTTTTTAGCTTTTATTGCAATCTTATGCGAACAACAGGCCTAAGTCGAGCAAGTATTTCCTCTGTGCACACACCTCTGTCTCCGTGTTTCACTCCCAGACACAAAACACTTCTTTATACTCCGCAGACACGGTGTGTTCACAGACCATGGGAAAAATTAACATCATAACACGCTAACACCACATATTGATATCAGCAGGTATTTACAGAACGAAGGGATATATATATAATTTATTATTTGCGCACTATTGACTAGTCATGCACCGAAAATTTGACCGCCGAAAAAATATGTACTTTGATCAACGGTACAGCATTGCCGAAACAAAATGTTGTGATGATGGAAGCTATATGCACGGGGTTGTCTGGATCTCGAGCAGCATGTCCGCGATATTACACAGGCGGCTTTTAAGGAGAGAAAGACTCGCAGCACCGCGAAGCAAGTGTGACGTCAAGCTAACTGCAGCGCGCTTTTCGTCGCACAAGTACAGTCTACAATAACACCAGAAATAGATGCTAGATTTGTTTTTCATTTTAATAAAGAAAGAGTGACTAAAAGGATTGCAGAAATCTGTAGAAAAAAAAATCTCAACAAAGTATATTGTACAATAAGCAGGAATAATTGAAAAATAGAGCAAAACGATATTATTTAATAAAAAACATGTGAATACAGATTTGTAATAAATGTTAAGTATGTATGCTCTGTTGTGCCTTTTTAAAGAAAATAAATGCCTCATAGCAAATAATGTGATTGACATATTGACCATGCTCATGGCCACACCCCCACCAGTACAGGTATCTTGGCAATCTTGGGAAAACTCTGTAAAGGTGGAAATTTATCCATAAATATATGAAAAAGCTGCTGATGGTGTGTTTTAGACGGATAAGCAGCTGGAAGGCGATACCGAAGAAGGTAAATACGTCATAAAAACTACTGTAGTTGTTGATAGTACAGCCTATTGTATTATTTAATTATTTCTTATCCAAACATTTGTTTTTCTTTTAGGGCATGTTACATGTTAAAATTGTGCTGTTTTGAAGGGGCCAAACACCAATTAAATTTATTTAAATTCATTTTAATGGGATATGTTGATTTGAGATATCAGTGTTTTGAGTTAAGAGCTCCATCACAGAACCAATTAGGCACATAAGTTGAGGTTTTACTCTAATACAAAAATGTACAATACATACTAATGAACATTTTGACATGTAAATACGTTAAGATAGTATCCAATGGCTAATAAGGGAATCATTATATTTTTTCTTGATATTGTCTAGTTGTTTTACATTATTTCATAATGCTTACCAATAAATATGTTGTATTATTGCACAATGTTAATATATTATTCCTAAATCCTTTTATGCATGAATTGATTTATGTGGACGACAAGTTGAAAAACGTATTCGGGTGTTACGATTTAGTGGTCAATTGTACAGAATATGTACTGTACTGTGCAATCTACTAATACAAGTTTCAATCAATCATGTATTTATTTATTGTGACAAATATTAGTCCTGATTAAAATCAGGATAAACAAAATTACAGACAAAATCACAAAGTCATTCAACGATATTGAAAATGTAAAGTATAAAGTGCTGGTATTGGCAATACCAGCCCTGTATGTACTTGGTATGCCAACCTTTGCTATAACGCCCAACGCAAGTCAAGTTTAAACTGCTACATGTATGTGATTACATAAAATATATTCATTGTATGAGTTTTGTCTACAACTTAAAATATATAAATATAACAATAGGACCACATACATTTATGCACATGTGAAATGTGATAGGATTAAATAAGCTTTGCTTCTTCCTACTCCTTTTCAGACATTTCCAAAGAAATTAAAATATTTAAAATATGTATTGTATCATACTGAAACTGTATACATTTTCGAAATAAACTTAAACACACAAGCTAACCGTACAATATCGATCTTAGCCCTCTAGTATTGCTCAAATACTGATCCAGTATCTATAGTACCGATCTGTGGATCGATCCATCCACCCACCACCTTGTAAAAACACCACAGCTCCCCCCAAGGCTGATTGCTGACAGTCAGAAGCGACATTAAATCCCTTATGTAACCTCCCGAAAAAATGTAATTACTTATGAGCAATAAATGATCGTTGTGTGCCGTATATATTTGATACTTGAGACTCGTCCGGTTTGAAGACCACCAATTAAGCGGTAATCAGTGGTGTGTTCCATTCAGTCATGTGACCGTCTTGACTCAACTCTACCTGCATTAATTATGTCCTTTTGTAAAGAATATACATATTTACAAATAAAATGATTACATACAGAATGGCTGTGGAACCCACGAAGTTCTTTAAACTACACCATATATGCATCTGCGCTACTGGGACAGGAAGTGATGATGTGATTCCAAAGGCCCTAATAGGTGTCCTTAATTGCGCCTGAGTAAAATTGACTGTGCTGACGTGGGGAGGTTTGGACTGCCACCGGAAATCAACTGAAGTCGATGTTTGCACTTTTTTTTAACTGTCTAGGCTTCAAGTTAAAGGTTTGTGAATATCGACTCGAGGTGGTTAATACTAGTTTTGATTGACAAAAGCAGGTGCAGCAGCAACAGCTACGTTTTAAATGCAACACTGCAATTAATCCTTTACAAATGTTGTTGTCGGTATCTTAGTGCTAATGTCTATTGTGCATTATAACGAGTGCACAACTGTGTCACTAGTAGGCGTGGATTTTCAGCTGACATACGTTTGAAACAAGGGTGTGTATTATTAAACGTGCAAAAATATTCAGGTGCAGAGGACTTGCGGATGTTTAATGTAATTCTCCTCATCGCAGTGTGTTTTAAACGGCACAGTGGACGTACCTTCAGTGTGTATTTATGTAAAAGAGTCACACAATTTTTCATAAGACACTAAACTGCCAAGAGCAAAGCTAGTTGGCGAACACAATGTTATGTTATGTCATGTGTGTGGTGTTATATGTAATAGATGTTTTAAGTAGTGTTTCCCATAGGACTGCAATTTATTTGTGGTGGGGCGTCTTAATTTATTTTGAATAATCAACTGTGTTGCATCTGCGTGTAATTAAAAGCGCTAAATCATACCTATATGTAAAGAAAAATATTTGTGTTGTTAATTATTAGTAGCAACATTTCAGCATTTTCCTCCTATCCAGGAAATCGCAAAAAGCCGCTGCCTGACCAGGGCTCAGAAAATCTGTAGAGACTCCTCCCACCCCCACCAAGGACAGTTTTCACTGCTGGACTCTAGAAAGAGGTTCCGCAGCCTCCGTTGTAGAACCTCCAGGTTCTGTAACAGCTTCTTCCCTCAGGCCATCAGACTCTTGAATGCATCAAAATAATTCCCTCAACCCCCCCCCCCCCCCCAAAAAACCGGATTAACTCGCTGGAATATGAAGACAATATAACATATATCCATAAACGTGGATGCATATGCAAAAGTGCAATATATCTATCTGTACAGTAATCTATTTATGTATATCTGCACATTATTGCTCTTTCATCCTGCACTACAACAAGCTAATGCAACAAAATTCCGTTCTTATCTGTATTGTCAAATTTGAATGACAATAAAAGTAAGTCTAAGTCTAATTTTCCCATTGTGCCTTATTATTATTATTTTTCATTTGTCGACTTCCTGTCTTTAACTTTAAATGTGCTCAAAAAGTAGGTTTACATACGCTGAAATCTTTAAAGCAACTTTTATCTATTTTTAAATAAACAAACAACAGACTCACAATAAGCTTTCCTTGGCAGAAGAAACCTTAAATATGGTTCTGCCTTATAAAGAGCTGTATTAATGTTATTTTAACATGTGTTTAAATATGTTTATCTTCTTTCGAATTGAATTTGGAAAGGTTTGAGAGTGTGTAGACATTAATTTGACTTGAATACGTGGTAGCCTTTAGGCGAGCAGTGATTAAAGGCGCCAGCTGCTAGCTAGCAATTAGCGCCGCTAGCTTGCTTTTCCCAGAAAATATGATTCTGTGAGTTTTATTCAAAGTGCGGTTATCAATCACAGTTTTACAATAACTTTAATTTGAAACGGTATTAACAATCGTCACAAGTTTTACCTGTTACATCCCGACTACCATGTGGGAAATGGAAGCCGGGTTACAATGCATACTGCCACTTAATAGGCAGCGTCAAATTTATTCCTGGTGGTCCAAATGTATTTTTGGCGGGCCACCACAAATAAATATGGGAAACACTAGTATTCTTTATCATAAGTGCATTCGATATTATTCACCCTCATTGCTGTACATTTTATTAATTTACAATGTGTACAAATGTTCTATAGCTGTGTTGAACGATTAAATAGTCGAAATCTAAACTAAGAAGTTTCATTTGAAAAGGGGGTGAATCATTTTAAGTATAGCAATTATTAAGTTAGAGTTTTGAGTTTTGGGTCTTTAGCTGCATTAATGTCTTGTCAATGGCAATATTTGTTATTTCAGATGAGTATCGAGGTGGAAAGGAAGTTCTTGTGCAGTGCAGACACGCTGAAAATCCTGCAAGAAATTGGAGGTACAGTATGTTTGGGTGGCTCTAACCTTTGCTTTTGAGCCGAATATAAGACGATCCTGAATACTGAAAAAGACGAGCGTTCTTTTGCAATGCCTGTTTTTGGAGCTTAGGCAGCCTGTTCCTTTACATGCATAAATCTTTTAACCCCAGAATATATTGTGCAGGGCTGCCCCTCTTTATTGGCAGATCATGGCCTGTGCGTAGGGCGCTTTAATCCCAGTTGAATCCCAGTTGCAGTTAGGTCATTAATGTACTGTATATAGATTCATGTTAAAATTGTAATTTTGCTTAAAATATTGAACAATTGTTTTTCCCATTAATTTGTTTTACAACAAAAATGCATCAAATTAAATTAGTTTATTAAAAAAAAGTGTAAAAAAATTGTTTAAAATGAATAAAAGGGGACTCCAAATAAAAAACAACAACATTTTTCCATTGAATTTTTCCATTTTCCATTCCTATTTTTATTTAATGCACTCAACATTAAATAGATGGTGTACCTCATCTTCCACCCGAATTAATAAATTATAGGAGCAGAAAAAGAAGTATAAACTTATAATATTTCCCCCCTATTCACACATATACAACATTAGCTATTCAACTCAGAGGACTATTAAGGCCATATTTCTAGTTCACAACATACAGCAAAAAATAAACAGCTTACTCAAAGAACTATTAAAACAACATATCATCAGTAGGGTAAAACGAGCCTGTTTCACAGCGGTGTCTCACTGATATACACATTATTTATTTGAAAGAATAATAATACAATATTATATGGTTTTTAGGGCCCTGATTTTACCTGTGATGGCCCCAATATTGTGACATGTCTTTCTCAGACTGTTTCCAAAGGAAAAAATATCATCTTATATAAAAAGTAGTGTTATCAAATTATTACCTTTTTCAGTCACACTTTTGAATCTGTAATTAATCGGGTTATTACTTGATTGCATAATTTAAATTAACTTAAAAAACTTTAAAAATTCAATTTTACTGTCAGAATGTCATCTGGGAAAAAATGTTTTACTTGAATTTATGTCAAATTTGCCAAGTGAACACATCATTCGAAGTCTCCTCACCAATCTTTGCACCGATGTATGCATACGGTCAAAATAAATAGTGAGATTAATCTGCATGATTACTGCGATCATTATTTGTGAATAATAAAATGAGTTAAAGTGTTATTTTTGACAGCTCTAATTAAAAGACAACGTTTTCAGCCTCATTTGTGTATCAAGTTAATGAAAGTACACTCTTTTCTTGTAACTTTTTTTTTACAGTTTGTGCTGGTCAGCGCCAGTTTCACGACCAGTACTTTGACACACCACAATTTCACCTCACTTTAAGAGACGTCTGGCTGCGCAAACGCAAAGGATGCTGGGAGCTGAAGTGTCCGGTCGCAAGAGTGACCGGAGCGGAGGAGACACAATCTGAAGTGTCCGCGCTATGTAGTCGCTACAAAGAGATAACCAATTTAGGGGATATTAAGATGAAGCTGATGGAGGTATTAAAGGATATTTGCAAAGATGTGACCAGCCTGGAACAGGCGTCCTGCTGTGTGACTGAGAGCTGTCGACATGAGATGGACTCTGAACAGGACAAGTTTTGGGTGAGAAGCATGAATCTTGTCGTCTTTGCAGAGTTTACCACAGTGAGGTGGACGTTCACTTTAGAAGAGGATGGCGTGCAGGTAGATCTCGATGAAGCAGATTTTGGCTACCGTGTGGGAGAGATAGAGGTCCTCATACCAGAGGGAGGAGATATGCGGGCCGCCTTGGACAAGATTGAAAGAACAGCAAAGAAACTTGGTGAGCTCACTACAGAAACATCTGATACCATCGAGTTCAATGCCAGTGGAGTTGTTGCACTGTGTGAATACGACAGAATGAACACTGGTCCTCTGATGTATTCAATAGTACGTAACTTGATATATTCTGAGCGTATTTATTACTGCGCAATGTTTCTGTGCTTGGTTACTGAATAATAATTGCCGAGACATGGAAAAGGGGTCGTATTAAATAAGATCTGCTTCTTCCTTTATTGGACATGTTGAATTTGAAGTGTAAACGTAAATGGGTTATACTTGTATAGCGCTTTTCTACCTTCAAGGTACTCAAAGCGCTTTGACACTATTTCCACATTCACACACTGATGGCGGGAGCTGCCATGTAAGGCACTAATAACGACCCATTAGGAGCAAGGGTGAAGTGTCTTGCTCAAGGACACAACAGACGTGACTAGGTTGGTAGAAGCTGGGGATTGAACCAGGAACCCTCAGGTTGCTGGCACGGCCACTCTCCCAACTGCGCCACGCCGTGCAGTGATGTGCTTCAATAAAACTTTGTTACGATTAAAAAATCCTAACAACAGTAATACCTCAACTTACGAGCTAAATTGGTTCTGTGGCGTAGCTCTTAACTGAAAACACTTGTATTGCCTACCAACAACAACTACAGACATTTTTATGAAGTAATGTACTAATAATGTACAGCAATTACCTTGGAGAGTGGACTTCTACGGTATGTCCTTCCTGTCAAACACACCATCAGCAGCTTCTCCATACTTTTATGGATGCATGTCTGCCGTGTAGATATTATTTTAACATTCATGGCTGGTATTATCCTCATTCTGCTTCAGTATGGTCCATACGAGCAGATGTACAAATTGCTTCGCCAAGTTGGCAACACGTTTTTGATTATTTCTTTCTTCAAAGTAACAGTAGGGTGGAAAAACAAGTTGAATTTATATACTTAATTGTGTTTCAGTGCATCCATTAAACCATATCCAATTGTATTTACAATCTGCAAAGTATTTAAAAATACAATATAAACATCACAAAATGCCCCAAATTCAGTCTGCCATTTTGAATATTCCGCTTTCACCATTACAGGCATCATTGTCAATATTAAGAAGTAAGCAGTAATACTTAACAAAACTTAAGGTACGCACATGCTTTGGCGCGTTTGCTTGTGCTATCAGTTCATTATCATTATTACTAGGGGGGTCTATGGTTGTATGTACCACACCAACCAGACTTCAGTTGTCAGGCAATTAACATGATATAGTATATTATATACTGATGATGCGGGTGATCTCTATTTATTTTAAGTAAACTCCCATGTTATTTACTTCTTCACAGGTTTGACTGGAGATCAGCGCATTGATGGGAAAATGTCTGTTTACCTTAAAATAAACCACCCAGAGCACTACGCAAGACTAATGAGGGAACACATTTTGTGAAAGACTCATCACGCTTTCATACTGGTTGTCTTCAACGAGGGTCCTTGTCCAATCCAGCTCAGATGAGGGAAGAGCATTCCTGTTCAATGCAATTAAGTGGATATATTGTCCCTTTGCCAGGCAACGCCAGCACCCGTTGGTGGAACCTTACCTGTGACAATACAGTCAATACAACAAGGTAGTTAGCAGCACAGGAATTGTTTATCGGATTATTTATCAATAAATTAGGAAGAAGCCATTGAATGTACACAGACTTTGCTTTCTCTTGTTTGTCTGTGACGTGTTGTGAGGTATTGGTGCCTGCAGAACTGTAAAAAAAGAATGCATTATGCTTTTGCAATAAACAGTAGGACTACTGTACTTAAATGATAAATGGGTTATACTTGTATAGCGCTTTTCTACCTTCAAGGTACTCAAAGCGCTTTGACAGTATTTCCACATTTACCCATTCACACACTGATGACAGGAGCTGCCATGCAAGGCGCTAACCAGCAGCCATCAGAGGCAAAGGGTGAAGTGTCTTGCCCAAGGACACAACGGACGTGACTAGGAAGGTGGAAGGTAGAAGGTGGGGATTGAACCCCAGTAACCAGCAACACTCCAGTTGCTGGCACAGCCACTCTACCAACTTCGCCACGCCGTCCCTTGCATTTGGAATAATTGTGTTTCTATGCAAATAACTTTTCTATGAATGTTCTCATTCATTCAGGTCATTGAATACCCTGAGATGCAAATAACTTGTATATACCGTAATGATCAGAGGATAAAACTTTTTTTTATTTTCACTAGGAAAAAATCTGACACAGATGATTTCTTATGTTCGGGGTCCAGGGATTTATTCTTGCAAAATAAGCTTTTCCTCCTGTCACTCTCACACACCATTAATCTGGAGAGATAGTACCGAGCTCTGACTACCGTTTTTTTGTAGTAGGTCCTTAAAAACAGCAGAGCCTTCATGCTTACAGGAGATCTTTAAGTTAAGGGGACGTTTTAAATCTCAACATGTATGTTTTACAATCTGTTGCTTTTGTTAGAGCACAGGTGTCAAACTCAAGGCCCAGGGGTCGGCTCTGGCCCGACACATCATTTAAAGTGGCCCGTTGTGTTTGCTGTTGTTGTTGTCTCTCTGTCGTATGCCCCTCTTGTCCCCACAATTTCCCCCTGTGTCCTCCTTTTTTTCTCTTTCTATCCCCTCCTGCTGCGGCCCGGCTGCACCAAATAATAATATAAAACAATTTATTAAAGTCAAATACAAATAAGGCAACAAGAGAAGTATCGTACATTTCTCCTTTGTAAAGTAAATTTGTACAGCCGATATGGGCATCTAAATCAACAATATGATTTGCCTGAGTAGCTGGACAGGACACACAAAAAAAAGTGGCCCGTGAATAAACAATATTGTGCGTTATATTTTCTTACTAAATGTGTTCAATCTTTTCATTTTAACAGCATAAAATACATGTATTGCATGCAATTGCATTTCTTTTAAACATTAATACTATCTAATTATACAACAAAGTTTGTACTGTCATACAATTCAAACTTTTTTAGTTAAAATAATAACAATAAATATCTGCTTGACTTTTGATTTCAAAACAAGTTATCCATCAAATTGTACACTGTAAAAATGACAATAGATTTTACGGTAAAAAAAAATGTATAGTTTACTTATATAGCCCTAAATCACAAGTGTCTCAAAGGGCTGCACAAGCCACAACGACATCCTCAGCTCAGATCCCACATCAGGGCAAGAAACAACTCAACCCAATGGGATAACAATGACAAACCTTGGAGGGGACCGCAGATGTGGGGACACTCGTAAAAACAATAGTACCGTTTTTTGTATTTACAGTAATATGCTGTAAAAACCACAGTAAAATTGTGGTGACTGAGGTGCGAGTTTGTTTGTTTGTTTTGTTACAGTGTACAGTTGCCAGAATGTTACCGTAAAAACAATAGTACCGTTTTTTTGTTTTTTTTATTTATTTATTCATCTGATACGGAAATTATAATACAGGTACTGAGAAAACAGATGAACACAACCCCAAAACCCCCCCCAAAAAATACAAAAAATAATAAAAGTAAAATAATACCACCCCCTCCGCCCCCTGTCCTACATTTCAGTTACAGTGGGTGTAGTACATGTTTTTTTGTGCTGTAAAAACCAAATTAAATTGTGGCGACTGAGGTGCCAGTTTTTTTTGTTTTGTTTATGTACGTAAATCCATCCATCCATTTTCTACCGCTTATTCCCTTCGGGGTCGCGGGGGGCGCTGGAGCCTATCTCAGCTACAATCGGGCGGAAGGCGGGGTACACCCTGGACAAGTATATATACTAATTAAATGCATTAGGAAATTGTGTCATAATAACACGAGGTGATATTATGACATGTTGGGAAGACTATCTCTCCTGGCTGGCCTGGGAACGCCTCGGGATCCCCCGGGAGGAGCTGGACGAAGTGGCTGGGGAGGGGGAAGTCTGGGGTTCCCTGCTTAGGCTGCTGCCCCCGCGACCCGACCTCGGATAAGTGGAAGAAGATGGATGGATGGATGGATATCACGAGGTGAATCCCTATAAATGTATATTCATATTGTATCAATCACATTTACCAGCGCCCCTTTACAGGGCAGCCATAACTGCGATGTGGCCCTCAAGGAAAACGAGTTTGACACCACTTGTTTGGAGATATGACTGATTATCCTATTTCAGTAAATGTTAATCTAACGTTATAAGCATTCCTGAATCGTGCTCTTGGACACTTTCTATGTTGGTACGTTACTTCATCGCCGCACGGTTGACGGCTGATACGTCCTGAGGCCGCCATATTAGAGCGGTATGAAGCGACTAGGAAGTGCCATACCTATTGAACACCCTGCAAACATTTAGAGGGAAATGTCTACATGGTCTTTTTTTGTGAAAGTGCCAAAAATACAATTTAACTGTGAATTCATGTATCGAAAAGTTGTTCAATTGAGTGCAAAAGGGACTCCCACATTAGTAATAATTGTTTTTATTATACAGATGAACAATATAATAGCAATATTAAATGTGATAACAAATTGTCAATTATTCATTTTAATAGCAGAAGCTTGTATGCAAACTACAACAATATTAAGAACTTTTTGGAACACATCAACGAACCCTTCAAAGTGATTGCTGTCACATAAATCTATTCCTTTTTTATCATCAATCCATATGGATTGATGATAAAAAAGGAATAGATTTTGATCTGGAAAGATATGAACTAAACTACGTCAACAGAACCAACTAAAATGGAGGAGGAGTAGCTGTGTACGTGATGAAGAACCTGAACTACAAAGTGGTAAAAAACATGTCATTTACTATAGATAATATCTTAGAATGTATAACCATTGAAATATGTCAGGAAAAATAGATCACCTATATATAGATCACCTAATTCAAGTATAGAAACATTATTGTGATTACTTATGGAGTATATTGTGAATAAATTGAGAACCGGAAGTGAACAAAAGTTTTAGCAACTGTTATGTAAAGGAAAAGGGGTAGGATTAAATAAGCTCTGCTTCTTCCTACTCCTTTTCGAACATGTTGAAAAGAGAAACTGGAAATTGTGATGTATCATGTTGTATGCTTGCATGTTCGAAATAAACTCAAACTCAAACTCAATGTTTTCGACAAGAAAGTCCTACCGCGTCGCCAGTCACGTGACACAAAACGGGTAAGGGAGGTGTGGGCACACGCAGGGTTTTTTCAGACTTTTGTAAACAACATGGCGAATTACGGATTGGCCGACCGATGAAACGCTGTGTTCAGCAGTAGCCAACACTCGGATTTTGTTGTCTTTTTGACTAACCGCACAACGTTTTATGTCGTACACAATCGAAGCAACACGACGGGGCTACAAGCCACAGAGAGGTGCCAAGAAGACCGTTTGACAACCAAACGGTAAAGTGGACGTCAAGTCGTTAGCTTTGTGGCTAGCTCACCAAAATCATGTAGCTTCCCGTCTTCAAATGATATGTCATCATTATTGGAGTAAAGAGCACACACACGATATTAAGTTCTCGCTCGTATGCCTTACATTGTGTGTTTAAGTACAATCGTTGCGACATAAGGACATTGTTTTCTGTATAAAAAAAAAGCTTGGATATTGGAGACCGATTGTATTATTTTTCAGCTAGCTCAGTGATATTCAACTAGCGGCTCACGGGCCAAATCCGGCCCATGGATAACATAAGACCGGCCCACAAGTTCTGATCGAAACTTGGGTATAACTAACATATTTGCAGCAAATTCAGAAATCCTCAAAGAATCGTTTGACATGTGGTTTAACTTTTTTCAGTGTGGTGTTCTGTATCAGTCATTGATTGGCTCAGCCACAGACAGCATATTGGATTAAACAAGTGTATAATATACTATGTGGATGTTATTTAATGTCTCGACTAAAGGGTTAACATAATGCAAAAAATAATTAGAAGAGCCTAAATAGGTTTTTTTGCTCTATCTATTGAAATACTAGATTTATTGTTAATAATTCCTATTTTGCTTAAATTAATTCAAAACCAATTAACTACGCTAGGTGCTGCGACCAAAGTATTTATCCTCTGCAGGAGGGGGCATGCCTTGACAAGAATGGTTTCACTATATTGCTTGGTTTTAAATGACGTCACATCCGGCTCATTAAATATTTGTGGTGGTCAAGCCAGCGCCTGTTCTCAATGGGTAATTGGCAGCCTTTAGCCTTTTCCGGAAAAAAGATGTCCTAAGTTTGCGTTGTTTTCAGCTCTAGGAACCGTTCAAATCGCCAAAAGTTCAGTTATAAATGATAAATGGGTTATACTTGTATAGCGCTTTTCTACCTTCAAGGTACTCAAAGCGCTTTGACAGTATTTCCACATTCATCCGTTCACACACACATTCACACACTGATGGCGGGAGCTGCCATGCAAGGCGCTAACCAGCAGCCATCAGGAGCAAGGGTGAAGTGTTTTGCCCAAGGACATAACGGAGTTCCTCAAGAGGTAATCAAGAAGGGTGGAAGAGTGCAAGATTTAACAAAACGACGACAAAAAAAGTAGCACTCACTCCAGTCCAAGGGAGCATAGTCGAAGAATGCACAAGTTTGCAGTGATCACTGCGTCAAAGGTTTGTTTGATATACTTCCAACGTTTAATGTTTACCATTTAAATATTATCTTGATATTATTTGTATTTTTTTGTAAAACATTTTTGCTGTGTGTGTTTCAAAAAGTACCCACTCGGCGAGTCTAAATAAAAGAAAGAAAATGTGAGCAAAACCTAAAAGAGTTAACCTTTTCCCAAAGGCAGCAATCATAAATGAAGCTTACACTATGTTGACATCTATAGTTATATTTTGCTAAAAAAACGGGGAAAACGTGTACTCCTAAACAGCACTGCAACAGCAACAACAAACATGGCGGTAGACACAAAGTTGAATCATGAAATGCAACTTTACCCAAGCAAAAATAATGCATGTTTATCGGGGAGAGTCTTAATACCAATTTCTTTGACCCAGCCACACACAAAGAAGTTGTATTTCTCCATGCTTATCCAAGTTTTCATCTGTTTTGTTGTGCAAAATTATGTCAGGAGCACAATATTGTTCAACATGTCTGGGAATGCCACCGACAGATCATCCTTTATCACTTGAAAAATATTTTTTTGATAAAGTATAGGGATTTATTCCATTGCATAGTAAGATTTTTTGCTCGTATCTTTTTTTTGCAGTAAGATCTAGGCGCCTTGTGTAATCAGATAGTTTGAGCGCTGCTTACTGCATAACAACAATCTTGACTTGGTTGACCCCCACAGTTTTTCACTTCAGGGAAGAAGTCACGTCACAAAAAACCAGCAATAGTGATGCAAAAACAAAAGCTAAGATGCAAAAAAGAGAGACTTTTGCCAGCACAACAACGGTCGTTAGGATGGAATCAACCTCGTTGGCGCTGCAGTATTGTGGTGCAAAAATGACAGCTCTTTTGCAACCAAAACAACAGTCATTGGGATGCATCAATGGTCATCTTTCTTTGACAAGCGATTTTTACAGTAGAAAAACCGTACAGTTCCTGTCATATAGACAATTTTTAACTGCCGTGTTAGAAATCTCAGCTAACAGATCACTTTACTAGTGTTTTAAAAGCAGCGCTTCCGTCAGACTCATCAGGGACTTTTGACTTGTGGCCAACTAATCCTTAGCTTTCTTTATCAATACCCAGTCTGGTTATTTATGTATCAGACCATTTTGATGACCTAGCATTTTTTTTATTACCAGTAAATTCTCATATGTTGTGTTCATCTTATGTCCGTCTGCCGACCAGGCCCTCTTCAGTCTATGGGCTCTCAGTCTAGTTCTGGGATGTCTGGTGGAAGGGGCTCTTCCAGTGGCAACCCAGTTGATCAGTTAGAATCAGCAGAACCGAACCAAAGCAGCAACAGCAACCAGGGCCTCAGGACGGCTGACAGGCAGCAGGGAGACAGGCAATCAACACCAGAGGAGGATCTTGACTTAGCTGAAGTGCTGGCTTACTTACTGAGGAGGTACATTTCATAGCTTTCCATACAGATGGTCACATATATCTCACAAGTAGTTTTCTGTAACTAATTAATGTTTAAATCATCTGTTTTTGTGTGTGCAGGGGCCAGGTCAGACTGGTCCATGGCAGCGGAGCCACCGGGCTGCAGCTGGTCCAGTCTTACGCAGACTCAGACGAGGACAGCGATGAAGCCTGGGAGGGTCGGCTGGGTGACCGCTACAATCCACCAGGTATAACTTGTGGTGACTTATACCGCATAACGGGCTTGATTGTTGAGAGTTCTGACCGTTTGTTTTGTCAGTGGACAACCAGCCTGACACGAATGAAGTAGACCGCAGTGAGATCCGAACCCAGATCCTGCTGGCCACGGCTTCTAGTCTCCTGAGAGGCAAAATGAGTTTCACTCACATGCTAAGAGAGGTGAGACATGAATCAAGAATTTGTCATGTTGACATCACTGATCAAAATCACTGAAATACCAAAGATTTTTGTAGCCGTATAAATATGTAGTTGGTGGTGAATGTTTTGTGTGTTTCCATTAGAGGGAGCAAGGAAGATGTAAAGGCTCAAGTTTTTCCCATGGAGAGTGCAGTCGCATCCGCACGCAGTAAGTGATATCCTGACCAGATTGCCCTTTCAAATACAGTGAACCTTTTTTAGGATTATTTTCACTTCTAGGAGATTGTTCGGCCTTCAGTTTGTTCAGGTTCTCATATAACCATATTCATGCGAATATAAGATGTGGGATCTGTAGTAGAGATGGGATTTATGGCTCTTCAACAGGAGACGGATCTTGCAGAGCTGTTCCTTTCCAAGAGCCGTTCAAAAACCTGACTCATGGTTATTTTTTAGAATTTTTTTCAGAAGTTACATGTTTTATTAGGGCTGTCAATGTTAACGCGCTATTGCATGTGATTAATAAAAAATGTTTTCGCATGTAAACTCGGAAATTGGCGCCCATTGTTACACAATGCAAAGATAAGTGATGAGAGCCGGCCAAATTCACTTCAAAACACACTGATGGAACTTTAGATAAAACTAAAATTTGTTGGCATTGCAGCGACAAACTTTCTCATCATCGGCGCACATGCTTCCACGCGGCATTAAAAAGCATTAAAAGTTATTAAGTGGATTTAGCGAAAAATTATGCCTTAAATGGCATTTAAAAACAATGAATTTGATGTGCAGAGGCATTAACATTTTTTATAAAATTGTAGAACTGGGCCAACAATAGTAAGTCAATCAACCAAACTGTAACTGAAATGAACTCAATAACTTGGCCGTCATCGATAAATTGCTACATCTGTCTGTGTGTTTCTTTTCTTCGGCTGCAGATTTCAAACTGGATACAAGAGGTCTTTTTTGTAAGGTCCGAAAGAGTGAAAAGAGCTGCCTCAATATGGCAAAATTAAACAGTTCTGGATCCAAACTTTGCCATTCTTTGGTCACTATAGGCATGTAATCTTTAATAGTGACACCATGTCATGTTAATGAGGAAGCTGAGCTTGTTTCATACACGACTCCTTTATAACAGTCGTCTCCAGTTCAACACACATGAGCTAATTTGGCTAACATTAGCAACTCTCGTGATGCAGACTCCTCACGTGACCTATGGTGGCTTAGGATAGACAACCAAGGCAATTCTCACAACAGACCACAATTCTTATTTTCTGATATTCCCACAGTAAATTGATATGATTTCCTTCAGCTATTTAAGTTGTTTAAATGCCTCCGCATCTAAACGATGCAAATATTCTATGGTGTGTCTTTTTCTTTTTTTAAATAATAGTAAATGCAGATGTAAATGGTGCACTATTGGAAGTTGTTTATGGGTGTGTTTAGGATCTGTACCTTGTTTGCTATATGTCTCCAAGTTTGGAGCAAATGAATGACTTGCAGTTAAGTAAAACGTCCCTGGATTACATTCTGACAAATAAATTGTATTTGTGTCCAAATATTGGGCTATTTTCTTAAGCAAATTTTAAATATGCAAGCAAGTAATAACCTGTGATTAATCATGATTATTCACAGTTCTGAGTGTGATTTATCTGATTACCAAAATTAATCACTTGACAGCCCTAGTTTTTATTAATAAGTAATCACTGGTAGCAGTTATAAGATAAGATTTGGATCTAAACATTTCAAATGGGTACGTTATTTGTCGGAAATATTGTGAAATTGTAAGTATAATTTTATCTGTGTTGTGTTTTCATTGTAAACATTCTATAAGATGGTATCTTATCCTTAATGCTTTGACAGTGAGATCATTATTTAGAATTTCTCTCACCCAAGTAACTCTGTGGCACAATAAAAACTACACAGATAACTTCCATGCAAATCAACTTCACTGTATTTTTTTTCACACAATGGCATTTTAAAAATAAAAGAACAAATATTATATATAAATGTGAGTATGAAACTCTACTACCCTGCCTGGTGTGTGTACAACTAAACTAGGCACTGCAGTGTGCCCGACTAGCAGTGAGTGCTGATGCGTGCCTCCACCGTCTCAAAGAACTCACAGGCAGTCACACGAGCCTGGCGATCCATAACAAAACAAAAAGCTAGAAAATTACATCCAAATTTTCGACATTTCTTTTGACTCTGGCTCGTCTTGTGAACTTTTTAGTCGGTTTAACTCCAGCCCTTCCAGTGGCACATATATGAAAGTAGTATTGGTAACCAATTTGCATATAAAACAGCTAGCAAACGAACGGCTTACAAATGCAAATTGGTTCTTGTTGTTGACTTGAAAGAGCCGTTCAAAATACTTGACTCCTTTGTCAACGTCACATCTCTTATCTGGAGCCATGCAAACCAAGACCTGTGTTTTCCAGACAAAAACAGATCTTGACAAAGAGGGGTTGTCTCATATTTAGGGTAGTCTTACATTCAGGTAAATACAGTAATTGTTCATAATAAACTAGGTTGAACTTGCTGCTAGCTAGTTAATTGCTGTAGACAAAGGAGTGTTTTTAACGGTAAATTAATTTCCCCCCATTAGTATTGTCAGTACAATTGAGCAAAAGCAAAAAAACACCAGGGACCGGGGAGTTATTGCTTTCATCAAAGGCAGGGTTGCCCACATTTTTTCAGAGATGTTTACAAAAACACGAAGTATGCAGTGACCACTTTGTGTGATATCCTACAGCTTATTTTTACTGAATTTCATGCTAAAATTGATGCAGTGTAGGTAGGGATGATGTTCGAAAACCGGTTCTCCCGATGCTTCGATAAGAAAAGAACCGATTCCATGGATTCAAATCCCTTTTTGAGAACCGGTTCCCGTTATCGAAGCCACTATCCCGTATTTTCGCGACCATAGGGCGCATCGTATTAAAAGGCGCCGTGTCAGTTACGGGTGCTATATCTGTATTTAACGCATAAATAAGGCGCAGCGTATTTTGGGGCGCAGGCATGGTTAAACATACGCTAGTTTAAAACATACGCTATCTTAAAACATTGATTGATTGATTGATTGATTGAGACTTTTATTAGTAGGTTGCACAGTGAAGTACATATTCCATACAATTGACCACTAAATGGTAACACCCGAATAAGTTTTTCAACTTGTTTAAGTCGGGGTCCACTTAAATTGATTCATGATACAGATATATACTATCATATATACTATCATCATAATACAGTCATCACACAAGATAATCACATTGAATTATTTACATTATTTACAATCAGGGGTGTGGAGGGGGCGGGGGAGGATATGGACATCAAGTAGTGGACATAGAGAGAGAGAGAGAGAGAGAGATCAGAAGGCATAAGAAAAAGAAAAAGTATCTGCATTTGATTGTTTACATTTGATTATTAGCAATCCGGGGAGGGTGTTAGTTTAGGGTTGTAGCTGCCTGGAGGTGAACTTTTATTGCGGTTTTGAAGGAGGATAGAGATGCCCTTTCTTTTATACCTGTTGGGAGCGCATTCCACATTGATGTGGCATAGAAAGAGAATGAGTTAAGACCTTTGTTAGTTCGGAATCTGGGTTTAACGTGGTTAGTGGAGCACCCCCTGGTGTTGTGGTTATGGCGGTCATTTACGTTAAGGAAGTAGTTTGACATGTACTTCGGTATCAGGGAGGTGTAGCGGATTTTATAGACTAGGCTCAGTGCAAGTTGTTTAACTCTGTCCTCCACCTTGAGCCAGCCCACTTTAGAGAAGTGGGTAGGAGTGAGGTGGGATCTGGGGTGGAGGTCTAGAAGTAACAAGTAACATATGCTAGCATGCATGGACGCTGTTTTAAAAAGGCATCAGGAGCAAAGCTGAGTTCGGTTGTACTTTATTGAAGTATTTATCAATGCACTCACATTATTTTTTTGATCAATCCTCATCCACAAATCCATCAAAGTCCTCATCTTCTGTGTCCGAAATGTACAGCTGGGCAAGTTTTCCATCAAACACGCCAGATTCCCTCTCGTCATTTTCAAAGTCAGTCTTGTTGCCGTGGGGCTCCTCGGAAAAGATGCCGGCTTTTGCGAAAGCTCGAACAACAGTGCAAGCAGACACGTTAGCTCAAGCATCCACGATCCATTCACAAATTGTGGCGTAACTCGCCTGATGCTGCCTCCCAGTTTTCGTGAAGCTGTGTTTGTCTGTCATCCATCACTCCCATGAGGCTCACAACTTCACTTTGAACGTCCTGTTTACACCCATGTCCAGCGGTTGGAGTTCCTTTTCGTCATGCCTTAATGATGACTCCCGGTGGAAACTTTTCTTTCGTCAGCGTCTTCCCCTTGAAAATCACCATAGGTGGTAGTTTCTGTTCATTAGCATAGCAAGCTAGCACAACAGTAAAAGCCGACTTCTCTTGCCCCGTTGTGCGTATCGATTCGCTACTGTGCTGGTGCCCTTCTTCTCCACAGTGTGCTTCACCGGAATGTCGAAAGTGAGCGGCACCTCGTCCATGTTGGTGATGTGTTTGTCGGCAATTTTATTTATTTACAACGCACATAGCAGCACTATATGCTCACTGAGGGCGTGCCTTTAGTGTCCTCTCTCACCTGAAACCTTCATCCTTTAACGTCCGCATGCAGTCCTCAGTCACGTCCGCCTTTCCTCCATATAAACAGCATGCCGGCCCAGTCACATAACATCTATGGCTTTTGGAACTCAGTGCACACACAACCACCTATCTGGATTCGATAAGAGATTCGATAAGGAATCGGTTCGATAAGAGGATTCGATAATGGCATCGACATCGATTTATTTCTTAACGAACATCATCCCTAAGTGTAGGTCAAAATATGACATGTAGTTAAATATACAGGTTTAAAGGTGCCATGTGGTAAAAATGTGGCCAGAAATGGTACTGCAATCACGGTCAAAATTCTGTAGTCCCCTCCCATTTTCCATGACTGAGGTTACCAGATACACAGCTGAATCCTACTCCAAGGAACTTCAAATGGCAATCAACAAGTCCTACGCTGTAGTTTTGTCTTGTTTATGCTTCTTGCAAGATGGTTTACTAAGTAATTATGCCACATTTTACTGATGTCGATTAGCCAAATGTATTTGTAAAGTTACGCCGCAATATTTTTGTCAAGAGTCGTTACAGATTGTTGGCATTACCCTGCTAAAATGGCTAGTTTGACCGCACGGACCACCGTCGAAATAATTATGTATAATAATATATAATATATTATATATCGCATAGGCCTACTTTGATGGCAGGCCAAGGCCAACACTAAAATTACCGCCACATTTTGTTCTGCATAACTCCATGTTGCATCCAACCTGACGCACTGCATTCTCTTCCATGTACGCACATCACCCTCTTTCAATGCAGAGTGCAATTCTATGAGCCAACCCACGTTACGCAAAAACCGTATAGCCTACTCCCATGTCAATACACAAAGTATAAAATCATTACATGTAATGCATTATATTGTGCCAAGCAAATACCACCCCATATGTGTTTGAAACAGCAATTAGCCATGCTAATGTTGGAACGCATTTCCTCAGCGTATCGGCACATTGAGAACGAAACAGGCACTGATACTGAGTTTTTTCTTGCCCTGATGTGGGATGTGAGCAGAGGATGTTGTTGTGGCTTGTGCAGCCCTTTGAGACACTCGTGATTTAGGGCTATATAAATAAACTTTGATTGATTGATTGATTGATATCCACATAGGTTTTATTTGTCGAAAATATATTTTGCCCTGTCAGTTGGATGACACATCGACATACAAGCTAACGGGCATATACAGTATTTCCCCCGCTAGCCTATATGTCGATGTGTTATTGACCGGGCTAGCATGCTAAGCTACACTAGTGTGATGGTGCTTCGCTCCTAAGCTTTCGTTGCACAAACATACTAGCTTTGTTAGACAAGGTCATAGACTGTATTGGACAATATAATTTACATACGAAATGTCCATTTCCATTTATTACAAGTAATAACAAAACGTAAATGCCTGACTTACCTATCAAGGAGGAAATTAGCAAGTTTGGCGTCAGATGAAAAAATGTTCTCCGCCTTCAATCGTCTCCATCTTTCAAAGGCATACCCAATACGAATACTCGTTTTGTTCCTGGCTTTGTCATGAGTAAGTTTATAATCGTAAGGACGCCTTTTACATTTACTAAGGTCTGATATGTTTAGTAACTTGACCAGTGGCAGAAGCTCGCTGAAAGTGGCGGTGCTTAACTGGCAACTTGGATGTGACACACTCACGGACTTCCTAATTGGTCAAACGGTGGAGGGCGGGGTATCGAAATGAAAACAACAAGATTTTGGGCCTGTAAATCTTTCTTTCTTTCTTTCTTTTCTTTCTATCTATCTAATTTTGAAATGAGCATATCCCAGCTAAACTACTGTTATCAGTTATAGAGGTATTCGAAAAGAACATGGTTTAGTAATTGCTTTTGACATGTCAGGGCAATTTAATGATGACTTGACATGAAATTATTACATATGGCACCTTTAACTAAAAAAATAGAGTATAGTGCAAAGGTTTGTTTATTCTAGATGAAACTAATAGATGGCATAAGCTCATAACATGCTACAAAAAATATTGTAAGCCTTCTTTTGATATAATTTTGATAATTATGGCTTAAAGTTTATGAAAACCTCAAATTGAAAATCTCAGAAAATGTGGGGTTTTCAAAAACTTTAAGCGATGATCATCAAAATTATAACAAAGGCTTGACATATCTCACATCGCATGTGATGAGTTTATATCAAATATATTAGTTTCACATTTGAAATTAGATTGCTGAGATGAGTGGACTTTTGCGCAATATCAAAATCTTTTTGTTTTACCTGTATTTAACTTAGCTTTGCATTACAGTCGGTTATCGCTAAATGCATTTTTGCCAATTTGGAATCATTAATTATAAATCAAATGTTTTTATAGCGAAACCAAAAACAACTGCTTACTACCTTCTAAATACAATTATCAACATTATGAGAGCCCTTTAGACATAAAATAACATATTTTTGTCACTTTTACACTTTTTAAAATCCAATATACCGTATTTTTCGGATTATAAATCACAGTTTTTTTCATAGTTTGGCCGTGGGTGCGACATTTACTCTGGAGCGATTTATGTGTAATATTATTAACACATTACCGTAAAATATGAAATAATATTATTTATCAAATTCACGGAAGAGACAAAGCAAAAGTCAGCAATCGTCACACACACGTCAACCAATAAGAATTCGGCGGGGAGGGTCATGGCAGAAGTGCATTGTGGGTCATGGGATGCTAACTGCTATGTGCTACTGCCGTAGCTATTAAAATGGATCATTTAAAAAAAAAAACTGAGAAGGGCCGAACAAAAATGGCACCGAAAAGGAAATCATGTACTGCAGATTACAAGCTGGACGTAGTGAAATATGCAGCAGAAAACGGCGATCCAGCAGCAGAAAGAAAGGACGCTAGCAGCGCATACCAGGAGCGACAACGAGGAAGAAGATTTCATCGGATTTAGCGATCAGGAGTGACAGCTTGTTTGGTAAACGTATAGCATGTTCTATATGTTATAGTTATTTGAATGACTCTTACCATAATGTGTTACGTTAACATACCAGGCACATTCTCAGTTGGTTATTTATGCGTCATATAACGTACAGTTATTCAGCCTGTTGTTCACTATTCTTTATGTATTTTAAATTGCCTTTCAAATGTCTATTCTTGGTGTTGGATTTTATCAAATAAATGTCCCCCAAAAATGCGACTTCTACTCGAGTGCGACGTATATATGTTTTTTTCCTTCTTTATTATGCATTTTTGGCCGATGCGACGTATACTCCAGAGCGATTTATAATCCGAAAAATACGGTAGTAATGCTTCCTGAGGCTGAGCCAGTCAGTGGCCACGATACTGAACAGTGCGCTCTGATTGGTGTGGTCACCTTTAATGGCCAATACTACTGTAATATTGAGATATTAATATATACAGTATACACTACCGTTCAAAAGTTTGGGGTCACCCAAACAATTTTGTGGAATAGCCTTAATTTCTAAGAACAAGAATAGACTGTCGAGTTTCAGATGAAAGTTCTCTTTTTCTGGCCATTTTGAGCGTTTAATTGACCCCACAAATGTGATGCTCCAGAAACTCAATCTGCTCAAAGGAAGGTCAGTTTTGTAGCTTCTGTAAGGAGCTAAACTGTTTTCAGATGTGTGAACATGATTGCACAAGGGTTTTCTAATCATCAATTAGCCTTCTGAGCCAATGAGCAAACACATTGTACCATTAGAACACTGGAGTGATAGTTGCTGGAAATGGGCCTCTTTACACCTATGTAGATATTGCACCAAAAACCAGACATTTGCAGCTAGAATAGTCATTTACCACATTAGCAATGTATAGAGTGTATTTCTTTAAAGTTAAGACTAGTTTAAAGTTATCTTCATTGAAAAGTACAGTGCTTTTCCTTCAAAAATAAGGACATTTTAATGTGACCCCAAACTTTTGAACTGTAGTGTATATATATATATACAGCTGAGATAGGCTCCAGCACCCCCCGCGATCCCGAACGGGACAAGCGGTAGAAAATTGATGGATGGATGGATATATATATATATATATATATATATATATATATATATATATATATATATATATATATATATATATATATATATATATACTGTATATATTATCCTTTTGTATTTTTGAAAACATTTAATCTAGGACCCAAGAAATTGTACAATATGCTTTTAAAAATATCCCAAAAAATCTGCAATGTGGAGAAGCCATAACATTTAAAGCCCACTGTGGCGAGGGACGACTGTATTGATAACAAATCAAATACTGTAGTAATTGTACTGTCTATGGAGTTTTTGATTTTTACAATATTCTCTAACTTCTGGGTCTAACTTTGGACTATACTGTTTTTCTTCCTATGACAGATCATGTTCTAGACTTAATTGTTTCTTAAATTTCGTTTTTCAAGTTCAGAGGATCCACAGTACTTGCTTTTCATCAAATCAAGTTTGTGTTTCATTAAATGCTCTTCTCCCTTGTGTTCCCATCCTAGTTTCCTGCCAAACTACGTCTCTCACAAGGATACGTATCAGCAGAAAGCCTTCTGTGGCGTCTACAGCGAGGATGGCAACATGTTTCTATCCGCCTGCCAGGGTAAATAACCCAAGATCCAACTTGTTTAAAAAAAAAAACATCTTAAAGATTACTTGGTTTAAATGAAATTGAAATAAATGGTTACTACAGCCTGCAGGGGGTCTGTGTACAATTGGGAGTGGCAAAAAACTGACATGGATATTTAAAATCTTTCTTAATATCGCAGTGTAACATGGGTAATGCATAGTATAGCTGTTCCCTATTTCTCGCTTCAGATCAGAACATCCGCTTGTACGATACGAGCAGAGGACGTTTTCTACTAAGGCAAACGGTGAAGGCCCGAGACGTCGGCTGGAGCGTGCTGGACGTTTGCTTTACTCCAGATGCGCAGCACGTGCTGTACTCCAGCTGGTCGGACTACAGTAAGGAAATTTCACTCATTCCACGACATCTGTGTTTAATAGTAAATCCAAATACATGTTGGAACGGTACAGCAAATGCACACTTGAATTGTTCTTAGGATTAAAACCCCAACTGATGACACATGATTGGCAAATGTAATGGTGACTTATTCCATTCTATTTGTCTAATGTTACATTCGCCCAGTCACTTAATGGCAGCACATTAATCTGCTCCCTGACACATTTACTGTTTTTAAGGGCCTCATACCTTCTGCTTTTGAGGAAATAAACAGTATAGAGCAGGGGTCTTCAACGTTTCTCAAGCCTATGACGAACCGGAGCTGGAACCCCCTTGTTTAAAATTTACTTTTAAATTAAACTGGTCCTAATGGTACCTTGTATTCAGCTGTTTCTGAGGTTCTGCTTGTTTTCATGTTGTGTTACTAAACAATCAATTTTTTCGATCCAAACACTTAAAACATTTCAACTTATGTAATGCATTCATTTTATTGCTGTGATTATGTTTATTATTAATATAATGCATAATAATATATTTATATAATATATTTTATTGCTAATAATTGTTGGCACATTATACCTTGCCCAGGGACTATACTTGAAAATTAGCTATATCGCTAACACTGACACATTTATAGAACTGTTCATTAATGTGTGCCGTCTCCTTGTTAAATAAATACATTTAACTAAACGTAAACTAGCTGTTAGCTGAGAATGGGCCCCCGGCCAATCACCGGGAATCTGACAGTGACTGTGATTGGCGCAGCAGCGATAGGGGCTGGTTCTCCTTGTTGGAAGGACAGGTAAATAAATCGGTGCTATACTTTAGAAGAGCTCCTCAAAAGACGTCTTCTGCCTCCATTTATCTATTTACTAAAGTGTGTTGGATCAGTGTTAATTTGTGTTTAAAGACATTTACATTTGCAGATAAATTGCAAGAGTATCCACAAAAAAAAGAATCTAATTAACAAAACATTTCATGACCCCTAGGGGGTCTGCAGAGGTATTGCGGGCTGTTGAAGACCTCTGCTATAAAACATCACCATTATTTTAAATTAAATTAAGATTGCCAATCATAAAAATACCACGATACTCCTGTTAATTGTTACCTGTGTGTGTGTGTGTGTGTGTGTGTGTGTGTGTGTGTGTGTGTGTGTGTGTGTGTGTGTGTGTGTGTGTGTGTGTGTGTGTGTGTGTGTGTGTGTGTGTGTGTGTGTGTGTGTGTGTGTGTGTGTGTGTGTGTGTGTGTGTGTCTTCCCTGCAGTTCATATGTGCAGTATCGACGGGGACAGTGAAAACCACACTGCATTGGACCTCAAGTTAGTGTTTCCCCTCATAGTAACTTATACCTTTACAATGCAGGTAATTTATCTTTCCTGCCATGCAGACTCCCCACTCTCCCCTCCATTACCATCTGGATGAATGATGATGTCCAATCCTGTCATCTCTTTCACTACATTCCTTCTATCTCTATGCGTGTGCGCGTGCGTGTGTGTGTGGTACCTGCAAAACCTGTAAAAAGTACCTGTGGTCCTAGGGCTGGCTTCACACCAACATTAGCATATAGCACATTTTTAAGCTTTTTTAAAACACGTTAGATTGTTTTGTGAAGGGTGTGTTGTGCTGTGTTAATTAACATGTGTCTTTTGTATTTATTTTTTTGTAGTCCGGATGAGAGGAGGTTTTGCGTGTTCTCCCTGGCTGCATCAACAGATGGCAAAGAGATCCTGGGAGGGTGAGTGACATTTCTTTAATTTAAGTTTAAATTGAAAGAGCTCTTCATTTTCACATGCCAGACACTCATTACAGTGTTTCCCACAGGACTGCTATCTATTTGTGGTGGCGAAGTGGGGTGGGGGCTGTGAAATAATGTTATTGTATAATTTGGCATGGTGCATGTTAGGGATGTAACGATAAACGGCATTAATTATAACCACGGTAAAACTCCCGACAGTTTTACTGTTTTAAATTAAAACAATTGAAAATGATAACTGTACTTTGATAAACTCATGGACTGACTCACGCCAGCACGTTAGCTAAAATGCTAACATGAAAACTAGAGACATTAACGTCTTCCCCCATTAAGAAACGTCATATCCCAATATAAATTTATACTAACACATTGCTGTCTGAGCAACAAAGCTATTCAATTGTGCACAGTGAACCTACAAGGTGTGCTTTCTTAGAACATAGTGATCCTTCTACACACAGAGGAATAGAAGACATGGTGTTTTCACGGTGTGTTCAAGGACTGCTAAACAGAGTAGGACGCAGGAATAATAGTAATAGATTTTATTTTGTACAGTCTTTTCATTTAATTAAATCTTAAAGTGCTACAGTACAAACCAATATTCAAAACAATAAAAGCTTAGCCATTGAAACAGATACAATACTAAGACTAAAACACCATCAGTGAAGCATAAGAAAAACAAAACATGCAAAATAGTGGGTTTACCAATAGTGTCTCTATTTATTTTAGTTAGTTTTTTTGATACCTTGGTCAAAAGATTTCAGTGTGTGCATATAAGTACTTTTTGAGCACAACAATACCGCAATATTAACCGTGATATAAAATGTAATATCGTTACATCCCTAACGCATGTGAATATCATTTTAATAGACCGTGTAGGAGAGACAAAGAGTTAAAAAAACAAAACACAAAAAAAACATGTTTAGAAATTTAAACTTTAAAGACTGAGTCGCCTGTAAGTGCTTTGAGAGTGAGGAGGGGCCAACAACAGTACCCGATGCTTGTTCAGAAGAGTGTTGCATGCTTTTATGCCTGAGTCTCCAATAAGACCAGAAAATGTTTGTTGATAGTTACTTTTTTGAGAAACAATATCTATCAATCAATCAATCAATCAATCAATCAATGTTTATTTATATAGCCCTAAATCACAAGTGTCTCAAAGGGCTGCACAAGCCACAACGACATCCTCGGTACAGAGCCCACATACGGGCAAGAAAAAACTCACCCCAGTGGGACGTCGATGTGAATGACTATGAGAAACCTTGGAGAGGACCGCATATGTGGGTAACCCCCCCCAGGGGAGACCAAAAGCAATGGATGTCTACAGAAGGGTCTGATTGCTCGCTAAATAAAGCGGTAAAGTTGGCAACACTAATACCTTATGCTAATTCTTCCTATTCTCTGGCAGACCATTGGGGCCTCATGTAATAAGAGTTGCGTGGATTTCCTACAAAAAATAGATGTACAAACCCCATTTCCATATGAGTTGGGAAATTGTGTTAGATGTAAATATAAACGTAATACAATGATTTGCAAATCATTTTCAACCCATATTCAGTTGAATATGCTACAAAGACAACATATTTGATGTTCGAACTGATAAACTTTTTTTTTTTTTCAAATAATCATTAACTTTAGAATTTGATGCCAGCAACACGTGACAGAGAAGTTGGGAAAGGTGGCAATAAATACTGATAAAGTTGAGGAATGCTCATCAAACATTTATTTGGAACATACCACAGGTGAACAGGCAAATTGGGAACAGGTGGGTGCCATGATTGGGTATAAAAGTAGATTCCATGAAATGCTCAGTCATTCACAAACAAGGATGGGGCGAGGGTCACCACTTTAATAATAATAATAATAATGGATTAGATTTATATAGCGCTTTTCTAGACACTCAAAGCGCTTCACAGAGAAGTGAGAACCCATCATTCATATTTACAACTCATTCATTCATCATTCATTCTCCGGTGTGAGCGGCACCGGGGGCAAGGGTGAAGTGTCCTGCCCAAGGACACAACGGCAGCGATTTTGGATGGTAAGAGGCGGGGAGCGAACCTGCAACCCTCAGGTTTCTGGCACGGTTGCTCTACCCACTACGCCATACCGCCCCATTTGTCAACAAATGTGTGAGCAAATTGTTGAACAGTTTAAGAAAAACCTTTCTCAACCAGCTATTGCAAGGAATTTAGGGATTTCACCATCTACGGTCCGTAATATCATCAAAGGGTTCAGAGAATCTGGAGAAATCACTGCACATAAGCAGCTAAGCCCGTGACCTTCCCTCAGGCTGTACTGCATCAACAAGCGACATCAGTGTGTAAAGGATATCACCACATGGGCTCAGGAACACTTCAGAAACCCACTGTCAGTAACTACAGTTGGTCGCTACATCTGTAAGTGCAAGTTAAAACTCTCCTATGCAAGGCGAAAACCGTTTATCAACAACACCCAGAAGCGCCGTCGGCTTCGCTGGGCCTGAACTCATCTAAGATGGACTGATACAAAGTGGAAAAGTGTTCTCTGGTCTGACGAGTCCACATTTCAAATTGTTTTTGGAAACTGTGGACATCGTGTCTTCCGGACCAAAGAGGAAATGAACCATCCGGATTGTTGTAGGCGCAAAGTTGAAAAGCCAGCATCTGTGATGGTATGGGGGTGTATTAGTGCCCAAGACATGGGTAACTTACACATCTGTGAAGGCGCCATTAATGCTGAAAGGTACATACAGGATTTGGAGCAACATATGTTGCCATCCAAGCAACGTTACCATGGACGGCCCTGCTTATTTCAGCAGGACAATGCCAAGCCATGTGTTGCATCAACTGGCTTCATAGTAAAAGAGTGCGGGTACTAGACTGGCCTGCCTGTAGTCCAGACCTGTCTCCCATTGAAAATGTGTGGCGCATTATAAAGCCTAAAATACCACAACGGAGACCCCCGGACTGTTGAACAACTTAAGCTGTACATCAAGCAAGAATGGGAAATAATTCCACCTGAGAAGCTTAAAAAATGTGTCTCCTCAGTTCCCAAACGTTTACTGAGTGTTGTTAAAAGGAAAGGCCATGTAACACAGTGGTGAACATGCCCTTTCCCAACTACTTTGGCACGTGTTTCAGCCATGAAATTCTAAGTTAATTATTATTTGCAAAAAAAAGTTTATGAGTTTGAACATCAAATATCGTGTCTTTGTAGTGCATTTAATTGAATATGGGTTGAAAAGGATTTGCAAATCATTGTATTCCGTTTATATTTACATCTAACACAATTTCCCAACTCATATGGAAACGGGGTTTGTATGTTCAGATCCAGAAAACATCATACTCTGGTAAAAATTCAGATGTATTAAAGTGTGCACACCCACAAATCCAAGCATATTTCTTTTTTTTAACCTCACAATCAACTTGAAACTAATCGCAAACGTGTGCGTGGTTGAGCATTCCCAGGCTACATCTCTTTATACATACCCAAATCATATTGAAAGTAGCCATGTGCTTGAGCTGGCAAGCCATGCCCAATCACAAGTTATTGGAGGTGCTCCCTTTTTGCGGTTCGAGGAAAAAAACAGAGCTATTGTCAGCTTATCATTGCAGTGTCGCTGATTAGAGTTTCATGTAAAAAATTATTTAATAGGGACAAGCTCCAGCCCCCCGCGATCCAGAGAGGGACAATTTTGGTAGAAAATGGATGGATGGATTTGTTTGAAAATGTTTTAAATTTAAACATGTCCTTATATTGCAAATGATACAGAATAATTTGACCCTTGTGTGATTACTCAATTCATTATTACAACTCAGGAGAGCTGCTAAGGAGTTGTAACAACAAGCTACATTTACAGACAGTCCCATTATAATGTGTTTATGAGCGGTGCTATTTGTGGCGGTCCAAATGTGTTTGTGGCAGGTCACTATAAATAAATGAATATAAAAACACTGCGTTATGCTCCTTATTGACTATAATACCTGCATTGTTGGCACAAGGAACTTCTTAAAGGCAACCCTCAGAAAAGTAGACCTTATATGATAGCTCACTGCAGCCTTAGGTTTGTGATGTCTTCAAATATTAAAAGACTAAAACACATTACATTATTTGTTATAAATCTGATGGTATCTTCTTTCATATAAGGCAAACTTGTCCTACATTTGCCATTTGTTCAGTCTGATATTTGCCATTTGTTCAGTCTCTTCATCTCCTCCTCACCATTCAGAGCAAATGACGGCTGCCTTTACGTTTTTGATCTCGACCAGAATAAAAGAACACTGAAGGTGAGTGTTTTAAGCTGTCTTTTTTTGTCATTTTGTGTCAAATTAATGATTCCTTGACACTTGGAATGTTGCATTTGATGCATCAAGTAGAAATTTGATTAAGACTTTTTCCGTCTGATGCATAAATCCGCCTTGGAACATCGTCCCTTCGTCCTTATCTAAAAACCTGCGTCTTCTCTGCCTATGCCAGATTGATGCCCACGAGGATGATGTGAACGCGGTGGCGTTCGCCGACAGCTCGTCCCAGCTGCTCTTTTCCGGCAGCGATGACGCGCTGTGCAAAGTGTGGGACAGGAGAACGCTGCGGGAGGATCGACCGCAGCCTGTCGGACAGCTTGCGGGCCACCGCGACGGCATCACCTTCATCCACAGCAAGGTGTGAGCGCAGTGGGTTTGTACGGAAGCAACATGGTGGCAGTGGGTGTTTTATCAATCTGTCCATGCAAACTTTCCCAAAGGAGTTTGATGAGTGTAGTGTAATGAATGACCCTACCTGGAGGTCAACAGCATGTGCACCGTCAAGGTTTATTACACACACAGGTATTGCAATCCGATACATGAGTGCTATATTGAACCTTTAAACACATAATCATGCTCAGCTTTCAAGGATTGCACATTGTTCATTATCGTGGTGTGCATTGTTTTAATCAGATTAATCAGTTTTGAACTGTGATTAATCGCAGTAAATTGCATGCATAATTTAAATTAACTTTAAAAAAGATGCTAATAGTTGGACACTGATGTTATTTTATTGTAGGAGTACACATACACAAACATTTTTCAAATGTTTTGCTTAATTGCACATAATTTTCTTTCTCAAAATTAGGTAACAGTTTTATCTAAAGTGCCATCGGGGTGTATTTTGTAGCAACATTTTTCACCGTGCACACCAGTTGGAGATATATAATTGTGTGTGAGTATTCGCATGCAATAACTCGTTATATTTGATAGTCCCAGTTTATTGTTTTAGCTGTGGTCAAGGTAGCTCATGTATGTCAGATACGGTATCTCTCAAAAGTACACGTCTCACATTGCAGCAAATACTTTATTACAGTATATTTTCACAAGGGACAATAGTATAAGACCTGGGGTGTCCAAACTTTTGCCCCTGTTGACCAGACTGAAAATCAAAGCATGCGGTCATTTTGATAGTTCTAATTTTCAAAACCAATACAATATATAGACTTTAATTACCTTTGTGTCCCCTCAACTTTGGTCTCTGGGACCCGAAAAAAAAATTCATATACCGGTATATATTTTTTCAACGCTTGAATCTTTTAATCAACTTCTGATCCATCTGTCAATACAAAGATATATTTTTTTATGTTTTATGCCATTTTTCTCAAAGAAAATCCTGTTTTTATGCCAAAAACACAAAATATGGACCACTTCCCCCCCAAAAATTTCAAAGTGGAATATCTGTTGCAAAGTAATGTCAGCCTTAAATAGGTCAATAATTCATAACAACTCCTGCCGATATTATCGGCCGATAAATGCTTCAAAATGTAATATCGGAAATTATCGGTATCGGTTTCAAAAAGTAAAATTAATGACTTTTTAAAACACCGCTGTACGGAGCGGTACATATCAGCGTCAGCAGTCCCTCCCCTCTCCCCTCTCCCACACACAACACAGGAGTTGACGACTGCAGCATGAGAGGTTTACTGGCGACTCTTGATGACCTCATCAAACCGCCGCGAGCGCAGCATAACAACAACAAGAGTGTGTTGTTACCGGTGCTGTAGCTGTGGCTAACAAGCCAGCGAGCTCGTTGAATGACTAACGACACCACGTCTATGGTTTGGGATTATTTTAAAGTGTGTCTGACGGATAAAAAACTGGCAATTTGCAATGACTGCAAAAATGTGGTTATGCGAGGAGGAACCAAGACGTCTTCCTTTTAATACGAGCAATTTGACCTCCCACCTCTTCAAGAATCATAAGGAGATACACGGTGAATACAAGTGGAAGATGGATGAAAAGCAAACACCGAAAAAAAGTAGTACCACACAGTTGTCGCTTAAAGACTCTGCCGAGAAAAAACAAAAATACAACAAAAACCACCCCAGGGCGAAAGCTCACGTTGTGGTCAGGGACAACGCACACAGTATGGCAAAAGCTATGATGGAGTTTGGTATGGCTAGTCTGCCCTGCATGGCGCACACTTTGCAGCTTGCAGTGAACAGAGGTGCCTGGTCTCAACGCAGCATTTCAGAAGCTCTGGCTGACTGGTAGGCCACTTCAAGCACTCACCACTAGCTTGCAGCACATTTATGTTACTCATACAAATACGCTAGAGCAGGGAAGATTGAGCCCAGTTTATAATTTCCTGTTATACAGTATACCAGGCAGCCTTGCACTAAAGGAGGACTATGTTATTGTTTACTTTATTACTCTAGTATACTCTGGACAGAAGCTGTGTGCATTCATTGTTTTTGTAGCTGTTGTTTTGAGGCATGTTTAAAAAAAATTAAAAAATAATGCACTTTGTGAAAGTCAAAGTATAGTATTTCCCATAGTTGTAGTGGGTATCAGGATTATCTCAGGGAGAGCATGTCCCAAATTCCAAGCTGCTGTTTTGAGGCATGTTAAAAAAAATAATGCACTTTGTCACTTCAGTAATAAATATGGCAGTGCCATGTTGGCACTTCTTTCCATAACTTGAATTGAAGTTGTTCTCTTATTTTGGAAAAGCTTGTTACATTGTTTAATGCATCCAGCAGGGCATCACAACAAAATTAGGCATAATAATGTGTTAATTCCACAACTGTATATATCGGTATCGGTTGATATCGGAATCGGTAATTAAGAGTTGGACAATATCGGAATATATTGGGGCGGCATGGCGTAGTGGGTAGAGCGCCCGTGTCAGAAACCTGAGGGTTGCAGGTTCGCTCCCCGCCTCTTACCATGCCGTTGTGTCCTTGGGCAGGACACTTCACCCTTGCCCCCGGTGCCACTCACACCGGTGAATGAATGTTGAATGAATGATAGGTGGTGGTCGGAGGGGCCGTAGGCGAAAATTGGCAGCCACGCTTCCGTCAGTCTACCCCAGGGCAGCTGTGGCTACGAAAGTAGCTTACCACCACCAGGTGTGAATGAATGATGGGTTTTTAACATGTAAAGCGACTTTGGGTACTTAGAAAAGCGCTATATAAATCCCAGGTATTATTATTATTATTATTAATAATATCGGATATCGGCAAAAAAGCCATTATTGGACATCTCTAATAACAACATTGATTTTGTTTCATTAATATTTTGTGTTATTAGCCAAGATTGCAAGTTTTTCTCGTTTCATTTCACTTGTATGCTCTCTTATCCCACTTTTTAATGTTTTTTTGTAATAATACTTTCAGATTGTGCCGCGGGACGTTCAAATATTAGCTGCGGGCTGCAAATGGCCCCCGGACCACATTTTGGACACAGCTGCTAGTGATATTAAACTTGGATATACATTAGAGTATCAGTATAGATTACAGTCCACTGAAAACCAAGTGAACAAATAACTACTGACTGCATCTGAAGTAAACAAGCTACAGCAACACCTTAGTTACATAAATCACATGACAAAAAATAACTGTCAAAAACAAGACTTAAAAGGGTGCCTTGAGGAATGCCTCAGTTATGTAAATCACAAGTTTGGCCCCCTGTGTTCTATGTTTGCTATCAAGGGTAAAATGTCAATGCTAGGATCTGCCAATGTGTTTACATTGTCCGAGTTCCTCTATACAACAGGAGCTGCAAAAGCTGCTACCAAATTGTTTGTTCCCTCAAGTTTTGAACGGAATGCACCAGTTGTACAATAGCCTTGCTATATGTTGTGTGGATGTCACTAACTGGCACTTCTCATTTAAATGCCGGATTAGCAGTCGGCTGCTGTACCTGTTCCGCTTCTCTTTCTCCATTGTTACCCTTTTGTTTGCTTCATATCACACAACTTTCATATCTTGGCACAGGGTGATGCACGTTATCTAATCAGCAACTCGAAAGACCAGTCCATCAAGCTCTGGGACATCAGGAAGTTCTCGCCCAAAGAAGGGCTGGCAGCTTCACGCCTGGCTGTCATTCAGCAGAATTGGGATTACCGCTGGCAGCAGGTTCCCCAAAGAGGTGGGCTGAGCGTGTCAGACGGGTGAAATGTGTGCAGATGAAGTAGAAAGGAGATAAGATTCACGGAGCTCCGCCCAATAATAAATGTTTTCTCCACCTCAGCTCTAAAGCGACACAAACTGACCGGCGACACCTCCGTGATGACATACCGCGGCCACGGCGTCCTGCACACCCTTATCCGCTGCCGCTTCTCACCCGAGTTCAGCACGGGCCAGAAGTTCATCTACTCAGGGTGCTCCACTGGCAAGATCATCGGTGAGTCTGCCATTCTTGCCAAGGCCAAGCAGCGTCCCATCAAGTGCGTCATCACTTCACTGTCTTCTTCTTTGTGTGCGCGTCCGCACAGTTTATGACGTGCTGACGGGCAACGTGGTCACCAGACTGTCGGGCCATGATGCTTGTGTGAGGGACATCACTTGGCACCCATATGAAGACAACATCATCAGTAGCTCTGTAAGTGAGCAAAAGCACACAATTTCAACTTTTCCACAAAAATTCGTAAGGAATGTGCTTCCTTCCCCAATACATCAAGCACTATCATAACAATGATATAAATCTACACATTAATGACATCAGAGTATGACAGCATTTTACTCAATGGTAATTGGCAATAAAACTGACCTGGGACCTGTTTTGAGTCCATTCAATTCACCAATTTATTTCAAACGCAACAAACCATCTACGCAATATAATATTTTCCTCTGCAAAAAAACAATATTTAAAGAAATTTAAATAGAAACAAAGAAAAATACTGTGTGTCCAAAAAGGAGCAGGAAGAAGCAAAAGCTTATATTGTCCTGTGACCATCACTCAGATAATCAGATTTTTAATCATCAATACAATACATAATTACGGGCTAATTTACATTACTAAGTGTATTAACAAAATACATATGACATTTAATTTCATTCAATATTTTTTTCCCCCCTCTTTGTTGTATTTATTTTTCAATTGAATTATGTAATTGTTTGTTTGATTTCTTCATCTAATTGATTCCATTAAGTCGCCCAGCAAACCAATATGCGCTATTTTTTTAATTTTCAAATATTTTCCATTTCTTTCTCTGAACATTTTTGCGTACTTGATGGTAGCAGATTATTTCTTTCTTTACACATGACTTGTGCAGTTTTGAATTTCACCAGATCCATAAATTTAATGGTTTGTGACTTTATAAAGAGTGCATTTGTGTGTACCCGTCCGATACCCAACATTGTGTCATTCATAGATAGCTTCCAATGTATCCCTCGGGGCATCATCGCGGCACACAAGTTTACTTAGCTCACCTAGAAGAGGTTTGGAATTATGACTAACAGGTTTCAGGTTCTATTCCCAGTCAAAGCAGCATTAGACAGTCTATGGGCATGCTTCTTCAAAGCATCAACGGCTTGAGAGGAAATACAGCGGCTTAATAAAACAAAGAAAAACAAGCTAACATCAGTTATGCTTGAAGGAAAAAATAATTGATTTTTAGTTTCTTCAATACAGTGTTTCTCAATCATTTTCTGTTACGCCCTCGTAGGAAGAAGAAAACATTTCATGCCCCCTTCCGAATCTTTGTTGTGACCATAAATAGTATCATTTGTCTATAAAATTGTTATAAGTACACCTCTGCATAACATTGTATCCTTAACATTAAAGAAAACAAAAAAGGAGTACAGATCAACTTACAACAAGAACTTTACAAACAATGTTTTTTAGTCTGTAACAAAAAGATTAAATGTGCATCAATTTGCCTGTCTGCCATTAAAGAAAAGGTCATCCTAATCCTTGTTTAAACTATACACATTTTTTGACAGACTTATACAATTTGATACTGAAAAATACAATTAAATAAAGACAATAAATAAAAATACATTCTAATTAATCGGCAACATTACCTCCATATGTAAAACACTTTAAACTACAAAACAAAAATGAATAAAACAATGTGTGCTGAGTTTTTTTAATCAAAATGAGGAAGTCAATGAGCATGTTTTGTAATGTACATATTTTTGAAGTGGGGTTCGAACGAGTATTGGCCATTAAAGGTGACCACACCAACCAGAGCGCACGGTTCAGTATCGTGGCCACTGACTGGCTCAGCCTCAGGAAGCATTACTACCGTATTTTTCGGATTATAAATCGCTCCGGAGTATACGTCGCACCGGCCGAAAATGCATAATAAAGAGGGAAAAAAACATATACACGTCGCACTCGAGTATAAGTCGCATTTTTGGGGGAAATTTATTTGATAAAATCCAACACCAAGAATAGACATTTGAAAGGCAATTTAAAATAAATAAAGAATAGTGAACAACAGGCTGAATAAGTGTACGTTATATGACGCATAAATAACCAACTGAGAACGTGCCTGGTATGTTAACGTAACATTTTATGGTAAGAGTCATTCAAATAACTACAAACCCCGTTTCCATATGAGTTGGGAAATTGTGTTAGATGTAAATATAAACGGAATACAATGATTTGCAAATCCTTTTCAACCCATATTCAATTGAATGCACTACAAAGACAAGATATTTGATGTTCAAACTCATAAACTTTATTTTTTTTTTGCAAATAATAATTAACTTTGAATTTCATGGCTGCAACACATGCCAAAGTAGTTGAGAAAGGGCATGTTCACCACTGTGTTACATGGTCATTCCTTTAGCAACACTCAGTAAACGTTTGGGAACTGAGGAGACACATTTTTTAAGCTTCTCAGGTGGAATTCTTTCCCATTCTTGCTTGATGTACAGCTTAAGTTGTTCAACAGTCCGGGGATCTCCGTTGTGGTATTTTAGGCTTCATAATGCGCCACACATTTTCAATGGGAGAGAGGTCTGGACTACAGGCAGGCCAGTCTAGTACCCGCACTCTTTTACTATGAAGCCACGTTGATGTAACACGTGGCTTGGCATTGTCTTGCTGAAATAAGCAGGGGCGTCCATGGTAATGTTGCTTGGATGGCAACATATGTTGCTCCAAAACCTGTATGTACCTTTCAGCATTAATGACGCCTTCACAGATGTGTAAGTTACCCATGTCTTGGGCACTAATACACCCCCATACCATCACAGATGCTGGCTTTTCAACTTTGCGCCTATAACAATACGGATGGTTCTTTTCCTCTTTGGTCCGGAAGACACGGCGTCCACAGTTTCCAAAAACAATTTGAAATGTGGGCTCGTCAGACCACAGAACACTTTTCCACTTTGTATCAGTCCTTCTTAGATGAGCTCAGGCCCAGCGAAGCCGATGGCGTTTCTGGGTGTTGTTGATAAACGGTTTTCGCCTTGCATAGGAGAGTTTTAACTTGCATTTGCAGATGTAGCGACCAACTGTATCAGAATCAGAATCAGAATAGTTTTATTGCCATTGTTTGAGAACGGGTTCACAAACTAGACATTTTTCTTGGTGCAATCGTGCAACATAAAACATATATATTTGGTAATAAAAAGAGCTGTAACTGAGCTATCAGATCTTGTTATAGACTTAGAAGGAATTCAAGGAATTCAAGGAGCTACTGTTAGGAGTTATTGTTCATGTGCCTGATGGCCGTAGTTACTGACAGTGGGTTTCTGAAGTGTTCCTGAGCCCATGTGGTGATATCCTTTACACACTGATGTCACTTGTTGATGCAGTACAGCCTGAGGGATCGAAGGTCACAAGCTTAGCTGCTTATGTGCAGTGATTTCTCCAGATTCTCTGAACCCTTTGATGATGGCCTAGTGGTTAGAGTGTCCGCTCTGAGATCGGTAGGTTGGAGTTCAAATCCCAGCCGAGTCATACCAAAGACTACAAAAATGGGACCCATTACCTCCCTGCTTGGCACTCAGCATCAAGGGTTGGAGTTGGGGGTTAAATCACCAAAATGATTCCCGGGCGTGGCGCTGCTGCTGCCCACTGCTCCCCAAGGGGATGGGTCAAATGCAGAGGACAAATTTCACCACTGTGACAATCATTGGTACTTTAATCTTTAATCTTAATATTACGGACCGTAGATGGTGAAATCCCTAAATTCCTTGCAATAGCTGGTTGAGAAAGGTTTTTCTTAAACTGTTCAACAATTTGCTCACGCATTTGTTGACAAAGTAGTGACCCTCGCCCCATCCTTGTTTGTGAATGACTGAGCATTTCATGGAATCTACTTTTATACCCAATCATGGCACCCACCTGTTCCCAATTTGCCTGTTCACCTGTGGGATGTTCCAAATAAGTGTTTGATGAGCATTCCTCAACTTTATCAGTATTTATTGCCACCTTTCCCAACTTCTTTGTCACGTGTTGCTGGCATCAAATTCTAAAGTTAAGGATTATTTGCAAAAAAAAAAAAGTTTATAGTTTGAACATCAAATATGTTGTCTTTGTAGCATATTCAACTGAATATGGGTTGAAAATGATTTGCAAATCATTGTATTCCGTTTATATTTACATCTAACACAATTTTCCAACTCATATGGAAACGGGGTTTGTATAACATATAGAACATGCTATACGTTTACCAAACAATCTGTCACTCCTGATCGCTAAATCCGATGCGCCGCTAGCATCCTTTCTTTCTGCTGCTCGATCGTCATTTTCTGCTGCATATTTCACTACGTCCAGCTTGTAATCTGCAGTATATGATTTCCTTTTCAGTGCCATTTTTGTTCAGTTTTTATAAGTTACCGCCAATGTAGAAATGAACCATTTTAATAGCTATGGCAGTAGCATGTAGCATATAGCAGTTAGCATCACATGACCCACAATGCACTTCTGCCATGACCCTCCCCCGCCAAATTCTTATTGGTTGACGTGTGTGTGACGATTGCGGACATTTTGCTTCGTCTCTTCTGTGAATTAGATAAATAATATTATCTGATATTTTACAGTAATGTGTTAATAATCGCTCCGGAGTATATGTTGCACCCCCGGCCAAAGTACGAAAAAAAACTGCGATTTATAATCCGAAAAATACGGTATGTGGTTTTTTTTTGGTTGTTTTTAAAGACATTGTATTATGTTTCTTGCTTTTTTCCTAACTTTTGCTGGTGTTTTTTGTAATGTGCCTGGAGCCAATGACAATCGAGTCACGGGCCACAGATGGACCCTGAGCCGCACTTTGGGTGCCTCTGCTGTAGAAGCTGACTGTTTATGGCCACTATAGTTTTAGTACCGTATAATATTTGTTCTGGTTACATATGGGATGCAAATCACATGGTTTTTACGTCAGCAAATGATTTAAAATGAGTAAAATCAGCTGTTCACCTGGCGGGTTTTTCCTATGTGGTAAAGAAGGGGTAAACGGGGAAGTCCTTCTTCAGCTGCCGCCTTGTTTTATATATGTATTACTGCTTTTGCTCAAGTCAATGTTTACTTTTGTATGCACAATAAATCAACACAATCCGTACTGCGTAGCAATGTTCACAAAGTCGTATGCTTCACGTTGCAGGTGTGTGATGATGGTCATGGACTCGTAGTTGAGGAAAAACTTGTTTGATGTTGGATGCTAGAAAATGTCTTGATTTGTTGCAACAGTCACATTCAGTCATTGTTGCAGCGCGATGATTAACGAACACATCATGCAATTCTCATTTGCAAGACGAGCGGGTGTGTGGCTGCGGTGTCAAGAGCGGCTGGATGTGAGGCTGAAGAGAGAAAGGCAGAATGTTCAGAGGTTAAAATGTGTGCCTGTTGGTCATTCACCGGGTGAGGGTGTCACTGATGTTATATTACTCCTTTTTTTTTTCCTAATATTTTTGCGATCGACCGGTAGGGTCCAAAAGATCGGCAGGTTGTCGACCCCTGACTTAGAGAATACAATCAGTAATAATATAAAGAAATAAAATAGAAATGAACACTACAAATACAAAAATAATAATATAAACATAAGAGTTTAATAAAAAAAACATAACAGCGGCAGAACTGCTTTAATGAGAGAGTAGTCACAAGATATGCATCAGAAAGTCAGATTTTTTGCTGTCACTTTTGTGTCCACAGTGGGACGGAGCCGTGCGAATGTGGGAGCACAGACAAACTCACCCCCTGGAGGAGGAGCGGGAGAGAGACTGACGGCTCGGAGGCTGCGAGAGACTAAAAGACGCGTCGGCGACATCACCTTGAGAAGGCGTTAGAGGGCGGCCCCCAATCAAGAGGGAAGTCTACTCGCTAAGGCCTGTAGAAGGGACTTAAATATATTTCAAATTCACTGCTGGGTGTTATGATTATAATTGTAGGGTGACTGGCTTTTAAGCTGAGTGCTAACAAGTGCAGCGAACTTAAACCAGGCCAAATATTCTTCATTTGGTCCTGAAAGCTAAACTGGGTTTTACTTCACAAGCTTTTTCAAACCATATTCGAACATCGCAGAGGGAACAAAGACAGGCACATGTGTATAAATGTATAGAATTTTAATGATACAGTACATGCTTTCAGGGAGTGTTTAGATAGTTTGTTGAAAGGACGTTAGCTCTTTTTTGGTTTTCAGGGGCCAAAAACGCACAAAAAAAAAAAAAAAGATGGTGATCACCAAAATTGACTTAACTTCTCGTGCACCTCCTTTGAGTGCATAAATTAACCTGTGTGGTGACGCTGAGATAACTCAAAATCAAACGTTAGTTATAAAAGACCCTTTATTACAACATGTACAATAATTCTGTCAAAATATGATCGAATGTGTGCCTGTGTGTGTGTGCATGTGCGTGTGTAAGTATGACAACCTACAAACTGATCTGCTTTTGCAATTTTCTGGCTCTTGTATCATATCCCATATTTCATGATCAAACTGTTTCACAGTAAGATTAAAACCTTTAAATGTGTCTCTGCACTTGATTAATTGGCTTTATTGATAACCAAATAGCAATCTTTCCAAATATGTACTTATTCATAAGTTGGCAGACTCCATCAAATATGATGGACAACATTTAAAAATGGCACTTTAACCCTCGGGGGACAAAGGTGGACTTTTTTTGTCCTTTCAGTAATTTCTTGCTGTAATTCTGTCGATATATTTGGTTGTTTTACTCCATCAGGCATGATTTTTCCTATGTTAAATTGAAAAATGTCATTTGTCAAAAAATATTTTTTGGATTCATATTTTTTTTGTTTTATTTGCTAAAATCTCTCAATCAACATTTAGGCCAAAACAAAAATACCAGGGCTGTCAAATGATTCAAATATTTAATTGTGATTAATCGCAGATTGTTTAATGGTTAACTCAAAATTAATCGCAATATAAATATAATTTTTTGTCATATTAAGTGTACCCTGGACTGATAATTTTTTATGTTTTTGTTACCATGAATGGAAAATTAGTTTGCTTTAATAGAATATTTTTCAACATTATGATTTTTTTAAACAGCTCAACTAGGGATGTCCGATAATGGTTTTTTTGCCGATATCCGATATCCCGATATTGTCCAACTCTTAATTACCGATACCGATATCAACCGATACCGATATATACAGTCGTGGAATTAACACATTATTGTGTCTAATTTTGTTGTGATGCCCCGCTGGATGTAACAAGGTTTTCCAAAATAAATAAAAAAAATGCCAACATGGCACTGCCATATTTATTATTGAAGTCACAAAGTGCATTATTTTTTTTAACATGCCTCAAAACAACAGCTTGGAATTTGGGAAATGCTCTGAGGTTGGGACATGAGGAGGTTGAGGTGGGCGGGGTTAGGGGGGATTGAGGTAGGGGATGGCGGGGGCACGGGGACGGGGGACGGTGTTGCGTTTGACTAAGGGAGATGACGGCAACAGACACCAGGGGAAGTAATGTTCTATTATTTGTTATATATATATAGTTAAAATATATATATATAATAATATTAAACAATAATAATAAACTATAGAATGTTGTGTGACAAAATCCAAGAGCGTGTGTGTGTGACTATGTGTGTAGATTAGCTGAGATTCGCGTGAGGTCCGTGGGGCAGAGAGAGGCGTCAGAGTCCGGGGCGAGCGAGTAGTCGAGGAACGAGGGAGGCAGTCAGATTCCAGAGGGAGATCCAGGGAGAAGTGAGACGCACAGCTCACTTTCAGGGCGACAGAGGGTAGGTACACCATTGAGAAACTAAGTTCCCGCAAGGATCCTTGGGTCCACTGGTTTTTATGCTGCTTGTCTGATTAGACCCAGGTGCGCTGATAGCAGATTGTCTCCGGCTGCGGCGACGCGTGGGCACGGTCTGTGCGGCAAGCGCGGGGGCGTGTCCTGTGGAGCTCACGGCAGAGCCTCTCGGTGCTCCCGCAGATGAGGGAGAAACAGACTGCGTGTGCGCCGTAACAGGGTGTATATTGTAGCGTCCCGGAAGAGTTAGTGCTGCAAGGGGTTCTGGGTATTTGTTCTGTTGTGTTTATGTTGTGTTACGGTGCGGATGTTCTCCCGAAATGTGTGTGTCATTCTTGTTTGGTGTGGGTTCACAGTGTAACTAAAAATCAATTGCAATTAATCGCAGATACATATATTTTTTAGTCATAACAATTAACATAATTTTAAAGTTTTTATTACCATAACTGGACAATTTGTTTGCCTTAATGAAATAATTTTACATTACGATTTTTTTTAAACAGCTCAACACAAAAAGGACATAAAAGTCCCTAATTTTGCAACAAGACATTTTGGATTCATATTTTTTTATTTTCTTTGCTCATATCCAGTGTTGGGCGTTACTGTAACGCTGTTATTTTAGGTGGTAACTAGTAATCTAACGCGTTATTTTTTATATTCAATAACTCAGTTACCGTTACTACATGATGCGTTACTGCGTTATTTTACGTTATTTTTTATGTAGAATCGACTAGAAACAGAAGATCTGAGTGTGTTTTATTGGAGCGCTGCCGTGTCGTCCTTCTGTGTCACAAGGAAAAGAAAAGGCGTGCTTTGTGTGGGTGGGGGCCGGGTGGGGGCTCCCAGACCGTAGTTGAGGGTCGCAGGGGAGACGTTCCTACAGGGCCTATGTACTTCGGGCTAACAACCTTCACTTTACCTGGAAGTGGGTCTTTACTGCTGAGGGTGAATGACGAGGCCGGCGTTTTTTTGCAACTTTGTGACTTTATTGGACGCAGCCATCCACCAAGCTAGAGCACCTGCAAGCACTCACTGTTGCCGCTCCCTCACCTCCTTCGCCCACTCACTCACTGACGTCACTCACCTCACATGCTGTCATATTTTAAAGGGCCACACACACACACACATACGCTGCTACTCATAACAACTAACAAAACATCATGGCAAAGCCAGAAGTCGAGTTTCTTAACATGGAGACATTCTCAATACTTTTCTTTTGTCGAGCACAAAGAAAATAACATTTTAGTTAAATGTAAGTTGTGTCTTGGAACAAAGATCCTATCTACTTAAAGTTAAAGTGCCATTATGTTGCAGCTATTTAAAATAGTTTTGTCATATTGTTCTGGCCTGAAACAAATTGGCCCTTTGACACATGTCTTTGTATTTGTGTGTTGTATGTAGACCACATTGCTTTCTGAGTTCAGTGATGCAAATGCATGTCAAGTTGATCAACAGATTGTATTATTCTCCAGTGCAATAACAGTACTGAAATGAAGGTTAAAAGGGCATTAATGGGAGCCTTAAAAAAAAAAGAAGTAACTAAATAGTTACTTTTCACAGTAACGCATTACTTTTTGGTGTAAGTAACTGAGTTAGTAACTGAGTTACTTTTGAAATAAAGTAAGTAGTAACTGTAACTAGTTACTGGTTTTCAGTAACTAACTCTCAATCACGGTGGCAGAGGGTTTAGTGCGTCTGCCTCACAATACGAAGGTCCTGGGTTCGATCCTGCGCTCGGGATCTTTCTGTGTGGAGTTTGCATGTTCTCCCCGTGACTGTGTGGGTTCCCTCCGGGTACTCCGGCTTCCTCCCACTTCCAAAAACATGCACCTGGGGATAGGTTGATTGGCAACACTAAATTGGCCCTAGTGTGTGAATGTGAGTGTGAATATTGTCTGTCTATCTATGTTGATAAGGTGGCGACTTGTCCAGGGTGTACCCCGCCTTCCGCCTGATTGTAGCTGAGATAGGCTCCAGCGCCCCCCCGTGACCCCGAAGGGAATAAGCGGTAGAAAATGGATGGATGTATAACTCTCAATCAACATTCAGGCCAAAACAAAATACTAGGACTGGCCATGATTAAAACATCACGATTAATCACAGTTTGTTCATAGTTAACTCAAATTAATCGCAGATGAATGTAATTTTTTATTATAATAAGTGCACCTTAGACAGATAATTTTAAAGTTTTTATTACCGTTACTGGACAATTAGTATGCTTTACTGAAATATATTTAAACATTGTTTTTTTAAACAGCTAAACACAAAAAGGACGTAAAAAAAAAAAGGCTTTCAATGACAATAAAAAAAAATGACCTGCAGTGCGTTGGTGTTTTGCCATATTTTGTAGGAATACAGGAGTTTGTGTTCCTGTTGTAAGAGCACTTGCTTTCAGAAGAGGAGCTAAACTTCCATGTTTAGATACCAGTTTCATCCATTAATAACACAAAATGGGTAATGGAAATTGTGATATTTCTACCTGAAAGAATGCTTCTGATATTCTGTACGTTACATGTTTTACAAGTTAATTGTATTTTTATCTCTGCATTACAATGTTTTAACCTTCTCTATTTATTAATAAAATGTAATAGCACGGTGGTTAGTACGTGTGCCTCACAATACGAAGGTCCTGGGTTCGATCCTGAGCTCGGCTCTTTCTGTGTGGAGTTTCCATGTTCTCCCCGTGATTGCGTGGATTCCCTCCGGGTACTCCGGCTTCCTCCCACCTCCAAAGAGAAGCACCTGGGGACAGGTTGATTGGCAACCCTAAATTGGCCCTAGTGAATGAATCTGAGTGTGAATGTTGTCTATCTATCTGTGTTGGCCCTGTGATGTGGTGGAGACTTGTCCAGGGTGTACGCCGCCTTCCGCCCATGTGCAGCTGGGAAAGGCTCCAGCACCCCCCACGACCCCATAAGGGACAAGCGGTAGAAAATGGATGGATGGATGCATTCCACCTGCTAAGCATTCTGTAATTGAGGACTATCAAGCAGAACAGGTTATAAAAGAATGTTGACTTTATTTCAATCTGCCATAAAACCTTTATTTAGGTAGAAATATCACAGAATTACATTACAAAACATCATTGACAAAGCATGATCATATCGTGAGCAGATTTTTCATTGTTTTGTTATTCAGACCATATGTGCCCCATAGCGCTATTATTGTGAAGCCAGAAGTACGTGATTGGTATGAGAAGGTGTCTGGACATGTTTTGCTGAAAATTTCTGATAAAAATGACTCTAGACTTCCTCTCTACCATCTTTTTTCTGTCGAGCTTTTATTCCAGTTTCCTAAAGCAGTTAGTATAACAATCTACATTTTATGTTGTTAATGCACTCAACTGTAATATAAACACGTACGTGAAGCTCTTCCTCTCTACAAGCGGTTGGTGTGCACCCGCAGGCCTTTGCTTTGATAAAAAATAGTCTTGTGTTGTCGGGAGGACAACTTGCCATGGCTTTGGATCTGAGATTTGTGCATTTCTGCTTGCTATTTTTGAACTTGTGGCTTAACAGTAACTGGATGTCATCACAATTCCCCAATCTACGGAACGGGCCGAGGGTCAAAAAGGAGTCAGGACGACTTAAAGTTAAGGCTGTTAAAGCGTTAACTGTGAGTTTCTTTTTTATTATGTTAACTTTGACAGCCCGCAAAAAATACCAGACTTAATCTTTTTTTTTCTTTCATTAAAACCCTTTTAAACTTTTGTCACAGTAAATTATAAATGTTATCAATTTTAACCTGAGACAATATCTGATCAAAAGCATTTTATAAAGTCAACATTTTTTGGAATACAGAGAGAAATTGAGAAATGTGAGCAAAAAAGTAATTTAAAAAATCCTAGATGTTTTTACGCCCTTCAAAAACGTAAGGATTTTATGTCCTGTTTGGCTTTGACAATAAATAAAATCGAAATAAGGGTTAGAAGTTTAAATACCCCATATTGTAATATTTTTAAAATACTTTTATGTAAATCACCCCATATACCATAGAGCAGTGGTCCCCAACCACCGGGCTGTGGCCCGATTGGTACCGGGTCGCACAAGAAATTAAAAAAATTAAAATTTTTTTTTTTTTTTTATTTTTTTATTAAATCAACATAAAAAACACAATATATACATTGTATATCGATCAATACAGTCTGCAGGGATACAGTCCGTAAGCACACATGATTGTATTTCTTTATGACAAAAAAAAATAAAAATAAAATATATATATATACAATTTATTTCCGCATACGAAAGAGGCCTGGGTCGGATAGAAAAAATTCGGAATTGCAATGTTCACACTGACTTGATAAAATCCGATACATGTTGCATGAGGGCAAAAAAATCGGAATTGACCTGCAGTCTGAACAAGGCCATAGTGTAGAGATCGACAGATTATCAGCGCCGATATTTGGCATTTTGACGAATATTGGTTGTTTTGGGGCCGGGGGGTTTTACAACTACATCAGCAGATACAATATATACACATGTGACACCAGTATTTAGTACTTAAATGTTAGCGGTAGATAGTAAAAACCACTGCTCAAACACCATGCATGAGAAAAGTTCCCTTTTTGCTGGACCCCAATTCAAGAATAAGTTCAGTTTTTGTATCTGAGAGAGCATTTATTTGATTTCTAGCGAGAATTATTATCCGATCTGCTCAGCTGTTTTCATGGTGAGCCCTAACCCTAACCCCCTTTTCTCCTTCTAATGCAGTGCTGGTCTCTGACAGCACGTCTCCTCTGCTTAGGTCAAAACATTCTTTTTTTTTGCCGTGAAAACCAGTTTTTGTCCTTATTTTCTGGTGTATTCCCAGTCCCTTGTCGCTCCCCAAGCCTCCGTACGCAACACTCGGAGCGTGCAGAGTTTCAGGTTCCGTGATTTAATCAAATAAGGCGACTTAGATGGACATGAAGACGACAGAAAAGCTGTCTGCCAAAAACCCAAACTTTGTGTCAATCCATCCATTTTCTATATCCTGGCAACTAAGAGATGTATTACATCATTAAAGAAGAGCAGACAGCAGTTGACACATTCTCATACTTTCTGTAACATCCAGGAAGAAATGTCAGCCATCTTGAAAAATGCCTCATCTATAAGCTACTACGTGAAGGAGCCTACAATTGTTTAGTTTTTTTTAAATGTTCACAATATTTCAGGGTTCTTCAAGAGGAAACCTTGCAATGTGTTAAATCCACGAACTGCGATAATAATGATTGGCTTGCAAGTTTTTGGGATGTAGGGAAAGCTCATATTTATATGAATTTTTCCAGGAAATGTTCTATATTTTGAAATGCAGATGCTCTACTTAGACTCACGTAATAAGAAAAAAATGTCCCCCAATGTTTTTTTTTTGGTGCTTAATCAACAACATTAGAGCTGCATAAATCATTATGTCACCACAGGTCTAACATTTCCTAAAAAAAAAAAAATCAACTTAAAGCCTTGTCCAGCTGTTTACTGACACATTATTCATGTTAGCTAACTTTTACTGTGAAGAATCTCAGCTCCAAATATCGGTTATCGGTCTCCTTGACTACTAATAATTGATATCGCTCTTGAACCTGAAAAAAATCATATCAGTCAATCTTTAACATATTGTTGGAAATCAGCATCATTATCTTAATCCTATGAATCTTATATCTTGAAATGGCGTTTTTGTTTTGTTGTATTTTCTACACATGATGCAATCGTTTGTGCAATATGGAATATTTATTTTTTATTACTCATTTCCGCTTTTTCCTTGACTTTTGGAGTTGTATGTAGAAATGGCATCGCTGAAGTGGCAGCCGTTTGCATCAGCTCTGTGCTCTTTTAATGTATTTTATTGATGTCCTCTGTGTTCCTCTTATTTTAATGTGTTTTTTGTAACTTATTTTTTGTAGGCGTTTTGAATCAGCATTGCAACCACATAATTTCCCCATTGTGGGATATATAAAAGTCTAGCCTATCTTTAATAAAGTCCGATACAGCTCTTAAGTTAAAGCTAGCACCAACTTCCAAAGTCACGTAAAAGTCATCTTAATGGCAGCGACGCCGTGAGAGCGCTCTAAATTTACACAGCAGTAATCAATCCTCTTTCATACAGAGGAGGACCGACCAATGAAAGCCATCTTGTCAACTAAAACAAGTTAATGCCAAAGAAGTTGCTAATGACTACTTTGTGCACAAGTGTCTAAAAAAGAGATACGACAGCTGACTGAAGCGTTGGTGATAAAACGCAGCTGCTCGCTACGTCAAAAGCATCGCCTAAATTAGCTCTGAACAGCTGACTTGAGAAGAAACTGCATGTTAACGTGAATAAAGATGCATCATGGTCATTCTTTTGACGCCACAGTTTAATATGAAGGATTTAAATCACGGCTGTGCTGAGTTTAGGAGGGGGAGGGGGCGGGCCTTCAGCGCAAAAGGGACAGACAGGGTGTATTTTTGTAAACCATGTGCTCTCCTTCACACCTGTCAGTCATATAGCACTCAGTGAGCTGCTCTCTTCACACACTACACAACCAAGAAGACTACCAAGATGATGTCACGGCTCGTCCTGCTGGCAAACTCTCTTCTCGGGCTCCTGAATGCATCCCTCGTGTTTGGAACCAACCTCACGGGTAGACTTCTGGCCAGCGAGGCATTCAGAAGACATTTCCACCTACTGCTCTCCACTTTGGTTCTGGTCGGGCCCGTGCTGAGTTTGTGGGTGTCCAAGTACAGCGTCTTTGCAAACGGCAACCACTATCTTTACAGGTAAATCACTTTGGTACTACTAGAAGGTCATCACTTTCTATTTAAATAGAAGCTTAGCAGCACGATATATTTGTGTGTGTGTGTGTGTGTGTGTGTGTGTGTGTGTGTGTGTGTGTGTGTGTGTGTGTATATATATATATATATATATATATATATATATATATATATATATATATACACATATATATATATATATATACAGTGAAAATGTGTATATATGTAAATTATATACACTAGCGTTCAAAAATTTGGGGTCACCCAAACAATTTTGTGGAATAGCCTTCATTTCTAAGAACAAGAATAGACTGTCGAGTTTCAGGTGAAAGTTCTCTTTTTCTGGCAATTTTGAGCGTTTAATTGACCCCACAAATGTGATGCTCCAGAAACTCAATCTGCTCAAAGGAAGGTCAGTTTTATAGCTTCTGTAACGAGCTAAACTGTTTTCAGATGCGTGTTAACATGATTGCACAAGGGTTTTCTAATCATCAATTAGCCTTCTGAGCCAATGAGCAAACACATTGTACCATTAGAACACTGGAGTGATAGTTGCTGGAAATGGGCCTCTATACACCTATGTAGATATTGCACCAAAAACCAGACATTTGCAGCTAGAATAGTCATTTACCACATTAGCAATGTATAGAGTGTATTTATTTAAAGTTAAGACTAGTTTAAAGTTATCTTCATTGAAAAGTACAGTGCTTTTCCTTCAAAAATAAGGACATTTTAATGTGACCCCAAACTTTTGAACGGTAGTGTATATATGAATATACATATTTATTTATTTTTACCATAAATATAGTGAAAATTATATAAATGTACATTATATATATATATATATATATATATATATATATATATATATATATATATATCTTCACTATGTAATATATATGTATTGTTATTACTATATGTAGTAAATATATTTCACAAGTATGCTCTTTTCACCTCTCCTGTGGACCATTATGTCATAATAAACCTCAGCAAAGGGTTATAATAGACTAACATTTTCCTAACTCCAAAAATGAGGAAAAAATGTGCTCCTGGTATAAAAATGTTGGTCAAATAAATGTTATATGTACATTATTGTTACTGGTCAGTGCTGGTTGGGTGAGACATATCATGTGGTTTATTTCAACTCAAGTTACCAAATATGGTCACATCCGTCCATCCATGCAGTTTTCCACAGGTCATCCTGTTTAGGCACGCGGGGTGAGCTGGAGTCTATCTCAGTTGACTTGAGGGGAGGTTCAACTTTGGACAAGTAGCCTACAATGTACTGTTTTTTTCTAACTGAACAAACTATTAAAATAAAAACAAAATAAGGAACTTTCAATACAAATCAAACATTTACATCAGGCTGAACATCTTATACAAAACAAAACAATCAACATACAAACAAAAGTTTAAAAAAATATAGAGACAATACATCCATCCATTTTTTACCGCTTGTCCCTTTTGGGGTCGCGGGGGGTGCTGGAGCCTATCTCGGCTGCAATCAGGCGGAAGGCGGATTACACCCTGGACAAGTCGCCACCTCATCACAGGGCCAACACAGATAGACAGACAACATTCACACTCACATTCACACACTAGGGCCAATTTAGTGTTGCCAATCAACCTATCCCCAGGTGCATGTTTTTGGAGGTGGGAGGAAGCTGGAGTACCCGTAGGGAACCCAATACCAAATAAAAGACACTAATGACCTAACAAAGTGATCTAAAAAAGAAATGTAATTTATTCGACATGGTGTATTTTTGGCTAATTCAATTTTCTAGATGAAAATTGTAAAACATAAAATATTTGGTATTATATTTTGAAATACAAAAATTTAAATGAAAAACACAATTTTTTGTGTCGAAAAACAGTAACTAGATCAAAACATTTTTTTCATTATATATTTACTAAAGGCCTACTGAAATGATATGTTTTTATTTAAACGGGGATAGCAGATCCATTCTATGTGTCATACATGATCATTTCGCGATATTGCCATATTTTTGCTGAAAGGATTTAGTAGAGAACATTGACGATAAAGTTCGCAACTTTTGGTCGCTGATAAAAAAAGCCTTGCCTGTACCGGAAGTAGCGTGATGTCACAGGTTGAAGGGCTCCTCACATTTCCCCATTGATTACAATGCAGCGAGAGCGATTCGGACCAAGAAAGCGACGATTACCCCATTAATTTGAGCGAGGATGAAAGATTTGTGGATGAGGAATGTGAGAGTGAAGGACTAGAGTGCAGTGCAGGACGTATCTTTTTTCGCTCTGACCGTAACTTAGGTACAAGGGCTCATTGGATTCCACACTTTCTCCTTTTTCTATTGTGGATCACGGATTTGTATTTTAAACCACCTCGGATACTATATCCTCTTAAAAATGAGAGTCGAGAACGCGAAATGGACATTCACAGTGACTTTTATCTCCACGACAATACATCGGCAAAGCTCTTTAGCTACGGCGCTAACGTGATAGCATCGGGCTTAAATGCAGATAGAAACAAAAGAAATAAACCCCTGACTAGAAGGATAGACAGAAAATCAACAATACTATTAAACCAGGGACATGTAAATACACGGTTAATGCTTTCCAGCCTGGCGAAGCTTAACAATGCTGTTGCTAACGACGCCATTGAAGCTAACTTAGCTACGGGATCTCACAGAGCTATGCTAAAAACATTAGCTATCCACCTACGCCAGCCAGCCATCATCTGCTCATCAACACCCGTGCTCACCTGCGTTCCAGCGATCGACGGAGCGACGAAGGACTTCACCCGATCATAGATGCGGTCGGCGGCCCGGAGACGGAGGAAGTCAAGGTGAGGTCGGCGGCTAGCGCGTCTGCTATCCATCTCAAAGTCCTCCTGGTTGTGTTGCTGTAGTCCGCCGCTAATACACCGATCCCACCTACAGCTTTCTTCTTTGCAGTCTCCATTGTTCATTAAACAAATTGCAAAAGATTCACCAACACAGATGTCCAGAAGACTGTGGAATTATGTGGTGAAAACAGAGCTTTTTGTATTGGATCCAATGTGTCCGAATACTTCCGTTTCAACCATTCACGTCACGCGCATACGTCATCATACATAGACGTTTTCAACTGGAAGTTGAGGGAAATTTAAAATTGCACTTTATAAGTTAACCCGGCCGTATTGGCATGTGTTGCAATGTTAAGATTTCATCATTGATGTATAAACTATCAGACTGCGTGGTCGGTAGCATAGGTGGATTAATGACCGGGCCTACCGGGCCCAGGCCCAGGGGGCCAGAGGCCCCAAGGGGCCAGGCCAACTTGGCCCCGCGGCCGCGACCCAAGCAAAACTACTTTTGCAAAAATAATAATCTTAAGCCCCAAGGGGCCAGGCCAACTTGGCCCCGCGGCCATGATCCATAGAGGGTAAGAGGCCCCAAGGGGCCAGGTCAACTTGGCCCCGCGGCCGCGACCCACAGAGGGCCAGAGGCCCCAAGGGGCCAGGCCAACATGGCCCCGCGGCCATGATCCATAGACGGTCAGAGGCCCCAAGGGGCCAGGCCAACTTGGCCCCGCGGCCACGATCCATAGAGGGTCAGAGGCCCCAGGGGGCCAGGTCAACTTGGCCCCGCGGCCACGATCCATAGACGGTCAGAGGCCCCAAGGGGCCAGGCCAACTTGGCCCCGCGGCCACGACCCACAGAAGGCCAGAGGCCCCAAAGGGCCAGGCCAACTTGGCCCCGCGGCCGCGAGCCACAGAAGGCCAGAGGCCCCAAGGGGCCAGGTCAACTTGGCCCCGCGGCCACGATCCATAGAGGGTAAGAGGCCCCAAGGGGCCAGGTCAACTTGGCCCCGCGGCCGCGACCCACAGAGGGCCTGAGGTCCTAAGGGGTCAGGCCAACTTGGCCCCGCGGCCATGATCCATAGAGGGCCAGAGGCCCCGAGGGGTCAGGCCAACTTGGCCCCGATCCATAGAGGGTCAGAGGCCCCAAGGGGCCAGGCCAACTTGGCCCCGCGGCCACGACCCACAGAGGCCCCAAGGGGCCAGGCAAAATTGGCCCCGCGGCCATGATCCACAGAGGGCCAGAGGCTCTCAATCATTATTATCAAAGCTAATTCTCAAATTGGATGGATCACACAACCTCACTCACATATTCTTTATCAATTATTAAAGGTTGTTTCTGAATTTTGATCACAGAACTTAATGCAAATATTCTTGATTGATTGACAAAGCTCATTCTCAAATTTTGATTACACAACCTTACTCTGACAAATTATCATTATCAAAAAGCTCTATCTCGAATTTGGATCACAGAATCTCACTCAAGTATTCTTAGCTGTGCCCCTCCCCCATCAAGTCTTTCATAAACCGGTCTGTTCTTTTAGAATCTCCTCATTTGGTATTTTGAACTCGTGAGAGACTGCTCAAAATTTGGTTTCCTTTCCCTCAGTTCAGACTCAGAGATAATTTGAAATCATTCAACAAGAAGTTTAACGCGCGCACACACACACACACACACACACACACACTTGAGTTGAGCATTACTTGGAAATTCTTATATTTTCCATTTTGCTGTTATTATCAGCATCTTCCCATTTTGTCCTTTTCTTTCGAGAAAGTTTACAGTCTGACATTTGTCACTGCTGTCAGTTAATAACTTTTTGGTCTTTGACCCATTTTGTCATTTTCTCGATTCGATCGTCACTGACCACTCTCTCCTGTCTGGCAGACATCGTTGCTGCCATCATAGCTAGCAAGCTGCCTGCAGCGGGTCATCCCTATGTTCCCCGTCCCTATGTTACCCGGGTCCTATGTTCCCCTCTACCGGGGAACTAAGGACCCTTTTTAAAAAAAAGGGTTCTATGTTCCCCGCTGCGGGGAACGTACAACACTTTTTCCAGAAAAGGGTTCTATGTTCCCCGCTGCTTCCAATGCGCGACTAAGTAAGACGCACGCAGACACGCATGACAGAGACGCGTTTAAGTTGTCGAAGGAAGGAAGTTCGCGTTTGAGTTGCTCTATCTGCTGCCGCACGCCCTGTGACAGGTTAGGTTTAGGGATGGTTTTGGTCAGGGCACAATTTCGCCAAAAAAGTGCTCCACAACGCCCTGTGACAGGTTAGGTTTAGGGATAGTTTTGGTCAGGGCACAATTTCGCCAAAAAAAAGTGCTCCACAACGCCCTGTGACAGGTTAGGTTTAGGGATGGTTTTGGTCAGGGCACAATTTCGCAATTTCGCCAGATACAATGCAGGGAACATAGGACCCTTTTTTAGAAAAAGGGTCCTAAGTTCCCCGGTCGCATACAAAGACCCAGGAACAACCGGGGAACATAGGACCCGGGGAACATAGGACCCGGGGAACATAGGCACGCTCCCGCCTGCAGATAGCAACATTTTGGTGTCCTTTGGGAAAATATTTAGAAAGAAGACAAAAGTACACACAGTTGTACAACTATTATCTTTATGATCTTTTTTTTTGTTAGTTTCTCTGTTACTGTGTGTGGCCAATTAAGCGACTTTTGGCCATACCTGGCTGGTGACATTTAGCGACTTTCTGGTTGATGTTAAGATTAATAATAGCAACAGTTCTCTTCATCTTAATGCAATTTATTGTGTCTGTCTCTCCACATTTTGCCATTAGGTACTTTGAGCTCTTGTTGGTCAGTCACTCTAAGGTACATTGTTGCTGCCATCATAGCTAGCAAGCTGCCTGCAGATAGCGACATTTTGGTGTCCTTTGAGAAATATTAAGAAAGAAGACAAAAGTACAAGACATTGTACGATTACTATCTTTTTAAAATTATTTGTTTCACTGTGTGATTGACCGACTTTGCCGCTAGATTTCGCGTCTTTTGGCCATACCTGGCTAGCGACTAAAAACATCATTTAGCGACTTTTTGGTTGTGAAGATAAGTGGTAAAAGCAGATCTTCCTGTTGGTCTTCCCACATTTTGCCATTTGGTACTTTGCACTCTTCTTGGTCACTCCAAGGCATTTGTCCCTGCCTTCAGCTAGTCACTTGGCTCTTTTGGAATATATTTCACTGTAATTGGCTCTCTCTCTCTCTTTCTCCTCAGTACAAATCAGCCTGTTCCCTTGCCATTCATCACTGACCACTCTGCTCTCCTGTCTGTCAGACATTATTGCTGCTTGCAGATAGCTTGGGGTCCTTAGAGAAAATATCAGAAGAGAAAAGTACACAATTATCTTAATTATCTTTTTTATTCAGTCAGTCCTTCAGTGAGTCCCAGTGTGTTGGCGATTAAGCAACGTTGGCATTCAATTAGCGACTTTTGGCCATACATGGCTGGCGACTCAAAAAACTAGAAAAAAAGTACAAAAAGTTGTACAATTAATATCTTTATTATCCTTAATTCCCCTGAATCCTAGAGTGTGTTGCAATTAAGCAACTTTGCTGCTAGGTTTAGCGACTCTTGTTTTGGGCATACCTGGCTAGCGACTACAAACATTATTCAGCAACTTTTTGGCTGTTAAGATTAACGTTAATAAATTAAATCCTAATACAATTTATTGTGTTGGTCTCGCCATCTTGCTATTAGGTACTTTGAATTCTTGTTGGTCTCTGCTAAGGTATCTGGCTGTTGTCTTTGCCTTCAGTTAGTCACTTGGCTCTGGAATATATTTAACTGTACTTGGCTCTCTCTTTCTCCTCAGTACAAATCAGTCTGTTCCCTTGCCATTTAGACATTTCTTGATTGGATCATCACTGACCACTCTGCTCTCCTGCTGTCTATCAGACATTGTTGCTCCCATCATAGCTAGCAAGCTGCCTTGGTGTCCTTTGTGAAAATATTTAGATAGAAGACTAAAGTGCACAAAGGTGTACAATTATTATCTTTTCAAAATATTTGTTTCACTGTCAGTGTGATTGACCGACTTTGCCGCTAGATTTCGCGTCTTTTGGCCATACCTGGCTAGCGACTGAAAACATAATTTAGCAACTTTTTGGTTGTGAAGATAAGAGGTAAAAGCAGATCTGCCTGTTGGTCTTTCCACATTTTGCCATTTGGTACTTTGCACTCTTGTTGGTCACTCCAAGGCATTTGTCCCTGCCTTCAGCTAGTCACTTGGCTCTTTTGGAATATATTTCACTGTAATTGGCTCTCTCTCTCTTTCTCCTCAGTACAAATCAGTCTGTTCCCTTGCCATTTAGACATTTTCTTGATTCGATCATCACTGACCACTCTGCTCTCCTGCTGTCTATCAGACGAATCAGTTGATTCTCTGCTCTCAATTGTCTATGCTAGTAAGCTGTTATTCTCTGCTTTGGAGTGTTGATGCTGGGTTGCTAGTTTTCTAAATCACCTCACACACTTGAAGGAAGCAGCACCGATCATAAACACACAAACAAACTCACACACACACACACACACACACACACACACACACACACACACACACACACACACACACACACACACACACACATAGTTGGTTTATCTGTTGTGATAGGCAAAGAGCCAATGTGCAAAGAAAGAAGGGAAATATGGATCATAAACGTTTAAGTGGAGGAGCTAGAAAAAAAATTCAGCAAGAAAAGAAAAAAAAGGAATCAGTTTTACTTGAGAGTGTTCCAAATATCTCCAGCTTCTTCAGTACAAAGACATCTGCTGAAAGCAATTCTATAAATGCTACTGCAAATTCAGCTAAGGTTAGCAATGCACCTGAGCTAGCATGTAGCTCCCAAGATCCTGAGACCACTACAAGTGTAGACACTGAACCAAATGCTTCTGATGCTTATGATTCAACCAATTCAGCAGTAGCCAGTTGCTCGGATGAATGTGAGGTCACTGCACCTCTGGACAGCATAGAAAATGAGCTGAATCTTTCTTCAACACCATCTACAGTGACAACTCTACCTAGTGATCCCGCTAAATGGGCTGAGACCCTCACTGAGTCAATGAAGGAAGTTCTTATTCAAAGAGGTGCAAAATCATTTCACAACCGTCACAGCCATTATCCAGCTTCTGTGAGGAACAGTGGGCTAGGAGGCAAAACCCGATGCCTAAACAATGAACATTTTACTTCACACTTGCCCAATGGACAATGAGTACAAAGAGAGTGGCTGATGTACTCTCCCTCTACTGGTAATGTTTACTGCTTTGCATGCAAACTGTTTTCCCCAAAAACGCATTCTTTTGTGACAGGCTATTGTGATTGGAAACACTCAGAAAGATTTGGTGAACATGAGCGAAGTGCTGAGCACATAACCTGCATGCAAGCAGTCTTGAACCGCGCCAAAGGTGCCACAGTTGATGCAGACCTGTTCAAACAGTTTCAGGCAGAGAGCAGCTATTGGAGGCAGGTGTTACAAAGAGTTGTTGCAGTCATTAAATTCCTTGCAGAAAGGGGCCTTGCATTTAGGGGTAAAAATGAATCGTTAGGGTCTCCTCTCAATGGGAACTACCTTGGTATTCTGGAGGTCCTGGCTGAATTTGATCCCTTTCTAAAGGATCACATCAGAAAGTTTGGGCAGATGGGTCGAGGTAATACCTCATATCTGTCCTCCACCATTTGTGAGGAATTCATTGAATTGATGGGTGCAAAAACCAAACAGGCTATAGCAGATGAACTGCAAGCAAGCAAATACTACTCTATCATTGTGGATTCAACCCCAGATTTATCTCATGTGGACCAATTGACATTCATATTCCGTTTTGTTAGCAAAGAGGGCAGTGTTGTTGAACGCTTTGTGGGTTTTGAGCCCATTACTAGCCATACAGGTGAAAGTTTGGCTAACTGTGTCATGTCTGTGTTGGAAAATCTAGGGTTAGAGCTGTCAAATTGCAGGGGGCAGGCTTATGATAATGCCAGCAACATGTCAGGGAGGTATAATGGGTTGCAGGCTCACTTAAAGAAAAGCAACCCATTAATACACTATATTCCATGTGCAGCTCACTCTTTGAATTTGGTGGGAGTCAACAGCATTGACAGATGTGGAAATGAAGTCTCTAAGTATTTTGACTTGATTCAGTCTATTTACAACTTCACAACTGCATCCACACACCGATGGGACAGGGTATTTGGCAATTCCAACATAGATCTCACACTTAAAGCTTTATCCAACACGCGTTGGAGTTGCCGTGCAGAATCTACCAAAGCACTGTGGCAGAACTACAGTAAAATAAAAGCAGCACTACAGGTTATTTCCACTGATGACACAGAGAAACGAGACACACGAACTGAAGCTGACAGTCTAGTGCGGAAGCTGGATTCACTTGAGATGGCCTTCATGGCAGGCTTTTGGGACACTGTTCTGTCCAGATTTCAGGCCACAAGTCTGCAACTTCAAAAAGCAGACATGGACCTTGGTACAGCAGTTAGATTGCTGGAATCTCTGCGCACCTTTGTTCTCTCCCAAAGAGATCTATTTGATCATTTTGAGCAGAAAGCCTTAAACATGTTGGGTGGCACCCCATCTTACAGGGCTGAACGGACGAGGAAACGTAAAAAGTTTGCTGATGAATCAGCATCCCCAGATGTTGTGCTTGAGGGAAGGCAACTGTTTCAAATGGAGACATTTATTGCCTCTATTGATCAACTGAGTTCAAGCCTTAATCACCGTCTGGAGGCCTACAAACATCTGAACAATTTGTTCAGTGTCCTTTTCTCTTTGGATACAGAGTCCAATGCTTCAGTCCTTCACAAGGCCAAGATTCTCACTGAATCATACCCATCTGACCTCAATGAAAGTCTTGGACAGGAGCTTATACAGTTCAAATCTTTTATACAGCTCAACAACACTGATGAGGAGAGGACCCCTTCAGGACTGCTCAAAACAATAATACATTTTGGACTACAGCCTACGTTTCCTAATACATACATTGCGCTACAGATTTTTCTCACTCTACCGGTCAGTAACTGTGAGGGAGAACGCTCATTCTCTCTTTTGTCAAGAGTAAAAAATGAGCTGCGCACAAGAATGACTCAGAAAAGATTAAATGCGTTATCTCTAATGGCAATTGAGAGTGAGCTGACAAGAGAGTTGGACTTCAATGATGTGGTGGATGATTTTGCAAAATTGAAAGCACGAAAGAAACCCCTTGCTTAAAGGTGCATTGTGTAAGATTTTTAGGTTATTTCCAGAATTCACCCATTCACTAATGTTAGGCTACCTGTTTTCATGAATACTTACCACCACCATAAAATTCTAAGTATCCATTATGACTTGGAGAATTGCACTTTTGCCATTTCTGGGAAGTGTCACCTGGATTGTGAAGATAGGATTGACTTTAGGCAGAAGCTTGGTGCTTTCTCTGGCAAACTGAACCTCAAGCTTCATTCTCTGCAGCTTTGCATTCTTGTGCAGACTTTCATCCACAAGGAACTTTTCAACTTCCCCACTATCGTGAAGGGGCCATCAAAAGATTTCAGTGTGTCCAGCATGTCTAGTCTCTTACTCTCCTTTCTTTGAGCCATCTCTTGTTTCTCATCTGCCCTACTCTCGAATTTTGCCTTCATGAATTTACTCCAGTTGAGTTCAACCTCCCTTTTTGCTTGTGCTGCTGCCTTGAAACCTCTGAAGCTCCTGGCTCTTCTGTAAAATTATTGACCTATTGACTGCGTTCAGTGTGCCCAACTTCTTCAGTTTGTAGTCCACCTTGCCACATTGTCTCTCCATCCCAATGTTGTGCACAGGGGTGCCATCAATGTTACTAGCCTGTTCACTGACAGGGTCCATTGGGAAGGTCTCCTCATCCATCCTCTGCCTGGCCAGGACAGTCTTCAGATGGGGCAGCATGAGATCTGTCAGCTGCTTCACTTCATCCAAGTATTCGGCAGCCACGTCTGACACTGAGTTCAGGACATGTCCAGTGCCTGTCCAGCCACTATAGCATTCTTGGAAATGGGCTATCTTGACCTGCATGCAGCCCTTGTACCATGAACTGGCCTACACCTTTCTTTGTGGTGCTCTCCGATGCATGTTATCATTTTACCTTTCTCCTTCTCCTCAAGCTTAACCACAAATAGATACAGACTTTGAGCCTCAATTTGCTGCACAGCTGCCGTTATGCCAATGTGTTTTCCTAAGATATTATTTTATTTTTAATGATAGAAGGGAGGAAAAGGGGGCAAAAATCATGTCCGATTTAGTTTTTTGGGTGGGTTGGGGGGTTTATTTCATGATAGCTACCAACTTCCAATACATAATATCTCTCAAATGACCCAATGCACCATCACTGAAGTGGGCGTAATCATTTTCAAAAATGTTTATTTTTAGGCCATTTATCCCCTCCCCCTGTGTCTGTGTGAAACCTGTGCTTGTCAGTGTCTGTGTGGTATACCTAATAGTGTGTGTGCAGTATGTGCACTCTTCTGTACAGTACAGTGTGCATGTCTGTTCACAGTATACAGTATTTCTTGCATAGTGCGTGCGTGTGTGTGCGCCCACACGCGCGGGGGGTTGAGGGGCCAAGACCATGTCAGGCCCAGGGGGCCAAAATTTCTTAATCCGCCCCTGGTCGGTAGTAGTGGGTTTCAGTAGGCCTTTAATATAACAAAAATGAGAATATTTACAGTGCAGGCTGGCCTGTATGAGGAAAAACAGTGTTTTGTTGTATCCTGCGTTTATAAGAACATATTGATCCTTGAAACATACCACACTAGTTGTGTTAAATGAAATATAAAATTAAAAATAAAAACATTTTGCTCTTTGACACTGGAAAAACTAAAACATTTGTTTTTCACTCGTATTTTTTCCCCTAAATGAACCAATAATAAATCAATCGTTTTTTGTTTTTCAATTGCCATTTATGTAAAGAAAATGTACTGAGCGATGCATACACTAACCACCTTCCTATCATGTGAAATGTTTGTTTTAACTTGTCATGACTGGGTTCTTGGGTTTTGCTTCTCCGGAAGGCAAAGGAAAATTGGCGCGTGCAAGACGTGAATTTAAATACATGATTTAATTTTAACAAATAAAAAAACTACAAAAAAAAGGGAAGCAAAAAAAAGGCGCGCACAAAGGCGGAAATACAAACTTGACTATGAAACAAAAGACATGCACGTGGGCACAAAAACTATGAACAATAAACAAAAACAGTAACTGTGGCATAAATGAACAAAACTTACTTGGCAAAGAACTGTGACACGACATGAAGCAGAGTGACGAAATAGTGTGAGGACGCCAGGACGAACAACAGAAACAGACAGATTTAAATAGTGACGTGATCAGTGAAAACAGGTGCGTGACATGACAGGTGAAAACTAATGGGTGACCATGGAAACCAAACCAAACAAGGAAGTGCAACCAGGAACTAAAAAGAGTCCAAAAAACAAACACATGGCCAAAACAAAAACATGAACAGACATGACGCATGACCAAAACAAAAACATGAACAGACATGACATAACTAATGATTAATCCAGTGAGGAAAATTAGGCGTCACTTAATAATTTACTTTTGTGTATGAAAAATTATTCTCGCAACAAAATAATATTAACAACCATTTATAACTTGCTGTATTTTATAAATATGCCAAATGTAATATCTGCTATAGTGTCAAAGCCTTCAATGTGTTCCGAGGTACAATTTTGTTTTTGCTTTGATGTTTGTCCATGTATGGTGCAATTGTGTGTGCGCAACATGTATTTCTTATTTTTTAATGCTCATTGTTTGTGTTTTTATCTTATTTTTGTGGACCTTTTGAATTTGCATTGCAATGACGTCTATCCTATTTTATGTGCTGGTATTTGGACCGAAAATGTGTTTCCGCTCACACTCGTACACTACAAGTCCCAGAATGCATCACAACAACTGCCGTCTCTTTACGTCGATTTTTTTTTTTTTTTCAGTAATGCTCCTGAATTTGCACTTATTGGTAATTGTCTGACACCAGTCTAATTGTGCCTTTTACTCATTTCAACCAAATGTCAGCGAGCATATTTGTTATTTTAAATTGTGTAGCTGGTTAGCCTTGATAATATTCCCTCCAGATTCCTCAGGGACTCTGCCTCCATCATTGCCCCGATCATCACGCACATAATAAACCTATCAATTACACAAGGCCAAGTACCAAAAGATTTTAAGATAGCAAGAGTAACTCCCCTCTTTAAAAAAGGAAGCAAATTGGAACCTGGCAACTACCGACCTGTTTCTATTCTCAGCTCCATTTAGAAAATAATGGAGAAAATAGTTTATGAACAGGTCGATAGTTACCTTGCCACTAATAAACTCATGTACAAATTCCAATCCGGCTTCAGAACTAACCACTCCACTGACACATGCCTTCTCTATCTGACCGACCACATCAAACATGAGGTGGACGTGGGCAAATACTGCGGCATGGTCATGCTGGACCTTCAGAAGGCCTTTGACACCGTTAACCACGCTATACTGTTGGATAAGCTCAGAGCAATCGGATTTAACAAAACCTCTTGGAGCTGGATGCAATCTTACTTGGAGGGGAGGGAGCAGGTGGTAGAGGTGAACGGCACCGTGCCCCCCCCCCCCCCCCAACTCGGTGAGCTGTGGAGTCCCCCAAGGCAGTATATTTGGACCTTTACTGTTCCTAATATACATAAACGACATGTCATCGGCATGCGACTGTGAATTGTTTTTGTTTGCGGATGACTCTGCCCTGCTGGTATCCGGCAAGGACAAGTCACAGGTGGAGAAAATCCTCAGTGCTGAGCTCTGTAGAACTTGCACCTGGCTCGCTGACAACAAGCTATCCATACACTTGGGTAAAACAGAATCCATCCTGTTTGGGTCCCACATCAAACTTAAGAGAGTCAATGACTTCACCATAAAAGTAGGTGACAGTGTCATCACCAGGAAAGATGAGGTCACCTACCTAGGTTCCATTCTAGAGGCTAACCTTTCCTGTGATATAATGGCAACCAAGGTAATCAAAAAGGTTAACCAACGAACGAGATTTCTCTACAGAATTTCCTCTCTGGTCAACAAAAGCACCTTGAGGATTCTGGCGGGAACTCTCGTTCAACCCTTTTTCGATTACGCATGCACCTCCTGGTACCCTAGCACCTCCAAAACCCTCAAATCTAAACTCCAAACATCTCAGAACAAGCTAGTCAGGTTACTTCTAGACCTCCACCCCAGATCCCACCTCACTCCTACCCACTTCTCTAAAGTGGGCTGGCTCAAGGTGGAGGACAGAGTTAAACAACTTGCACTGAGCCTAGTCTATAAAATCCGCTACACCTCCCTGATACCGAAGTACATGTCAAACTACTTCCTTAACGTAAATGACCGCCATAACCACAACACCAGGGGGTGCTCCACTAACCACGTTAAACCCAGATTCCGAACTAACAAAGGTCTTAACTCATTCTCTTTCTATGCCACATCAATGTGGAATGCGCTCCCAACAGGTATAAAAGAAAGGGCATCTCTATCCTCCTTCAAAACCGCAATAAAAGTTCACCTCCAGGCAGCTACAACCCTAAACTAACACCCTCCCCGGATTGCTAATAATCAAATGTAAACAATCAAATGCAGATACTTTTTCTTTTTCTTATGCCTTCTGATCTCTCTCTCTCTCTCTATGTCCACTACTTGATGTCCATATCCCCCCCCCACCCCCACCCCTGATTGTAAATAATGTAAATAATTCAATGTGATTATCTTGTGTGATGACTGTATTATGATGATAGTATATATGATAGTATATATCTGTATCACGAATCAATTTAAGTGGACCCCGACTTAAACAAGTTGAAAAACTTATTCGGGTGTTACCATTTAGTGGTCAATTGTACAGAATATGTACTTCACTGTGCAACCTACTAATAAAAGTCTTAATCAATCAATCAAAGCTTGCGGTGCTAGTCACTTCCGTATGTATGGCGGCGTATGATGGTCAAAAAGGGTTTGATTAAAAAGTCATTACACTAATCGCTTTTTTCTTTCCACACATTTTGCGGTACAAAAACTGTTTCCTAATTTAGAACGTTGCATCATTATCACTGCATGATGATGTATTGTATCCATGCATTTTCTACCGCTTGTATTTATTTATAAAATGTGTTAATTTCTACACATAATACTGTCTGCCCCACAGGAAGTTTCTCAATTCAACTTGGGGTTGGACGTGCACCCTGACAAGTTCCTTCATCATCCTCCTCTCCCTATCGGCACGTCACCCAGCCTCCCTCTGCCTTCGCCATCTCTCCCGACTGGGCCTCTCGGGCCTGATTTGGTGGGGCTGCCAGCGCCTCCTCACCCTGCTGGAGGACGCGGCCGGGACCTGCTACGAGCCCGTCCTCCATGGCCAGGAGAGCGCTGCCTCTTCTGCACAGCCTCTGCTGCTCCTCCATGAAGACCAGACCAAAGCGTCGTGCCTGAGCAGCAGAATGCAATGGCGGGGCTATGAAGTCTCCCAGGACGTGCTCATCCTCTGCTTGTGCTGCCTCTTGCTCGTGGAGGAGCTGTCCGTCTTTGGACGCCACCTCCACCAAAAGGCCCCCGACGGAGCCCCGCTGAGGTTCATTTTCCTACTGTGTGTGCTTCTTCTCGCCGTCTGGGTGTTCCTGCTCCTGTGTGTGTTGGCGCACTTCCCAAAGTTCCCAGCACAGCAGCTAGGAGGAGCTCTGGGCTATCTGGGATGGAGAGGCCTCTATCAGGGATGGTTCCGCCTCAAACCGAGTTGGCACTGTCCGGGTCTGCCAGGGGACCAACTTTTAACAACAAAAGTAGAATAAAAGTCCGGTAGACGTGTAACAGTGTATCCCAGCAGGCATGCTACAATTGTTTTTGACTGACCACAGACTGCAAGAAATCTTTGTTTTATTTTGTAAAGTGTTGCAAAAGACAAACAAAAAAAGCTGAGGCGCTCAATGGCAGTGTAGCCCCTTTTTGTACTTCATTGACCTGGCATGGCAGGTTGTCTTAGTAGATAAGAGCCTTGCAGTCCCCTCGGGGCCTCTTAATCTTGCCGTAGTTTTTGATGATGATGTCATGGAGCGCCGCCTACGAGAGGAACGCAAGCATCAGAGAGAGAGATGGAGGCAGAAAGGGTATATAGAAGATCTTTGACTAGCTATAGTCTATAATACATAGCATCTTTGGCTAATATTTTTGCAGTAGGTCCTTTAAAACAGCAAAGCTCTCCTGACATTTAGAGGATCTTTGACTATAGCTATTTTGCAATAAAGCATAGCTCTTTTATATAGACTGTAAAAATCCAAGTCAAAGATCCTTTATAACAGTGGTCCCCAACCTTTTTGTAACTGCGGTCCGGTCAACACTTGAAAATTTGTCCCACGGGGGGGATTTTTTTTTTTGTCATAAAGAAATACAATCATGTGTGCTTACGGACTGTATCCCTGCAGACTGTATTTATCTATATTGATATATAATGTAGGAACCAGAAATATTAATAACAAAAAGAAACAACCCTTTTGTGTGAATGAGTGTAAATGGGGGAGGGAGGTTTTTTGGGTTGGTGCACTAATTGTAAATGTATCTTGTGTTTTTTTTAAATTTATTTTAAAAAAAACAACAACAAAAAACTTTTTTTTTTTTTTTTTTATATTCTTGTGCGGCCCGGTTCTTGGGGACCACTGCTTTATAATACAGAGGATCCTCAAATAGTCTTTCATATAGAAGACCTTTGGCTAACCTTTTTTGTAGTAGGTCCTCAAAAACAGCAAAGCTCTTATTTTATTAAGAAGATCTTTGACATAGCTATTTTGTAATACAACATAGCTCTCCTATAATGTCAACTGTTACAATATTAGTCAAAGATCCTCCTATAATACATAGAATATTTGGCTTACATTTTTGCAGTCGGTCCTTAGGCCAACTATGCTACTGTATTTTTAATGTTGGTCATTATTGTGGTACTTGGAGAGCCAAGTGTTTTCTGAGGTGGTATTGGTAAAAAAAAGTTTGAGAAGCTGGGATAGGTTTCAGCCACCCCCCGCGACTCCTAGAGCAGTGGTTCTTAACCTGGGTTCGATCGAACCCTAGGGGTTCGGTGAGTATGGCTCAGGGGTTCGGCGGAGGTCAAGACACACCCGACTCATCGTGTAAATAAAAACTTCTCCCTATCGGCGTATTATGGATAGGGCAACAGCAGAAGTCACATTGATTTGCAGGTGTGTAATTTGTTGTGAGTTTATGCACCGTGTTGGTTTTGTTCTTTGAACAAGGTGATGTTCATGCACGGTTCATTTTGTGCACCAGTAAAAAAACATGGTAACACTTTAGTATGGGGAACATATTCACCATTAATTAGTTGCTTATTAACATGCAAATTAGTAACATGTTGGCTCTTATTAATGCCTTATTATAACCCTAACCCTTTAACCCTGGCCCTAACCAAATAACTCTAAATTAAGTCTTTGTTACTTAAAATATGTTCCCCTAGTGTCCAAAAAACTCTAAATTAAGTCTTTGTTATTTAGAATATGTTCCCCTAGTGTCCAAAAAACTCTAAATTAAATCTTTATTTAGAATATGTTCCCCTAGTGTCCAAAAAACTCTAAATTAAGTCTTTGTTACTTAGAATATGTTCCCCTAGTGTCCAAAAAACTCTAAATTAAGTCTTTGTTACTTAGAATATGTTCCCCTAGTGTCCAAAAAACTCTAAATTAAATCTTTATTTAGAATATGTTCCCCTAGTGTCCAAAAAACTCTAAATTAAGTCTTTGTTACTTAGATTATGTTGCCCTAGTGTCCAAAAAACTCTAAATTAAGTCTTTGTTACTTAGAATATGTTCCCCTAGTGTCCAAAAAACTCTAAATTAAGTCTTTGTTACTTAGAATATGTTCCCCTAGTGTCCAAAAAACTCTAAATTAAATTTGTATTTAGAATATGTTCCCCTAGTGTCCAAAAAACTCTAAATTAAGTCTTTGTTACTTAGATTATGTTCCCCTAGTGTCCAAATAACTCTAAATTAAGTCTTTGTTACTTAGAATATGTTCCCCATACTAAAGTGTTATCAAAAACATATAACTTTGTCTTGAATTTGAAAAAAAACCCCAAACATTTTATTTTTCACTAAAGAAGGGTTCGGTGAATGCGCATATGAAACTGGTGGGGTTCGGTACCTCCAACAAGGTTAAGAACCACTGTCCTAGAGGGACAAGCGGTAGAAAATGGATGGATGAATTACTGCTCTATAATGAGGATCTTTGGCTAAAAGTTTTGCAGTAGGTCCTTAAACAGCAAAGCTCTCCTGACATATAGGAGCTCTTTGGCAAGCCTTTTCGTAGTAGACCACTAAAAAGAGCAGAGGGCTCGTGTAGCATAGAGGATCTTTGGGTGGTGTCAACATATTGCTTGTTTAAGTTCATGAGTTGCTCTATTAGAGCTGCAACGATTAATCCATCAAATTGATTAGAAAAGAGCTTCAATTAATATTCTGTTCCTTTGATTGATTTAGTGTAATTAATAAAAATTTATCAAATCCGGAACACAAAGGGTGCCGGGAAGTTTAAATGCGCGGAAATAGTTTTTGCATGGCTGCTGTGGTGTGTGGGTGCCGTTATGTGTGGCGGGGAACAGCGGAGATTTTTATTACATTTTTTTAATACACACACGTAAAAGAGCAAGTTAAATGTTGATGTGCATTTAATTGAAAAAAATAAAATAATTTAAACTGTTATCCCCAAAATATGCACTGAGGCATGTGTTTATCCCATGACAAATTAATTGATAAATAACTAAAATAATTTGGTGAGCTAACATGTGAGGGCATAGCACAGCCTTTCATAGAAACACAAATATTTTTGTTTGAGCTTTTTTTGATGCCACCAGAGAGTGAGGAAAAAGGTGTTGATAACCCTAGAACTGTTCATTTGTCTTTACTGCAAGAGGCTAATTACAATATAAGGTATGCAGCTGATGAAATATCTATTACATACACAAATTACACATTAATTTCAGCAATAACTAGGGACAAGCGGTAGAAAATGGATGGATGTACTTTATACCGCCACCAAGTTACAGTATTGCTCTGAAACTACATCCTATTCCTGTCTTCAAAAGGTGAGTAGCTTTGCTTTATTTTAGTTTCACTTTACAGTGATTCACTTCTATCCACACTTGGAATGTTGGGGTATAATTTAAATCCTGTTGAATGTTTAATATTTCCAATGGAAATGTGTTAAAAAGAAGCTTCGGATGCTCTTTCCTGCAATAACGTCTTAGTCATTGAACTTTCTATTGGTCATTGTGGTTGCAGTTTGCACTTCTTTCATGTTGCTAAATAAGGTAACAGCGCTCAGTGTGTTCCACTCCCTAGTTCTAAAACCGTATCTACAGATTTACTGGCATGTGCGCATGAAAGCGCTCGTTAATAGAAGGCAGCAGGAGCACTTACATATGTGGCACAGATGTCCAGCACCATGAGGCGCAGCTCAAAGTACTGAGTCTCGTCCAGCTGGTGAACCAGCTCCCTGAAGTCTCCCTGCAAGATGCAGACAGCAGTGTTATAGAATATGGAGAATGTATTAACTGGGTGAATACAGTACAATCTGCTGACCACGTGGGCGGTCTTTGATGCTTTGGCTACTGCGTCACCTCTCTCGCTGTAGTATCTGACAAACAAAACATGCAATAAGCAGGAAGCACAATATTCTGCTTTAGAGGGGCTCTTACTTTGAAATCTGAGTCTGGAATCCCTCGATTTTAGTGCGTGCACTTGTCAATATCTCAAACACTTTTTCCTATTGATAAATGAAAAATAATGTTTAAAAAATGTCATTGGAAGAAAAAGAAAAAAAAAACGTGACTCACTTGCACTGCTACTCCGAAGTTGTTACCATCTTCAATTGTGGGTATTTGGAGTTGTAGCCACATAGAAACCTGCAAGAAACATTCATTATTCCATTTAGAACGTATTAAATATAATTTACTGTCGAACCACTCTTTCAATTTCAAAATCATTTCAAATGTTTTTCCCCCCCAAAGGAAATTAATGACAGTACAGTACAGGCCATATTTAATGAATTTTAACTACTCCAGGCCTAAAGTAACCACTGTATAATCAAATGTAAAGTAAATCTACTCTATGGTTATCACTCTTCATTAACTTCCTGTTCTATTGTTATCATCACTCTTCTATTGAACTTCCTGTTCTACGGTTATCACTTGTCTTCAACTTCCTGTTCTATGGTTATCATCACTCTTCATTAACTTCCTGTTCTATGGTTATCACTTTTCTTCAACTTCCTGTTCTATAGTTATCAACACTCGTCTTCAACTTCCAAATCTATAGTTATCAACACTCTTCCTGTTGTATGATTATCAATACTCCTCTATTCGACTTCCTGTTCTATGGTTATCACTTGGCTTCAACATCCTGTTCTATGGTTATCACTCTTTTTCAACTTCCTGTTCTATGGTTATCACTCTTCTTCAACTTCCCGTTCTAAGGTTATCACCTTTCTTCAGGTTCCTGTTCTATAGGTATCAACACTCAACTTCAACTTCCTGTTGTATGATTATCATCACTCTTCTATTCAACTTCTTGTCCTATGGTTATCACTCTTTTTAAACTTTCTGTTCTTTGGTCATCAATCAATCAATGTTTATTTATATAACCCTAAATCACAAATGTCTCAAAGGGCCCTTCCTGTGCTATGGTTATCACTCTTTTTCATCTTCCTGTTCTATGGTTTTCATCACTCTTCATTAACTTCCTGTAAAATGGTTACCATCCCTCTTCAACTTCCTGTTCTATGGTAATCATCACATTTTAACTTCCTGTTCTATGGTTATTATCACTTATAGAACCTTTATTTAACCAGATAAGAAAACCCATTGAGATCAAGATCTCTTTCACAAGGGTGACCTGGCCAAGAGGTCAACAGCACAAGTCACAGAGCAGTTTCAAAATAAATACATTAAGACACACATTTTAAAATACATAAGAGAACTGTAAAACAACAGAGATTTACATCTTTAAAAACACAGGCACTGTGCAAACGTCTCTCGCTGTTTGTCCCTCAGGACAGAACGGAAGGCTCCAAATGGAAGTAGTTCTGTAAGTTTCAGTTTCGTCTGCAATTCATTCCATGCCATAGGGGCACCAATGCCAAAAGCTCTTTTGCCAAATTCAGTCCGTACATGAGGAACAGTTAAAACATACAAATTGTTAGAACGTAACGCGTAAGAGCTGCTTTTTCTTTGTAACAGAGTACACAAGTATGGAGGTATTAAACCTAAAAGAGCCTTATAAATTAAAGTCAGCCAATGTGTGTATCTGCGTGCACTCAATGAAGATAAGTCTGACTTCATATACAGTTGACAATGGTGGGTGAGACTACGACAGCCAGTAACAAATCTTAGTGCTGAATGAAAAACAGTGTCCAAGGACTGGAGGCATTTAGATGAAGCACTCAAATAAAGCACGTCTCTATAATCAATTACAGGCAAGATAGTTGCTGTCACCAATTTCTTTCTGACTTTAAGAGAGAAGCAGTTTTTATTTCTAAAAAAGAAACCAAGCTTTACCCTAAGCTTAGAGACCAAGTTGTTAATATGGGCTTCAAATGAAAGCTCCTGATCAAGAGTAAAACCCAAGTACTTGTAATTTAAGACCTGCTCTATAGGGTTTCCATTTGATGTTACAATATTTGGAATATTTTCCAGTAGCACCCTTGAATGAGAGAAAACCATTACCTTGCTTTTATCTGTATTTAAAACCAATTTAAGATCAAATAAGCGAGCCTGGATGACATCAAAACCAGCTTGTAAAAACTCAAAAGCCTGAGTGATGGAGGTTGAACAGCAATAAATAATGGTGTCGTCTGCATAAAAATGGTACATTGCATTTGACAAATTATTACAAAGATTATTTATGTAGATAGAAAATAAAATCATCAACTTCCTGTTCTATGCTTATCATCACTCTTTGTCAACTTCCTGTTTTATGGGTATCATCAATCTATGTCAACTTCCTGTTGTATTTGTATCATCAATAGTCAACTTCCTGTACTATGGTTGTCACTCTTCTATTCAATTTCCTGTTCTATGGTTATCATCACTCTCCTCCCAAAGTTGAGTTCCAGCAAAGTGAACATCTTTTGGGGGTGTTTGGCTTAATAAGTTCCATTGTAATGATGGCTCTTCTTGTGTCCTTTCAAAATAATGCACATTATTAATGGAGTGGAAGAGTCCTTGTTTTTTTCTCATCCATCCAGGACAGGCAGACAGACAGACAGACAAACTACTAAACATTAAGACCAACCGTGTTGAGCTTCTCCTTTAGTGTTTGAATCTGAGGCTTGACCTCCCGCAGGAGCGTCTCCACTCGCTCGTTGCAGCAGATAGGACCACAAGGAGGGCCTAGTGCATGAAAATTATATATTATATTGAATAACCTATTACAAATTACGAGCAAGAGCTTGTTTACACTACAATACTTTATTTCTATTGTTACTAATAATAGCAGTAACCAGTTAGTCACTTATTTACTGGAATCATGCAGTGACATCAGTCATAAATTCCCAGCGTGACATTATTCACCTGAATCTTCCTCCTCCTCCTCCTTCTTCTTCTTCTCGTCTTTCTTGCCCTCCTTCTGTAACAAAAGGCAAAGTGTTTGCAGCTCTGATTCTCCCGGCGGCTCCTTTATTGATAGCCACTAAACAAGAGTTTGTCGTGGCCCCATTTTGGTCTTTAATAATATTTTAGGTTTTTGTTATCAGACTCCAGCCCAATACCCAACGTCGCCGCCTCACATACACGCCATAAAAAACAAATGAATGCCCTAATTCTGTTGAAACTAGCTTTTTAAAACACATGTATAAACCTTATCTAGGTTTTTGGATGCAACTCGTAATGTTTTCAAGATTTTTTATGGGAAAAAAACTAAAGTTTTGGACCTTTTATTAATTACCATATCTAGATGAAGTGAAAGTAAACCGGTTTGTCTTGCCATCCATTAATCCATTAAGCATTGTATCCGGCATACTACATCCCAAAGTGATACAGTCGATGGTGCACTCCAATGATCAGAAAGCCCACAATTTTTTTGAATCATTTATGTTTATGCTTCATCATTAATGTTTTTCATCAAGTGTTCAAACTAGTGGCATCATTAACCCTTTTTACGGGGGTTTAAATGCTCCCTAAAATATCCTTAAACCCCCTCGTATTATTTGGTGTTATTTTTTTTTAACACAATAGTCCTGACATAATTCATATTAAGTAGCTGGAGTGTGAGTTTCAATATAAATACAACTTTTCATTATACAATTTATGTTAAGTTTTCCTTTACTTCATAGTGCAAGATAGCAATTAGCTGATTTATGTAAGATTAGCAATAGTGCATATTATAAATATACATCATTATTATTAATACATCTACTGAGGGTTAAGCCTAGTCGTTCATCTGTTTTGAACTCTAATGAAGGTTACTTGAACGCACCAAAATTATGTGCTATGAGATGCAAAATTTAAACATAACGTTGTACAATGCTGCCATAAAGAGATTTATTATATTTGTACCTTTCTTACCTGATCCTAAATCCCAAATGTGTGAATGCATAAATGTTAGCTTTGATAACATCTGTGTTGAGTGAACAGTGAAAGAACTCACCCTTTTGTATTTTTTGCAAGTGTGTGTGTGTGTTTTGTGACACATTCCCTAATTTGATTGATTGAACAAACTTCTTATTTAACTTTGACAGCAGACTTGATTTTATCTTTACTTTTAAGGAGGTCGTCTTTTATAACTAAATGAAAAAATAAATCTTCAAATCTTTACAAAAGCCTAGGCCATGATCATGTGGCGCTCCCTAGTGGTTGAGGCCCTAAACAACCGGTCCTGGATGTTGCCAATGCCCAAACATTTCCATACCTCCTCCTTCTCCTCCTTCTTCTTGCGTTTGGCCTCCTCCTTGACAGGATCCGGTATTGGGATGTCCAGCGGTGCCTTCAGGGATGTCAGGTCATTGCAACTGAAATGAGTCTGAAGGCAAAACTAATTTGCAATGTGCCCCATTTTATTTTTTTTGATATCATATTCAACCATTTAAACACTAACCTTCAGTAGCACCTGCAGCTCTTCAATCTTCTGGGGGAAAAATTTTGAGACCAGTCCTTCTGCCTTTTTTCCCCCGGGAAACAGAAAAATATTATCCAAATCAAAAAGACTGACGGATTATTTTACAATACTACTCAAAAATATAACCATGAAGTAAACAATATTTTATGACATTGTTGTGTTCTGGTGTTTTTTAACATTTAAAAAAATGTTACATTTTTAAATGCTCAGTCGCCAACATTTTACTGTAAAAATAAAAGTGGTAACGTTTTTCAATTTACAGTCAGGGACTGTAAAAACAACTGTTGATTTTGTTAAAATAAAAACTGGCAACTGAACCGTTTTTTCAACTAACTTTAAAAATAATTCAATTTACAGGAATTTAGTGTAATAATCACCGTTAATTTTACGGGGAAATTCTGATGAGTGAACTCTCTAAAATGATTAATGATTATTAATCCAAAAATTGGCAATGTCATGTAAAAAAAAAAAGTATTTATTTTGAGATCATATTTGTTTTTCTAGCTAAAATATACCTATTCAACTATTTGTTTTGACAATTTTGAATAAACGTTAAGCACTATTTCAAAACTATATTAAAAACTGGCAGCTTAATCACAAGAATTTTACTGCAAAAATAACAATTGTAGCGTTTCTCAATTTATAGTAATTCAGTGTAAAAAACACTATAATTTTACGGTAAAATTCTGGACACTGAACTTTTTAAAATTAAAATGAAAAAAAAAGTAATAACTTCTCTCCTGACCTTATTGTGGTAGAGGAGTTTTAGTGTCCCAATGATCCAGGGAGCTATGTTGTCTGGGGTCTCCTATGCCCCCTGGTAGGGTCTCCCAAGACAAACAAGTCCTAGGTAAGTGACCAGACAAAGACCAGCTCGAAGACCTCTATGGAAAGATGCAATCAAGAACCCAGAATTCCCTCGCTTGGACGCGGGTCACCGGGGCCCCCCTTTGGAGCCAGGCCGGGACTTGGGGCTTAATGGCGAGCATCTGGTGTCCCTATGGGGCCTGGTCAGGCACAGCCCGAAGAGGCAACGTGGGCCCCCTGTCCAATGGGCTCACCACTCATAGGACGGGGCTTTGAGGTCAGATGCAGTGTGAGCTGGGCAGCAGCCAAAGAATGGGGCCCTAAGCGGTCCGATCTTCGGCTACAGAAGCTAACTCTTGGGATGTGGAATGACACCTAGCTGGGGCGTAAGGAGCCTGAGCTGGTGCTCGAGGTGGAGAAGTTCCAGCTGGATCTTGTCCAACTTACTTCGACATGCAGCAATGGCTCTGAAACCAGTCCTCTGGAGAGGGGCTGGACTCTCTTCCACTCTGGGGTGGGGAGGAAATACATGTTGCCCCACGGCTTAGAGCATTTACGTTGGGAATTTAACCCAGTAGACGAAAGGGTAGATTCCCTTCGCCTCCGGGTGGTGGTACGGGTCCTGACTGTTGTTTTTTCTTACGCACCAAACAGCAGCTCAGAGTACCCACCCTTTTTGGATTCCCTCGAGGGATTATTGGAAAATGCTCCCCCAGGTGATTCCCTTGTTTTGCTGCAGGACTTCAACGCTCACTTTGGCAACAACAGTGAAACCTGGAGGGGTGTGATTGGGAGGAACGGCCGCCCAAATCTAAACTTGAGTGGTGTTTTGTTATTGGACGTTTGTGCTCGTAGTAGATTATCCATAACAAACACAATGTTCAAACATAAGGGTGTCTATTATGTGCACTTGGCACCAGGATACCCTAGGCCGCAGTTCGACTTTGTGGTTGTGTCATCGGATTTGCAGTCTCATGTTTTGGACACTTGGGTGACGAGGCCGAGCTTTCCACTGATCGCCACCTGGTGGTGAGTTGGCTACGATGGTAGGGAAGATGCCGGACAGACCTGGCAGGCTCTAACACATTGTGAGGGTCTGCTGGGAACGTCTGGCAGAGTCTCCTGTCAGAATGAGTTTTATTTACCACCTCTAGAAGAACTTTGAGCATGTTACGAGGGAGGCGCTGGACATTGAGTCCGAGTGGACCATGTTCGGTACCTCTTTTGATGAGGCGGCCGATCAGAGAAGTAGCTGCAAGGTGGTTGGTGCCAGCCGTGGCGGTAATGTCAGAACCGGCTGGTGTCAGTGAGGGATGCTGTCAAGATGAAGAAGGAGTCGTATCGGGTTATTTTGACTCATGGGGCTCCGGAGGCAGCGGATAAGTACCGACAGGCCAAGCGGTGTGCGGCTTCGGCGGTCGCACAGGCAAAAACTCGGACATAGGAGGAGTTTGGAGAAGCTATGGATAAAGACTTCCAGACGGCTTGGAAATTATTCTGGACCACTATTCGCCCACTCAGGAGGTGGAAACAGTGCACTGTCAACACCGCATAGGGTGGGGACGGTGTGCAGCTCACCTTCACTCAGGATGTTGTGGATCGGTGGAGGGAATACTTCACTGCTTCCTCATAGGAAGCAGTGCCTGGGGAATCTGTGGTGGACTCTCCAATTTCTGGGGCTGAAGTTGCTGAGGTGGTTAAAAAGCTCTTCTGTGGCAGTGGGGGGTGAATGAGATCCGCCCGGAGTTCCTTAAGGCTCTGGATGATGTGGAGCTGTCTTTGTTGACAAGACTCTGCAGCATTGCGTGACATCGTGGGTGGTGCCTCCGGATTGGCAGACGGGGTGGTGGTTCCCCTCTTTAAAAAGAGGAACCGGAGGGTATGTTCCAACTATTGTGGGTACACACTTCTCAGGCTTCCCGGTAAGGTCTATTCAGATGTACTGGAGAGGAAGCAAACCCGGATAGTCGAACCTCGGATTCAGGAGGACCAGTGTGGTTTTTGTCTTGGTCATGAAACTGTGGACCAGCTCTACACTCTCGGCAGGATCCTCAAGGGTGCATGGGCGTTTGCCCAACCAGTCTCCATGTTTTGTGGACTTGGAAAAGGCCGTTTCCCTCTAGAAGTCCTGTGAGGAGTGCTTAATATGTGACAGTATATTCCCTGTATGATCGGTTCCATAGCTTGGTCCGCCTTGCCTGCAGTAAATCAAACCCTTTTGCAGTAAGGGGTTGGACATCGCCATGGCTGCCCTTTGTCACTCAATACTTCAATGGACAGAATTTCTAGGCGCAGTCAAGGCGTTGAGGGGATCCGGTTTGGTGGCTACAGGATTAGGTCTCTGCTTTTTGCGGATGATGTGGTCCTGCTGGCTTCATCTGGCCAGGATCTTCAGCTCTCACTGGATCGGTTTGCAGCCGAGTGTGAAGCGACTGGGATAAGAATCAGCACCTGCAAGTCTAAGTCCATGGTTCTCGCCCGGAAATGGGCAGAGGAGATCTTGCCCCAGGAGGAGGAGTTCAAGTACCTTGGAGTCTTGTTCACGAGTGAGGGATGAGTGGATCGTGAGATTGACAGGCAGATCGGTGCAGCGTCTGCAGTGATGCGGACCCTGTATCGATTCGTCGTGGTATAGGAGGAGCTTAGCCGGAAAGCAAAGCTCTCAATTTACCGGTTGATCTACATCTGATTGACGATCTATTTGGGTCGTAACTGAAAGGACAAGATCATGGGTACAAGTGGCCGAAATTAGTTTCCTCCGTCAGGTGGCGGGGCTCTCCCTTAGAGATGAGATGAGAGGAGCTCAGAGTAAAGCAGCTGCTCCTCCACATCGAGAGGAGCCAGATGAGCCAGGAAAACCCTTCCTGGGGAGGTGTTTAGGGCACGTCCGACCGGTAGGAGGCCACGGGGAAGACCCAGGACACGTTGGGGGGGACTATGTGTCCCAGTTGGCCTGGGAACGCCTCGGGATCCCCCGGGAGGAGCTGGACGAAGAAGCTGGGGAGAGGGACGTCTAGGCTTCTCTGCTTAGGCTGCTGCCCCCGTGACATGACCTCAGATAAGCGGAAGAAGATGAATGGATGGATGGATTGATGAATGTAATAAAGTAATGTTTTTTTATTATTTTGGGGTTATTTTATTATAACTAAAATATACCTATATTAAAAACATGTGGCTTGGTCGCCAGAGTTTTACCGTAAATATAACAATTGCAACGTTTTTCAATTTACATTAATTCAGTGTAAAAACCACCATAAATTTTATACAAAAATTCTGGCGACTGAACTTTTTAAAATTTTAAATTAATATAAAAATAATAATGTAACGTAAAAAAAATTTGGCGATTCTGCGGTGATTTGTTTTTTAGTTGAAATCTACTTATTCAACAATTTAACAATTTTTAATAAACATGAGCACCATTATAAAGGATATAAATCTCTGCTAGCACAAGCTAATACACTTTAGTACGAGGAAATAATATAAATAAATGATGATTATTTTAAATTAAGGAATACACAATTTGGCCATGTTCTGGCAATGTTGTGGTTTAAGTGTAAGTAAGAGTAAATATACAATTCATAATGATGATTTACAATGATGTGTTTCTTCTTCGTTTCCTCCTATTTTTGCAGCAAGTGCGCTCCTTAGTGGCGACATATCGGCTAGTACTGCCTTGTTCATTTATTTGGAGATATAGTTTCGCTTTGTCTAGAATACCAAACCATGCAAAAAAAGAAGGAATATGTTTTCAAACAGGTCCATTACCTCCTTGGTGAGCTTCTTGGAGAAGTCCTCCACCTGCAAAGAGGTAAGACTAGGTAATTTAGTAGATTTGTTGTGTCATCGTGTGGCTCACATTACTCAACTCAACAGGTCAGCTTACAGCACTTACTGTGTAACTATGTATCAACTTTAAACAGAAACTTGGCTCAACTGTCGAATCACTTTTAGTTAAAACATTTTAAAAGCATCTTAATATCCCTCACTATTTATATAATCGACATATTTAGATCGCTCACCTGCTGCTTCGCCTCGACGCAAATATCCATATCGGACATGACGCCTGTCAACTGAAAGAAACTGATTCAATGTTGTTATTAAAACGTATATGTTCAAAGTGAGCGTTGTGAGAGAGATTAATTATCCTCACCCGTCGTTGTAATTCAACGCCACGAAAAAGGAAAGCCCCAGTTACTCAGCAGTAAAACTGAAAACGAAAGTTTTTGAGCAAATAAGTACTTCCGTACAGTCTGTATCCCGCGGTGCATTTTGGGATTTGTAGTTTTAGTTTTTTTTGTTAGGGGCGTGGTTAAGAGGAGAGTATATTTACAGCTAGAATTCACCAATATATATATATATATATATATATATATATATATATATATATATATATATATATATATATATATATATATATATATATATATATATATGTACAGGGGCGTCACTAGCTTTTAAGGACAGGGGGGGCTTAGCCCCCAGAAAGATGCAGGATGCGAGCGAACGTAGCGCACGAGCACAAAACTTCACAAACGGCTAACAAAGACTTAGAAATTATTCTTTGTTATTATTATTATTTCAGTCGGTTTAGTTTCAATCTGTGTTCAGTACAACAACAAACGGGTTTGCACAGTGACATTTTGTTTACAGCATCAACAAGAAACAATTACTTGCATGATCCTTCAAGATACACTGAAACACAATGAAAGTCGTGGCATTAGCCTCTGTGTTATTCATTCACAACATAGAGGCTAATGCCACAACTTTCGCTCACAATACAATAATTGTTTGTTCCCAAATATTTTGAAGTTGCACAGATTACATTTTGGGCACATATGTGACTAAAATTGTTGTAAATTCAAGCCCTGGAAATATTACTTAATTACTTGAATTAAAGTAATATCTGGAACTGGATAATTTGGCTTGTATATAATATATGTATATATATATATATTATGGCAAGCCGTTAAGGAAATTAAATATATATGGAAGTATGAATAGAAATGAGAAACTTTTATATATACTGTAAATAAGAAAGACTTAGTCTGCTGATCTGAAAAAGAGCCAAACCTGTCAAAGAGCTGAGGGACCATCTTCAAAGTGCTATGCTGAAACAAATAATGCAAACAATAAAATGTAACTTCCAGGGCTTGAGATTAACGTAGTCCTGTCGTCCCGGGGACGGTAAAAAAAATGCACGGGACGAAATTAAATGCTCCCCGGGATGATGGCTTTTAACCATTTTTTTTCTTTTTCTTTTTATGTATTTATTCATTTTACATTTTATATTAAATGTCTTGGTTTTTCCACCCTCTGAAAATCCTATGAAATGTTTAACAAGCCATCCTATAATAATACAACAGCTATTAATGTAACAATACAATAAAACAAATATATTTAATGATGTTGTTTTCATTATTTTAACAATAGGCTAATGTATATTACTTTATATAGATTCTACAAGAAACACAAAACTTAAAAACTAAATTATTTACAATTGCAGACACAAGGTTCTTGTTCTGCAGTGCTGTGTGCTAATGTGCTTCGTACACCTGCAGGACCGCAAGCAAGGTCGCAGAGAAAATGCGGACTGGATTTTGAGTGATGTGGGCATTTTCTATATGAACAAGTGGAATGGATTGGATACCGACGCACTAAAGGGGCTCTCTACCTTACACTATGAAGTGAGGGGAAACTGAGTGAATAATGACAGGTTATATGATTATTTATTTAAACTCATATTCGGGCCACTTTATAATGAATATGTCGGCATGTATTTGTAAAAAAAAAAAAAAAAGATTTTTTTATTCTTTTTTTTTTTTTAACACCAAAATGGGAGGGTTGGCAAGTATGGGCGTGTCTGTGTTTACTAACAAGACATCATGCCGAAGCCGAGTTTCTTAACATGGAGATATTCTCACTACTTTTCTTTTGTCGAGCACAAAGAAAATAACATTTTAGTTAAATGTGAGTTGTGTCTTGGATCAAAGGTCCTATCTACTGCCCAAAACAGCAATTCAAATCGGCTGAAACAGCTACAAAAGCAACATGCTTCGATGAAGCTAGTAAAGAAAGACACATTTCACCTCCTAAGCAACAGCGGCTGGATTTTAACGAGGCACTGCTAGCCAGGACAACATTGATAGAGCCATTGCAGCGTGTGTGCTAGAAGACATGCAGGCTATTTCTACAGTGGAGTCACCCGCTTTCAGGCAGCTAATTAGCATGATACCGGGCATCAAATGGTACCTGGACAGTGAGTACATAAAAATGGAAAGCGAGCTAAAGAAAACACTCCAAACTCTGCCTCTGCTAATCATTCAGCACTGAAGGTACACACACTCTGTCAATTCTCTTATATACTGTTGCTCTTTCATTCTAGACTTCTAGAGTGTTGGATTATCACATCACTCTAAATGTATAGACTATAAAGTTCACAAACATAAATAGGGATGCTAGTGGGCCAGGCCAATCTTTCCTTATCTCTAAACTAAAATTGGGGAAATGTGTAGAGTGTTCTGGGCTTCAGACATGATCCATTCATCCATCCATTTTCTACCGCTTATTCCCTTCGGGATCGCGGGGGGCGCTGGAGCCTATCTCAGCTACAATCGGGCGGAAGGCAGGGTACACCCTGGACAAGTCGCCACCTCATCGCAGCTTCAGACATGATGTTATTTCAGAATTCCTTGAGAGAAAAAAACGTCTGGTTAGGCTTTGTGTATGTAGTGTGTGCCTTCCTCGGTTTACAGCTATGTTGTTATTATGCTGTTTGTTACTTACGTATGTTATGTTGCAGCTATTTAAAATAGTTTTGTCAATTTGTTCTGGCCTGAAACAAATTGGCCCTTTGAAACATATCTTTGTCTTTGTGTGTTGTATGTAGACCACATTGCTTAGCAGAGTTCAGTGATGCAAACGCATGTCAGGTTTATGGGGCCCCATAAACCTGACTTTAATTTTTCGAATTAGTGATTGTACTTCAAAAAAAAAAAAAAAGTGGATTACTCCCTGTAAGTGTATATGTACAGTATGTATGTATATATGTTTATATGTATGTATGTATGTGTGTGTATGTATGTATGTATGTATGTATGTATGTATATATATATATATATATATATATATATATATATATATATATATATATATATATATATATATATATATATATATATATATATATATATATATATATATATATATATATATATGTATGTATCTGTTTATATTTTATTTTATTTGTGATTATTATTATTATTAATGTATTATTCTCTTTTATTTTTTATTTTTTTTCTCTGTTTATTTAACCGATGTATTTGTAGATATTACTTTGTTTTTGTTGTTTCTTTCTTTTTTTAGGGGGGTGGGAGGGTGGTATGGATGGGATATAAACAAAAATATTTTGACATTTAGGGCAGACAATAGATATATGATTTATGTGAATATGATGTAATGGATAGGAATGTCTGATGCTGGATGTCAATAAAAAAAAAAATATTAAAATTAAAAAAAAAAGCAAATGCATGTCAAGTTGATCAACAGATTGTATTATTTTCCAGTGCAATAACAGTACTGAAATGAAGGCTAAAAGGGCATTAAATGGGGCCTTAAAAATATATTTAAAAAACATAAGTAAATAAATAGTTACTTTTCACAGTAACACATTACTTTTTGGTGTAAGTAACTGAGTTAGTAACTGAGTTACATTTGAAATAAAGTACCTAGTAACTGTGACTAGTTACTGGTTTTCAGTAACTAACCCAACACTGGTCCAATAATACCTTAATTTTTGACAAAAGAAGGAAGAGTGAATTTCAGAAAACTACACTATTATTCTTATTTTAAATATGATCTCTTCTGTGGGCACTTAATTATGCATGAATACAAATATAAACACAATGTAATGCCTCTGAGTCATGTGACCACAGTGTGTGTGGATTGTCTTTCTGCCACAGCTTAAAACAGACAAAGACAACAAAACAAAAAAGATGTCAGCACCTTCAATTATAGCACTTAGCACATGCAAAGTACCCTAAATGCTGACATCCACCCATAACTTCATCACAAATTGCAGTTTTTATTATAATATTTAGGTTAATAATAGTTATATTCTCTGCAAATCATTAAAAGACAAGCTTAACTTAAAATGTTTGTGCACACGTACGACTCCTCAATAAGTCACGTATTAAATGTGTGTTATTATTCATGTTTGGACCCAAAGGGCAAAGGTAAAGTGCTTGTTTACACTGAGAGGAGAGGACCATTAGTTGTTGATTCTTTGATTTGATTGAATGCCTGATTTATAACAACAAAACATTGTAGCCTATTTGTTGCACGTAGCGCTGCTGAGCTCAAAGGTCACACACAGTGGGACATTTCACCCCTCACCACGCCAAATAACAAAGACGTGCAAAGTAGCCCTGGTATTATTTGGGATAGCACATGCCGAGCAGAACATCATGTGCAGTTTGTGCTCGTCATGTTTTTATTGCTTTGGTTGCTTTCTTTTGTAATTATTTTGTAACCATATTTTATTTTATTTTGTCAATTGATTTGTTTATTGTCAATTGATTTGTTTATTTATTTTCTAATCTCGCTTTATACAATATTTGGACTAACTACATGCCACACTAGCATTACAAGCAGCACTAGTCATTTTTCATTGGTCAGTCTACATGCCAATTGTCACAGGTTTAACTGCTGTGACTATACTGTCATTGGTTGTTTTGTATTGCACACAAGCATTACATGTGACACAAGTGATTACATGATGTGTCACCCACTTTTCGTTGGTCAGTCTCCACATCAATCGTCACAGGAGACAGTGACTTTATACAGCCATCGGCCGATTCGCAATTAATACAAGCATTTCACACAGCAGTAGTAAATGCGTCGCTCATTCTATACATTTATTGGCCGGTCTCGTGGTTAGAGGATGTGTCACCCACTCTTCATTGGTCAGTCCACATGCCAATTGCCACCGGGGGGCACTGACTTTTTACAGTCATTGGCCGATCTACATTGCGCACAAGCATTACAAGCCGTACTTGTGATTACATGATGTGTCATTACCTCTTCATTGGTCAGTCTACACGCCAGTCATCACAGGTTTAACAGCACTGAGTGTATGCAGTCATTGGCTGTTCTAGATTGCACACAAGCGTTACATGCGACACAAGTGATTAGATAATGCAGAACCCACTCTTCACCACGGTAGGCTTTGACTTTGTACAGTCATTGGCCAATCTACATTGCACACATGCATTACAAGCCGCACTCATGATTACATGATGTAACCTCACTTTGCGTCGGTTGGGCTACATGCCAATCGTCATAGGAGGCCCTAACTTTGTACAGTCATTGGCCGATCTACATTGCATACAAGTATTACATGCAACACTATTGATTAGATGATGCGTTACCCACTCTTCATTGATCACACTATTGAATACAGTGTGTGCCACTCACTCTTCTACATGCCAATCGTCACAGGTTTGACTGCAGTGACTTTACACAGTCATTGATTGTTCTGTATTCATACAAGCATTACATGCAACACCAGCGTTTAGATGGCACGTCACCCACTCTTCATTGGTCAGTCTACACACCATTTGTCTCAGGAGGCACTGACTTTGTACAGTTATAGAGTGATCTACAATGCATACAAGCACTTCAAGCCACACTCATGATTACATGATGTGTCACTCACCTCTCATTGGTCAGTCTACATAGCCAATCGTCACAGCTTTAATGGCAGTGACTGTATAGTCATTGGTTGTCCTAGACACAAGTGATTAGGCAGTTTACACGGCGATCACCACGAGGCTTTGACTTTGTACAGTCATTGGCCGATCTGCATTGCACACATGCATTACAAGCCGCACTCATGATTACATGATGTAACCTCATTTTGCGTCGGTTAGGCTTCATGCCAATCGTCATAGAAGGCACTAACTTTCTACAGTCATTGGCCGATCTACATTGCATGCAAGCATTACAAACTGCACTCATGATTACATGATGTGTCACTCACCTCTCATTGGTCAGTCTACATTGTCAATTGTCACAGGAGGCACTGACTTCATACGGTCATTGTTTGTTCTACATTGCGTGTCAGCATTTCATGCAACACCAGTGATGCAACACTCTACATTTGTGAGTCTACATGCCAATCATCGCAAAGTATCAAAGTAAAAGTCGTTGACTATGTTCTCGGTGAGGCCGAAGACACAAAATAAATAATTAAGATTTGTCACTTACAGCCATTTAAGCACCGTTTGCTGACTTTACAGAGCAGAGAACATGAAGTTTGACCAGACTTGCTGCATGCTTATCTCTTATCTATTGTACATATTCTTCTGTCTGACCCCCACCCATACACTTCCTCTCGCTCCTGCACGTGCGGCTCACTAACAAGTGGCAGCCTCACAATAAGAACATAAGACATTAGGAATCATTTGACAGCTTCATACATCATTTGAGAAATCCTCCAAAATCACTTTTGATGGCGTTTTTTTCCAATCTCACGTTTCTATACAAGCCTGCCCCTGAGGTATTAAAAACAGGCGGTTTGGCTCTTTTTTAGTCAAATACTGTTTAACTGAAACAATATAATCTGTTTTAGCAGCAGTATTTTATAAGTGTTCAATTCAGACAATATTTAATGAAACATTACTACAAAATAGCATACATACAACAACCACACTGCTCCCTAATTAAAGTACATTTTAAATGTTGCCAGTCTAGTGGTTAGAGTGTCCGCCCTGAGATCGGTAGGTTGGAGTTCAAATCCCAGCCGAGTCATACCAAAGACTATAAAAATGGGACCCGTTTTCTTCCCTGCTTGGCACTCAGCATCAAGGGTTGGAGTTGGGGGTTAAATCACCAAAATGATTCCCGGGCGCGGCGCCGCTGCTGCCCACTGCTCCCCAAGGGGATGGGTCAAATGCAGAGGACAAATTTCACCACATCTAGTGTGGGTGTGACAATCATTGGTACTTTAATCTTAAACTTTAATCATATAAATAAAACACAAAATCCTTTATTTGTGTCAAAGTATCTTATATTGTGATTAAAAACCTGCATTTGAAAGAAATGCAGACTGAAATATAAAGATTCAGATGAACATATTTTTTTAATGTATAATGTGAGTTATGGTTACCAACATTTTTTTCTGGCAAAACAAGTTTATTCCCTTTGTTTGGGTTGAAATAAGCTACGAAAATAAATGTTACAAAAGAGTTAGTCACTCTTGGCCAAAGTAGCTCTTGAAACGTTGTGGCATCCTTTTCTGTTCAGGGGTCCTTGAACGCACCGTCAAAACACCTCTGTCTTGTATTCCCCTGGTCTAGAAGTTATTCCATTATTCTACTTTCAAAATGTAAACAAACTCTCATGGTCAATTTAACAAGTAACCGTGACAATTTGTAATATAAGACGTTTAACAAAAACATAATTGAAAAAATATATTTATATAAAAACAGGGTTTTAAAAGGACATTTTTGCAGTGGTAAGGAACAGAACATAATTAATATGTAAATGTACAGGGATGAGAGTAACAAAATGGGATTATATTGTTGAAACTGATTGAAAATAATAAGTAGAGAGAACATTTGTTAAACTTTTTCAATTAAAACTTACTGAATTGAGACAAAATGGAGTGTACTTTTCATTTTCCACCATCAGAGGCGCTGTGACACACCAGTTTTGAATCTGAAGAAGAACAAACCCTTAAAAAAACAATTGATATTGATACCTACATGCCGCCTTCCTTCTTGTCAGGTATGTCATCACGGCCGCCATTTTAAGCAGGAGCTTTGAACCGTGTCGACAAGCAGTCAGAATGCTGTTTGACTAGAAGCCAGACTTTTTTGCGGCTTACCATTGTTCAGAATCAGAATCAGAAGAGTTTTTATTGCCATTGTTTGAGAATGGGTTCACAAACTAGGAATTTTACTTGGCGCAATCATGCAACATAAAACACATATAACACAGAATAGAATAACATGAGTTCCCATAACAAAAACACCAAAACAAAAAAAGAGGAATTAGATACATTCCACAAGTAAGAAGTTGTTACATATAATGTAACCGTTATGAACGTGTCGAATTTGATGTATATTTGTAACGGAGGCCAGCCCATGTGGCGGTGCCATGTGTTAATATTTCACTAAAACCACATTTCCCTCTAAATGATGATAAAATATACTATTCGAAATTATGCCTTTTGAATTTATTCTCATATAGACCTTTAAGTATGTAGTTATTGTCACTAAGTTATAAATAACAGTGCATGTGTGAGTTATTCTAAAATACCTGAAAAATACCTATAAGTTGTGTCATTTGTGAAGTAAATCATATTTATATAGTGCTTTTTTCTCCAGAGCTTCAAAGCGCTTTACATAGTGAAACCCATTATCTCGATGATAAAGCTACATTTAAACCAGTGTGTCTTGCCAAAAGACACAACAGAAGTGACAAGGATGGCGGAAGCAGGAATCGAACCTCGAACCCTCAAGTTGCTGATATAGCCACGTTGCCCCACGCCACCAATACAATTGTTATAAGTACACCTTTGCATAACATTGTATCCTTGTTAACAATAAAGAAAACGAAAAACAAAAGAAAAAAAATATAGATCCACTTACAACAAAGAATAACTTCATTAACATGTGTTTTCTTCTGTAGCAGAATATATTTTAAGTACATCAATCTGCCTGAAAACCCCCCCCAAAAAAACTCATTTTTAAACTACAAACATTTTTGACCAACCTAAACCATTTGATACTGAAAAATAAAATTAAATAAACTCAATAAATAGTGATAAGTTCAAATTGATCCGCAATGTTAACTCAGTAGCACAATATATAAAATACCAACCTACAGAACAAAAATAATTTGTGCTGATTTTTTTTAAAATCAAAACAAGACAGTCAAAAAATAGTGGCTACAATGAGCATGTTTTATGTTTTATGGTGCACAGCTTTTCCAAGCGGGTTTGAAGCATAATTCCGATAAAGCATGTTCCGCAGGGTCACACGTGCCCCCCCTGCATCGCACCCACCGCACTGTTAGAGAAGAACTGTACTGTATTATTATATTTAGTACTTATTAGCGGTATAAATAGAACCTCACTATTGTGTTATTTTACGCATACACTTCATTTAACCATCTTGTTTAACTTATTTTTTATTTTTATATAACATGTATTGCTATTGAAATAGTTTGCTATTAAATATATTTGTTATTATTACAGTATGCATTATTCCATTTTGATATGCAAACAAATAGCAAGTTTTCAATAATATTGCATGCTGCCTCAAACTGTCTCTTTATTTTGGTATGAAACCCTACATTTTTAGTTTAATCACAATGTATTGTATGACAAGTTTGTCTCTGAAATGTATAATAAACCAAACGGCTTGAAAATGTATTGGGTTATGGTGATTTTAATCATTGATAGACTTCTGCCTCAATTGACTAATGCAGTCATTAGGCGTGTTCAACTCGTTCTCTTGTAACAGTGAATAATATGCAGTATGAACTCGGAATATAAACAATGATATTATTACACAATTGCCTATGCATTTGATTATTATGTATTTGTACACTGTAAAAATCTGCAAATTTTGCGGTCAAAAACTGGCAACTCAGTCGCCAGAATTTTTATCGTAAAGTCTACGGGTGTTGTTTTTACAGTGTATTGCTGTAATTGGAAAAATGGTACCACTGTTTTTTAAAGTAAAATTTTAGCAACTGAGCTGCCAGTTTTTACCTTAAAACTTGTTATTTGTGCATTGTATTACTGCAAATGGTACCATTGTTTTTTAAAGTCAATTACAGGTGACTGACCTGCCATTTTTTACAGTAAAATCTATTGTCATTTTTACCGTGTACAATTGGATGGATAACTTGCTTTGAAATCATAAGTCAATCAGATAATTGAGAATTTATTTTCATTTTAAGAAAAACATTTTTGAATGTAAGATAATAGAATAGTGGTTATATTATTAGATAATTTTTATATTTAAAAGATATGTAATTGCATGCTGTACATCAGAATCAGCTTTATTGGCCAAGGAATTTGACTTGGTAAACTGTTCTTTCTTTGTTAAATGTAAGAAACAAAGAAAAACGCATCAAGAATGAGAAAGCACAGTACCGTGGCGGCCTTTCACGGCGCCATCTTGGTATGACAACAAGAGGGAAATATTTTGTAAGTACGTGACAGTGGGTCGCTGACATACTTCTCTCCATTGCAGTATTATCATTGAATGTAAGATAATAGAAAAGTGGTTATATTATTAGATAATTTGTATATCTAAAAGATATGTAATTGCATGCTGTACATCAGAATCAGCTTTATTGGCCAAGGAATTCGACTTGGTAAACTGTTCTTTCTTTGTTAAATGTAAGAAACAAAGAAAAACGCATCAAGAATGAGAAAGCACAGTACCGTGGCGGCCTTTCACGGCGCCATCTTGGTATGACAACAAGAGGGAAATATTTTGTAAGTACGTGACAGTGGGTCGCTGACATACTTCTCTCCATTGCAGTGGCGCTTGTGACCACGCGATTCGAGGTGTTTTGTGACATGCGTCATTATTTACTCCATGTGGTGTTATTCCTGGACCAATTTACGAGCACATTTGTTGATGACGTAGTTCACATTTCCCAGAAGCGCTTCGACATCGAAACTATCAGGTCCGATATAAAGAAATTTTAAAAATGTGTGAAATTTTATGTCTTAAGATTGTACAAAATTATACCCTGAGGCAAGTTTGAATCTCTTTACTTATAGTTTCTAACTTTTGTATAAGTATTTGTCCTGACAATCCTGAAATATAAAGTCAGTCTGTGCATCCGATCGTGGTTTTTGAGCGTCTATGCTGAACAAAGTTATATTGCTCAGTGGCCTAGTGGTTCAGAGTCCACCCTGAGATCGGTAGGTCGTGAGTTAAAACCCCGGCCGAGTCATACCACAAGACTATAAAAATGGGACCCATTACCTCCCTGTTTGGCACTCAGCATCAAGGGTTGGAATTGGGGGTTAAATCACCAAAAATGATTCACAGCTGCTGCTCACTGCTCCCCTCACATCCCAGGGGGTGAGGGTGAATGGTCAAATGCAGAGGATAATCTCACCACACCTAGTGTGTGTGTGTGTGTGTGTGTGTGTGTGTGACAATCATTGGTATTTTAACTTTTTATATGATTTGTGGCTTTATTATTTTGTAAAACGGACCAAACTCACCACAAAATTAACTACAAGATTGATTTTTCAAAAATTGTTTTAAAGATTGAAAGTTGCCATCCATCCCACGTGGGTGCTCGGTATTGTCGGCGCCTATGTACGGTGTATGAATGGGTGAATGTGGTAGTGTCAAAGCGCTTTGACTACCTTGAAGATAAAAAATCGCTATACAAGTATAACCCATTTAGTAAGAAAGATTGTGTAACTTATTGGTGCATATTATTGCCCCGCGGGCTTTGAGCTTCACTCCTACTTAAGATGGCGGCCGTGATGACGCGTCGTTGCTATGGACAGCAGCGTCGGAGGCGGCATTTACATAGTAATTTTTACGTCAAAAACTAAGTTAGTATTACTAACAGTGACGTGCGTTGAACTAAACACCAGGTGAGGCATAGATACTTTTGGAGTTTTTTTTCTTCTTTTTTTTTTACTTAAATTCATATGTGCAGCTCTAATCATTGTTGATTTAAGTTGCACATTAGAGTAACAGGAAAAAGAAGGGAGTTATTTGCTTTCATAAAAACGATAACATAATGATATTATGATATGACAAATGGGTCCAAAAAGTATTTCATAAAGTTGTTATTAAATACTTTTTGGTCCCATTTGCTTTTAACAAAATAAATCAAGTATTGTGAGTGTATCTTACCTTTCTGTATTTGTATCTGAAGTAGCAATAGCTATCCTCCATGAAAACATACTTTGTATGATTACATTCATGTTGTCTTTAAAGTCCAGTTTAGAGAAGTATTTAATCTTGGATACAGTATATAATCCTCTATATAGGCAGACACATTCATTTAATTCAATTTCATTCCAAGCAATAAAACAATATTTTTGCATCTGACAAAAAACACCCACAAACGCTGGCTTACTCTAAAAAAAATGCCATGTTTGTTATAAATACAGTTTAAAAAAAAAAGGCTGGCTTCCGTTGGAGAGACATGTGTCTGCTTGCTTGAGCGTCCCCACTTCTCACAGTGTGGCGAGTCAGAGTACTGCTGAGGCATTGAAGTGCAAGTTGACAATATATCGCCCCCTACCTTGAGGCAGAGGTACTTGCTGCCTCATGGCCTACCTTTTCCCCGTGGCAACGAGCACGCGCCCCCTCGCACGCACACGCTCAATACACTTTAGATGTGTCCCAATTCAGGGTCTGCATCTTCGGACGACCCGGCCTACGCAGCCTCAGAAGGCTGGACCTTTGGAGGCACCTCCGAAGGATGCTTCACCCGTTGTTAAATAGGACAGTCTAGTCTGCGGAGGATACTTACATTTGAAAGTGTATTCGCTGCCGCTGCCGCTGCTTGTATTTGCCACCATCGGCAAAAAGATCCGGGTTGAACAAAGGCACGCAAAGCATCTTGGGATATGGGAGGCCACCAAGGATAGTCGCGGAACATCTTCCGAAAACAGGGAAAAGGAGGGCGCATTCGTCGCCTGCATTTGGAGGAGCCTTCGAATTTGAATGAATTGGGACAGCCTTCGTGCAGCGTTGTGATGCAAGTGGCCTTCAAATTCGCCCTTCAAAGGATGCAGACCCTGAATTGAGACACAGCTTACAAGTGTAGCCGTGGAAGCACCACCTGTGTCTGCCTCGCTTCCCGTCTGCCGCGTTATTTTGATCAGGAAACACGGAATTTTCGCGATTTTGACCATGAAAATTATCTAAATATACAGGAACCACACCAAAATCACATAGAAAGCTTAGACCCAAAGATAAATATTCAAACTTATTTTATTACTTCGTTTTTGAACATCTCATAGTTGGCAAGGTGAGGCACTGCCTCACTTGCCTCCCCTGAGAGCATGTCACAGGTTAGTTAAGGAAGTGTATTCCAATGACAAAACTATTCTGTGTGAACGTCATTATTGTCATTAAAAAAACATTTTTGTATACTTCATTGTTCAGACTTATAATTGGAATGCGAGCAACCGTTTCAAGTTTGTTTTTTGGCGTTTAATTTCGCTTCATTTACGTGGTGTTTTAAAAGCGCGTCATTCGTCTATTTCCGGGTTCGACCTCCACGCTGTCTGCGAGGTCTTCCTATACATTTTTACTGCCCCTGCTGCTGTAGGACCTCTGGAAACTTGCGTCAGCCGCCACTGCTTTGCAGAACAATGGGGATACAACTTACATGGAAGTAAAGTGTTTGTGGATATATTCCGTGAAGGACGTCATCCGGGTGCATGTTTTACGAAAGAGAGCCGGTGCGTTGAAAGGTCTTTTCTTACGTGGGGAGGTTATTTGTTAATCGACCCATCTATTTTTTTTTTTTGCAGGGTTGACATTAACGTCCAGTGTGCTGCTGCCATCAAGTTGTCCGTGCGAATGTTCACGCTGAACAAAGTGCAAGGTCCTCTCCGAGTTGAGATATGAACCGTGACTCTCTCTAAACTGTTGAACTTTTCAGCTAGCGTTCACTTTTGACTCATTAGTTAGTTTTACTCTACTTTTTTTTGGCACCGAGAATGGCTTGTCTTATCCTGGGAGCTATACGAAGGTAAGCGAATGTATATGTGTAGTATGTTTATAACATTTTTGTACCTCTAATTTTCACAAACTTGCCTTTTGATTCATTCAATAGTGACTGTGTATTCAGATTATATAGAATAATACCCTGAACGCTCGACTCTCACTGCTCATATTTAATAACTTTGTTTTATATTTCACGGAATTTCTAAAATATAATGCAAATTTAATAAAACATTTTTACATATTATTTATATTTGAAAATATATATTCAGCATGTATATCTCTTTAATTACTTATTATCAAATACTTTACTTCATTACTAGTCAACTAAATTTTACCAAAGCTAAAAGCCCAGACTGAACTTCTACCTCTCGGTTGTTACTTACCGGTAGTGTATAATGTCAATGTAAGCATTGGTCATGTCTTTATATAGCTAAAAAAGTCATGTATTAGCGGTCCACCCGGGGTCGGGACCCCGGGTGGACCGCTAGCCTGTGCATCGGTTGGGGACATCTCTGCGCTGCTGACCCGTCTCCGCTCGGGACGGTTTCCTGCTGGCACCACTATGGACTGGACTTTCGCTGATGTGTTGGATCTACTGTGGACTGGACTTTCACAATATTATGTCAGACCCACTTGACATCCATTGCTTTCGGTCTCCCCTAGAGGAGGGGTTACCCACATATGCGGTCCTCTTCAAGGTTTCTCATAGTCATTCACATTGACATCACACTGGGGTGACTTTTTCCTTGCCCGTATGTGGGCTCTGTACCGAGGATGTCGTTGTGGCTTGGGCAGCCCTTTGAGACACTTGTGATTTAGGGCTATATAAATAAACATTGATTGATTGATTGATTGATGTATTTAACATAAGCAATATGTCACAACAGGGTTATGTTTAAGAAACACTGCTCCATACGACAGGGTGTGTTTTGGACATTTTGCGCATCCCGGCTGCCGGCAGGACTTGTGGGATTCGTTCCTGGGTGTGATTTTAGAAAATGTTTGGACTTTTGGTTTCTTTTTTACTTTTCTTCCCCGCCTTCCTGTGCAAATTGTATGGGTGTGTTTTGGAGCACTGCTGTAAAGCAGCAACAATCAATCAATTATAAAAGAGAGTCACAATTTATATTTTGTCGCTTCAATTAATCGTGCAGTGAATGTGAGCGATAAAAATATCTAAAATTCGTAATGTATAAAGTGCTCGAAACTTTAAATACGCTGACATATTTTCCACTTGGCCTTTGCAATTGAGTGCAGACTAGAGTGGTGGTGTGTGAGTGCCGTGAAATGCATGACAGCGAACAGCGGAAATTATTATGTATTTTTTTATAAATGCATACATTTCAGAAGTTCAATTTCCATTTGGATGATGTGCATTTATTAGGAAAACACAATGAAGCTTATGGCAAACAGAAACATTTTTTATTACTTAGCATTGCGGCTATAAAGTGATTTATTTGATTATTCGATTAATCGAGCAAAAATAATCAAATACTAGAATAATCGATAGCTGCAACCCTACCCTGCTGTTCTTAAGAACCTACTGCCAAAACACTAGCCAAAGATGGACATTTTAATCATAGAGGTATGTTAAAAATGTCCATATCTCGACTGTCTTCATTCTTTCTCTTTGCTTATTCTTCCTTTCAGGCTTTGTGATGACTCTAAAGTGATCATTTGGAGGAAATGTGAGCTGTTTGTGTGTGTGTGTGTGTGTTTAATGTCAGGAAGCTCATGATGTTCCTGTGTCATTATTTTGTTTGTGTTTCTGCATGAGGAGTTGTTGTCACTGCCCTATTTGTTCTGTGCAGTGAAGATTGTGCCTGATTGATCGTAGATCAATGAAGTGTGCTGAGCAACCAATGTCTTCCTTGAGGTTGGCGAATGGTGACCTTTTTGTTGTTGTTTTTTTGGTAATGTTGTCCGATAACTGAGATTCTTTTGTCTCATCATGTTTTGTTAAGCCACTTGTCGCTAGGCACAATTAGACCCAAAATAATTTTCACTTGCTTGCATTGTAATAAGGGGTTGTCCCGATCCGATCACCCCTACAGTATATCAGCAAAAAACTATGGGATTGAGGGACGTAACAATTAACGGTATTGAATGTTAGTATAACCGTTTTAGATTCAAATGATCAAAAAACTGCGATTGATAACTGCACTTTGATAAACTCATGGACTGACGGGCGCTAGCTTAAATGCTAATATGAAAACAAAAGACCTTGATTACTTTCGCCATTAAGAAACATACCCCAATCTAAATTTATATAAACACATTACTGTCTGAGCAACAATTAAGATACTTAATTTTGCACATTGAACCTACTAACTTTGCTGTAATAACGCATAATGATCATTATAAACCCAAGAGTAATACAAAACCTATATGTTTTTACGGTGCGTTCAGGACTGCTGAACAGAGTAGGGTGCCACAATGCCAGCCAGGAATAATAAATGATAATGGATTTTAATTGTTGGGCACTTTTAAGTGAAATAAATCTTGAACCACTACAGTACAAACCAATATTTAAAACAATAAAAGCTTAGTCATTAAACTAGATAAAATGCTAAGACTAAAACACTATCAGTGACGCATAAGAAACACAAAACATTATTCATTCTAGTTATTTACAAAATACTTAGTAAAAATATTTCAGTGTGTATACAAATACTTTTTGAGCACATTCAACAATACCGCGATAATAATAACCGTGATAGTTTTGGTCACAGCAACTGTGATATGAAATTTTTACATCATTACATCCTAATCGTATTATATCTGCTTGCATCTAAAATCTCCGATATAAACACTCCGTTTGCCTGTAACATCTCATTGTCTTCCAATAAGCACACCAGGTTGGTCTTTTGTTGTTGAAGTTATTTACATAAGGTAAACATGGTCGGTTATAGGATACTATGAGTGAGCAGCTATACAACAGCTAAGCACACAATAGCACACAAGCTAGACATACGTAATAAGTCTCTTAATTGAACAATATTGCAGGCTAACACCACATTTGTCAATACAAACAAGTATCTAATAGTTACTGTTGCATATTACTTACAGACACAAAGCTCTAACCTTCAACCTAAAGACAGTATGAGTCCATTCCGGGCAGTTAATAATAAATAAGTGTGTTTCATACCCACCGTTGTTCTCTGTTTAAGTCATTCCACTTGATCAAACATTTTCTAACATTTCACATGACAAAATATTACATGTACGATTTGTGCTGATATTGTATCAGATCAATATCAATATTGGCCAATACTCCAGCAATTGGAAGAAAGTAAAAGTAAAAAAAAAGTTGTATCGGGACACTTCTACTGAGCCATTTCTGGCTCTACGGTTATCGTCACACTCCTTTCTCTCACGAGGTTTGTTGATGTCACATGTGATGCTGGTTTAAACGTAATACAAAATAATAATAAATTGGACCCTTCCTGATGCAACCTATGTTTTAGTTATTTCCAACATTTCCTCAGCAGCAACCTTCTGCACTAGGGACTCTGCTGTGCCGCGGCTGCTGTGACTTTGGCTCATGGGTCATGTGGCCGTGTGCCCTGGGCCAGAGTCGTTGCGGTTGTGGCCCTTCATCATGCAGCTCCTGGTGCACTCGGCTCCCTAAGATAGTGTTTGCTCACCTGGTTCCTCCGTGCTCAGCCACATATGTTTTTACATTACTTTTATTGTGTTTGTGTGTCACGGAGGGAAATGGGAGTTTGGGGATCGGATTGAGTGACTGGGGCTAGAATTGTTTTATTTTTTTTAATGTAAATCTATTTGCTACATTTTATATGTAGAAAAAGTGCTGTATAGGTATAATTTGATTGATTGAGCCTTTTAAATGTTTTGTCGTGATTCAGTCAGATAGCAGTCATGTGACGAGTTACCGCCATAAGTGGCCGATTGTTAGCAGTGATAATTGATTTATTGTGTGCACAAAGTTTAAGTGTTTAATCTGATTAGACAAGGGTTATACCAGGATGCTTTTGCACAGAAACACGTGATGTAGTCTTCTGTTCAGCGAGTTCACACACTCTAGTTTTTAGTATGTAAATGCACAATTTGATTCATGTATATAATTCAATTCAATTACTGTATAAAATGTGTAAAACATGCAAATATAATGTATGCAAAGATAAAACACATACATAATATCCCCGCCATTTGTTTTTGTTCTTTTTACATACATTTTTAAATGAAACTTCCCAACAATGTAAAAAATTAACAGAAAAATAATGATATCAGTTACTTTATTTCGACACGGTCTACATTAGGTTTTAATTTAAGGTTAAAAATGCAATTATATTGACAATATACTGTATAATAAAATATTTAAATGCAAAAGATGTTGCCTTTAAATGTGATAACTAACTCTTTAGGTACCTATCGATTTAATTACAATTCAGGGGCTACAAATCGATTGTTAATCGATTTTTGGTGCATTTTTAAAACATTTTTTTATTTGATGTCTATACTGAGAGAGAGCAAATAGATTTTGTTGTTGTTACTAGTCTACTTCATATTCAAGCTATCTTAGAGGTTAGCATGGCTTCTCGGCTACCCCTGCTCGTGCCGCATTTTAGTACCGTTTGTATGACTTTATTTAACATAAATAAATGATATTTGAACGTTTGTCCATCGATTTAGAATCGTCCATGTATAGTTTGTGATAAATCTAAGAATTGATCACTTCCCCCACCCCTAATGATTAACATTTAAATGAGTATTAAATATTATAGAGAAAACAACATATAACAATATGATATTTCAATATAAAACATATAAAAACATAAGCAATGTTAAGTAGGGCTGCAACTAACAACTAATTTGATAATAGATTAATCTGTTAATCTGATTAATCTGTTAATCGATCAATACTTCGATTAATCGATTAATAATCGGATAAAAAAGACAAACTACATTTCTATCCTTTCCAGTATTTTATTGAAAAAAACAGCATACTTGCATCATACTTATTTTGATTATTGTTTCTCAGCTGTTTGTAAATGTTGCAATTTATAAATAAAGTTTTATAAAAATAAAGTAGCCTCTGCGCATAGCATAGATCTAACGAATCGATGACTAAATTAATCGCCAACTATTTTTAAAATAGATTTTAATCGATTACTTGTTGCAGCCCTAATGTTAAGTAATTTAATTGATTAAATCTCACAAACATGGCTGAGTACGAGCCTAAATATATCCATCCATCCATTTTCTACCGCTTATTCCCTTCGGGGTAACGGGGGGCGCTGGAGCCTATCTCAGCTACAATCGGGCGGAAGGCAGGGTACACCCTGGACAAGTCGCCAACTCATCGCAGGGCCAACACAGATAGACAGACAACATTCACACTCACATTCACACAAGTTAAAATTGTTATTAACATCAGAGTAGTTTTATTTAGGACTTTCCATGCTTTATTCTTCATTTGCGTGTATTTTTTGATGGAGTTTAGTTTGGCTTTGACAGGAGTTCACTGTATAAACACAGAATAACCTGCTCTTCAAGCTGCAGCAAAAACAAGCCCTAAAAAAATAGAAAAGGCTGTTACTTTATTCTCTCCTTTTTTTTGCACTGGTTTCAAGATAAAAGCGCGCTCATCAATTTTTAAACACGCGGCATGTTGACAGTCACCTGTTCAAAGGTAGTTTGAACCCAGGGGCCACCATTCAACTCTTTTTGTCTCGTGCAGGGCGGCATATGCTTTCCCTTTCACAGCTTCCAGTTTTCTTTTGAAATATATTTAGGACAAGATGCCCTAAAGTGATGGAAGTAAAAGCTATATTTCCCTTACTGAATAATTGAATAAATATGGTAAAAGCATCCACAATATTAGTTTTAAAAAAAAACATCGATAATAATAGTAGTATATCAGCAGAAAAAAAATTGCCCTTTGGGATTTTAATTGCAAAAATGCAATTAAATTGATAAACAAATCCTATTGAAACCTCACAGGCAAGAAACAGTCTACATGATTTGTTGGGGAAAATTCACAGCTGAAAAAACAAACACACTTGCAACATAAAAAAAAACGAATGATTAAAATTTGCCTTCATGAATAGAATTATGTAAATATAAATTACAATTAAAAATAAAATATTTTAAACTGCGCAGGCAACACAATTTAAAAAAATAAAACAATTACATATTAGCCTGCCAGCAAAAGAAAATATATAAATTAAATATATTTTTCAGTTTGTAAAAAACATAATGGTAAGAAAATCACAACTTGATTTTCAAAATGTTTTAATACTGGGATTAATTTCTGTCATGTCACTTTTGTAGCCATTTGTTGCTAGGCAGAATTTGTTTGCAAGGCCCTGCTCTCATGCGCCACACAGCAGAAAGGGCAGGGATAACTGGCATGAGGACAAACAGCATATCCATCCATCCATTTTCTACCGCTTGTCCCTTTCGAGGTCGCTGGAGCCTATCTCAGCTGCATTCGGGCGGAAGGCAGGGTACACCCTGGACAAGTCGCCACCTCATCGCAGGGCCAACACAGACAGCATATACTGTATATTATTTCCTGTATGTATGCATTGAGATATAGATTATATATATATATATATATATATATATATATATATATATATATATATATATATATATATATATATATATATATATATATATATATATATATATATATATATATATATATATATATATATATTAGTTTGTGATAGCCATTGTCGGTTAATGCTTTTTAATGCCGGACATAAGCAACCATCATTTCTTGCTGACACTTTATTTTTAGTACCCTGACTCATCAGCAACTACCAGAAAATTATTTGTCTACATGTACAGTGTGGAGGCCCCCCCCCCACCCCCCTCAAAAAAAAACCCCATTAGTAATCACCTCCATTACGGAAAATAAGATGCATTTATTAGTATCTTAAGTATCATTATCAAGTAGGACGAGGCTTAACATGTTACACACCGAGAGCAAGTCTGAAGTAGGAATGCTAATAGCTTAGCTTGCTTTATACAACATAAGAAATAAGTGCTAAGTAGAAAGTATGCAGTTATTACCAGGAAATTAAAAAGTAGATGAATAAGAGTCTCGAGAGAGGATCATTTAACAACAACTTTTAGCGTGTCAGCATTGTCACAGTCAGTACACCACATGTAAGAGGAGGGCGAATCGATCCATAAATTGGTGGTGTTGATACCAAGGATAGTATATGGTTGATACCAAAGTGATTCGGTCGATATTTATAATTTGTCAGTCATTTTTCTTGACATTTGTGTTAGCTTTTACAAAAACGAGGAACATTCTCTGGACACAGAACTTTGAGGGCAAAAACCAAAGTATTTAAAAGAGTAATATATAGTAGTTTTTACTTTGTTAATTATTTGTATACTATTGACTTTGTTTTTCTAAAACAATATGTAAGAAAAGAGAGTAAGGAATTACTTAAAATATTGAGTCGATATTGTTCAACTGTCAATAGCACCCACAATGAATACTTAAAAAAATGTAGTGTTTGTTATCATAATTGGTATCGGCCGATCTCACTAATAAATGATGGGAATCGGCAGCATAAAACCCTGTTTGGAACATCCTTATTTTTATGTGGGGAAAAAAGGGAAATCTGTCTTTTAAGTTGAATGAACCCTGATTCTATTGCAACATACACAGACACACATTTGTTGTGCTGCTCCCAACAGAGAAAAGGTCCTCCCTCTGCTTGCCTCTTTATTGTATAGAATGTGTCACACTCTGCTCTGCATTAACCACAAACACACAGCATGGACACCTTTTGGAGCGCTTGCCTGTTTTTGGTTGTGATGCGCATCGTTCTGCATTCAAACTGTGACCAGTATTAACACCCCATTGTGACTTTATTGGGTGACATTTTGCAACCCAGAAGATTTGTAATTATTGTGCATGCTAATATGTATGCAACATTTTTATTTATTTGATCTTTGTCATTCTTGTATAATGGCCAAAAATACCAAAATGATTCCTCCCACCTACAAACATTGTAACCCAGAGGTCTACAACAGGGGTCCACAGAGGTACTGCAAGGGGGTCATGACATTTCCCGTTGATTTGACTTTTTTATAATATTTGTTTTAGAGATGTCCGATAATGTCGGTCTGCCGATATTATCGGCCGATAAATGCGTTAAAATGTAATATCGGAAATTATCGGTATCGGTTTTTTTATTATCAGAATCGTTTTTTTTTTTTTTTTAATTTATTTTATTAAATCCACATAAAAAACACAAGATACACTTACAATTAGTGCACCAACCCAAATAACCTCCCTCCCCCATTTACACTCATTCACACAAAAGGGTTGTTTCTTTCTGTTATTAATATTCTGGGGCCGTACTTATCAAGCTTCTTAGAGTGCCATTTTACACTTAAGTCCTGAGAATTTGCGAAATTTAGTCCTACTCTCAAACTTAAGAATAAAAGCTTTTTATCAACGTTCTTAAGTCTAAGAATCACTCCTACTCTCCACGATATTTAAGAGACCTTCAGAGGTGTCTTAAGTGGTTAGGAGTTGCCAGCAGGGGATGGCACTGAGGCGAGAGAGACGTGCGCGAACGTTCAGGGAACGGAACAATGTTTTTTTTTTTTTGATGACGAGCAGCTGATCAAACGGTATCGTTTAGACAGAGCGGATATTATTTTTGTCACAGATTTAATACTTTTCCATTCCTTGTTGATTTCTGCATGTGTCTGCAGTGGGCTAGTATATATAGAGCCACCCACACCAGTTTCAAATTAGTTGCCTAATTAATGAATTGGAAAGAAAATGTTATGACAGTAGCGTATGTGTGTGGCCGTGAGGTGAGTGACGTCAGTGAGTGTGTGGGCGATAGAAGAGAGGGAGCGGTAGCGTGAGTGCCGGCGGGGACTTGTTTGTTTTGTATTATTTTGCAGTTTATTGTCAAAATATACACTCCCATTGTCCACTTAAATATTTCCAAGATATTTCTTTATTCTTAGACAACGGATTCCCTTCCGTGATTGGTCATTTCTATGGACACAGAAATGACGTCACCTAAAATTCCGTTTACGGCACATAGTAATGTCGTAATTCAGCTCTGAGTGTGACACTTAAGATTCAGTCCTACACTTCGCTGAAAGTGTGAGTAAGACGCTTGATAACTAACTTTTAAGTGCAGTTTTCAGCGAAGAATTTATTTACTCTTAAGTCAACTCTTAGCAGACTTCTTAGGAGTAATTCTAAGAAGCTTGATAAGTACGGCCCCTGGTTCCTACATTATATATCAATATATATCAATACAGTCTGCAAGGGATACAGTCCGTAAGCACACATGATTGTGCGTGCTGCTGGTCCACTAATAATACTAACCTTTAACAGTTAATTTGACAAATTTTCATTAATTACTAGTTTCTATGTAACTGTTTTTATATTGTTTTACTTTCTTTTTTTATTCAAGAAAATGTTTTTAATTTATTTATCTTATTTTATTTGATTCATTTTTTTAAAAAGTACCTTATCTTCACCATACCTGGTTGTCCAAATTACGCATAATAATGTGTTAATTCCACGACTGTATATATCGGTTGATATCGGTATCGGTTGATATCGGTATCAGTAATTAAAGAGTTGGACAATATCGGCATATCGGATATCGGCAAAAAGCCATTATCGGACATCCCTAATTTGTTTATATTCTCCATGCAATTTTTCCGCTAATTGAAATGTCTTTAAATATACATAAACACTCCAACACTGTAGTGTAGCTTGAAAATAGCAGTGGAATGTCCACCCTACTCCTTTACCTTGAAGTTTTCTACTAAAACCTGGAATAAAAAAAATATTTTTTTAAATTGAAAATTTAGGATTGCTTTCGATTAGCGCGCTCATGGTCAGTTTGGGATTAGCGTGCTCATTGTTAGCTAGAGATTAGCGTGCCATTTGTCAACTAGCAATTAGCAAAACAGTTGTCCGCTGGATTAACACGCTCATTCTCGGCTAGCAATTAGCGTGCTGGTTGTCAACCAGCAATTAGTGCACCAGTTGTGAGCTTTATTAGCATGGCAGTTGTCCGCTAGCAATTAGCGCACCAGTTATCAGTTAGCAATCAGTGCGCTAGACGTTAGCTAGCAAATAGCACGCTAGTTGTCAGCGAGTCATTAGTGCGCCAGTTGTCAGCTACCAATGAGCGCTCAAATAGTCAGCTAGCGATTAGCACGCCAATAGTCAGCTAGCGATTAGCGCATCAGTTATCAGCTAGCAATGAGGGCACCAAAAGTTAACTAGTGATTGGTGCGGCAGTTTTTAACTAGTATTTAGGGCACCAGATGTCAGCTTTATTAATGCGGCAGTTGCCAGCTAGTGATTAGCGCTGCAGTTGTCAGCTAGTAATTAGCACGTTAGCTGTCAGCGAGCAGGTAGTCATCTACCGACTGGCGCACTACTTGCTAGTTGTCAGCTAGCGATTAATGCACCACTTGTCAGCTAAAGATTAGCGCTGAACTTGTCAGCTAGCAAATACAATGAATGCACCTATTGTCAGTTAACAATTAGCACACCAGTTTTCAGCTAGGGATTAGTGCGCGAGTTGCCAGTGACACTATACTTTATAATTTTGTTATCTTAGTATTGCATAATAACAAAGTACCTTTAGAACCAGTTTACTTTTATAAGATAATTCGTTACAAGACATGTACTGTAATTTCCAGACTATAGAGCTATATAAGCCGCGCCCACTAAATTTTAGGGGGGAAAAATATTTCCATATATTAGCTGCACCGGACTATAAGTCATATATATATATATATATATATATATATATATATATATATATATATATATATATATATATATATATATATATATATATATATATATATATATATATATATATATATATATATATATATATACATGTTGTGAAATGAGTTATTTTCACAGAAGTATTCTGTAAATGTTTATTTACATACCTTAATTGTTCAGAAGTAAAACGGCTGATACAACAAAACCGAAGTCATCGTCATGGCCCCACTAGCTGCGGAATGTAGATCTCCAATCAGCTAAACCAACTCAATAACTTCACGGCGAGGTTTTGGTGAATTGAATTGAAACAATAATAAAAGAATGTCCTAAGTTAATAATTTTAACACAGACACTCGTAAACGTTTAAGCATATTAGCTAATGCTAACGACGCTCTCCTGATTACATCACAATAGCGCGTACAAATGTGCACGAAAACACTCCTACAGACATCACACATGGGATGGTTTAGTAAGTATGAATTGTTTTAGTGATGCTGTAAAACTTACAAATGTTGCTTTCGGTGATGAATGAAGAATTTATATGTGTAAAAACGCTATGGACGGCTGGAAGACGGAACGGCACTTCTACTTCCAGTTGAAAGCACTTCATGGAAGGACACTGCAGCACCTGCAGTGAGCGGACTCGACCAAAAGATGGAGCCATAGCGCAAACAATAACACACCTTTTTAGTGTCTTTGCTTGTTTTTTTGGTAATTTTTTAACTATTTGCATTTTGGCCGACAGCAAATAAAAAAATGTTGATTAGCTGCACCATTTACTAAGCTGCAGGGTGCCAAGTGTCGCAAAAAAGTAGCGTCTTATAGTCCGGAATTTACGGTAAGTAGTTGGTACCCGCTCCAACTGTCCATCAGTTTGGGGTCCTTGGCTTTGAAAACGTTTAAGACCACTGTTCTTACCCATATGTTGTCTTTTCAGAAGGGGGGCCATCGGGGTCCGGTCCCTGTCCTCCATCCCCTCATTGCCCCCTGCCGTGGCAGAATTTGTCAAGGGTGCGGCGGACGAGTGCAAGCCCAGCGGTATCCATGTGGTGACGGGGACGCCGGAGGAGACGGCCACCATCTTGGCAGGCCTGGAAAAGGAAGGGATGGTCAAGAGGCTTCCTAAATATGACAATTGGTAATTCCCGTTTTTATTTATATGTTGCTATTGTGAGCACACGGCTCATGCAGTGTCTTGACAGTTGGTTGGCGCGCACGGACCCGAAGGACGTGGCCCGAGTGGAGAGCAAGACGGTGATCGTGACCAAGAACCAGAGGGACACCATCCCGATTCCTGCCGGAGGGGTGAAGAGCCAATTGGGCAGCTGGATGAGCGAGTCGGACTGGCAGAGGGCGAGAGAAGAGCGCTTCCCAGGATGCATGGCGGGTACGTTGGAAAGCGCACATCTCTACACCTGCGTGAAAACATACTGGAAATGTGGGGACCAGGGGTGTGAAGTTAAACATGGACTCACTTCTCCTGTCCAGTTGTCTTGTCAATTGATGGAGATTCTAGTACAGGAGTGCCCAAAGTGTGGCCATTTGCATCCCGCAGCTAATTTTTTAATGGCCACAGTCTAAAAATACTATTAAAAAAAAACAAAAACAGTGGAATAAAAGAGCAAACCGCTGAAAATGTATTGACAAAAAGTTGCAATGTTGACTATAATAACACAAAGCTGCGATGCAGACTTTTTTCTTTAAAGCTGCCGTTACTCAAAAATAATAATGAATCAAAATCAATGTTGTAATCGTTTTCAAATCAAATATTCCACTTTGAAATATTTGGTGGGGAAATATTGCATAATTTGTGTGTTTGACAAACATAGCATAAAAGAAAAATGTATTTAAAAACATATAACGGACAGATCTGATTGTTAAGCGTTGAAAGTAAAAAAAATCAAAAATCAATGACATTTTTATGAGTAGAGCCTTTTTGGATCCCCAACAATTTTAGTGGGATTTCTTTTTTTAGAAACTGTCATTGCTCCGAAAACAATCCATCCATCCACTTTCTACCGCTTGTCCCTCTCGGGGTTGTAGGGGTGCTGGAGCCTATCCCAGCTGCAGTGGGGCGGAAGGCTGGGTACATCCTGAAAAAGTTGCCACCTCATCGCAGGGCCAACACAGATAGACAGACAACATTCACACTAATAATGAATCAATGTTGTTATGAATTATTGACCTATTTAAGGCTCCAATTCCTTCATGTCAAATATTGAACTTTGAAAGTCTTTTAGGGAAAATATTGCATATTTTTGCCATTAAAAGCAGGGTTTTGACAAAAAGGGCATAAAACATAAAAATACAAATAAAAAAAATAACTTCATATGGGCAGATAGACTTGCAGTTGATCTAAATATTTAGGCATTGTATTAAAAAAAAACATATGACTTATTTTTAACATTGTTATGACTGAGACCCTTGTAGGTCCCTGGGACCAAAGTTGTGGAGAGCCCTAAAGCAATGGTTCTCAAACTTTTTTCACCAAGTACCACCTTAGAAAATACTTGGCTCTCCAAGTACCACCATAATGACGAAATGTAAAATACATTAGCATGGTAGGCCTAAGTATTCATAAAAAAACAAGGCATAGATTTTATTTAACAAGTATATTTAATATTTTGGCCACTGTGACATTACACACAGTTTGAACAGTCATTGTGTTTGAATGTGGGAAAATAAAACACAGTACTGTAATCAAGTGTTTCTTTGGCATACCACAAGATGGAAGGCTGTGTAACACAGTTTGAGAATTACTGCTGTAAAGGTTAAAAAAAATCTTTATATTGTATTGGTTTAAAAAAAAAAAAGTATCAAAATGATTTTTCAGTACACGGCCTTAGTGGAAAAAGTTTGGACACCCCTCTTCTAGTCGCAGCAACGCCACACATTCAGTGTACAAGACGGGAATAGCCCATCCATCCATCCATCCATTTTCTACCGCTTGTCCTTTTTGGGGTCGCGGGGGGTGCTGGAGCCTATCTCAGCTGCATTCGGGCGGAAAGCGGGGTACACCCTGGACAAGTCGCCACCTCATCGCAGGGCCAACACAGATAGACAGACAACATTCACGCTCACATTCACACACTAGGGACAATTTTTAGTGTTGCCAATAGCCAGTGCAGAAAAGTGTGCAGATTTAAAGAAATATTATGTAATTTAAAAAAAAAATCTGTTATGTGTGTAAAAGGCATCTACCATATAAATCTATTTTAATGTTGTTATTTTTGGTTCTCTTTCTCCGCTCTCCAGGTCGCACCATGTATGTCATTCCTTTCAGTATGGGTCCAGTGGGTTCCACTCTTGCCAAGTATGGCGTCCAGGTAGACTATACATTCACAGCCACATTTTTTTTGACTGTGCAATAAATATATGACCTGACTCTCGCCAAATCCTTGTAGTTCGCTGAGCTCCACACAAGGATCTTGTCTCGACGGCAATGCAAACTCCTTCAAGATAGCAAAAAATAATGAACCAATCAGGATCGCCGGGCGGGATTTCATAGATGTGACGTAGTGCCAAAGCGACTGTTTGATTCAAACAACAATGGCGGCACGCAGCGAGGAGTCCTGTGCTGACATTGATTGACTGTTTTGTCAAATCTATTGCTGCGTTGTTTCAGTAAAATTTCTCTAACTTTACGCTCTGTCGTTATCCAATATGTCGGCTGTTCTGTTTTGGATTTACCAGCGTTGCTCTTATCAGCATCACGGGTTGATTTGGATGTGAGTGGTTGAAGTAGCACGTCATTCAAGATAACGGACAAGTGGTTTATCCAATCACATACAATGATTTTTTTTACAAGGCCCCGCCCTCTGAAATACATCTCCTATTGAGAAGTCCCAGATCCTTGTGTGGAGCTCAGCGAACTACAAGGATCTGGCGATAGTCAGGTTAGTAAATATATGCCTTGCCCTCTTTACAGGTGACGGACTCGCCGTATGTTGTGGCCAGTATGGGCATCATGACTCGTATGGGCACACCTGTTCTCAATAAGCTGGCAGAGGGAGAGGAGTTTGTCCGTTGTCAGCACTCTTTGGGACGACCTCTTCCCCTGAAAGGTACACATTATAACACATGACATGTCTAAAGTGTTAATTTCCCTCATCTGTTTGTGCTCAATGCAGAGATGAATATCAGTGAAACGTCTACATTTGTAGCTATATTTAAAATACGCATTCTTGATTTTGAAAATTCTATTTCATTGACTTTTACACATGCACTTTGTGCTCAAAACAGATAAATAATTTAAATGTCTAAATATATGGCTTTATTTGTTGTGTACAGTCTTTGATGTGTAATTTTAATTGGATTGGCTTTTATGGTCCTCCTCAGTTTGTGCTCAGTTAAGTGATGGACACAAGTGAAACGTCTAAGTTTTGTAACATTATCCATGATGGAGTTTGTGCAATCTTGATATTCACTTCAAATTGAAGGACCTTTGTAAATGCAATTTACATATTCCTGTCATTTTGTGCGCAGTTCAGAGATGGATGTCAATGAAAAGTCTAAATTTCATTATGTAGTTTGTGCAATCTTTTTATTTACTTCAATTGAAGGAAACTTTATACATTCAATTGACATGTTCCTTGTCATCGTGTGCACAGTTTAGAGAGGGATATAAAGGAAGTCTAAAAGTTTGGCCTCATTCATTAAGTGCAGTCTTTGATTTAGTTTGATTGACTTTTATTCATGCAGTCGACATAGTTTTCCTGAGTTTACGCTGAGTTAAGGGATTGATTAAATTGAAATTTGTGTTCGTTTTGTGCAGACATAAGGCAGAAAAGTCTAAATGTGTGTGCTTAAAGTAGATATACAAGTAAGGGGTCTGAACCTGTGGTCTTTATTTACTATGTGCAGTACTGATGTTTAATGTCATTTGACTTTTATAGATGCAGTTGACATGCTGTCTCTCATTTTGCTGTTAATGTACGGATTTATAGTAAATGAGTGAAATGTCTAAACGTGTGGCCTTGTTCATTTAAATGGTTTAAATTTACATTAACTTGATTAACCTTTATACATGCAGTTGACAAGCTCTTTGTCATTTTGTGTTCAGTTCAGTGTCACGTAAAAGGGAAATGTCTAAATTTGTGGCCTCATTCATGATGTGTAATCTTTCACTTAGTTTGTTGGCTTTTCTTCATGCAGTTGGCGTGTTGTTGTTTGTCATGTCAAATACAAGTGAAAAATCAAATAAGTGACATGTCTAAATTTGTGTGCCCAGTGACATACTGAATAAGTGGTCAATATTGGTGTTTAAATCAATTGGATGGACTTCTGTACATGGAGTTGGCGTGTTTCTCCTCAGTTTGAGGTTAAATATAAAAATATTTGACCGTATTTAATTTATGTTGTCGTCTGTGCAATCTTTATATATACTTTTAATTTGAATGACCCTCATACATGTCCCAGCAGGCACAAAACATTGATAGAACGTTAATTGTACATGTCCTTTTAAAACTGACTTTGTGCAAAATAGTTGTATTTTTTTAAATTGAGGTAATGTTGATGTCCAACATTGGATCCACGTTATTGTTTGGGAAATTACCCAATTTCAATGGTCAAATCAACGCCACAACCTGACATTGAATAAACGTCGTCAAAAAGTATGTATTTGTATTTGTGTTGTAGAATATTGGTTGGGAAATGACTAAATTTCATTGGTCAAATCAACGTCAGAACCCAACATTGATTAAACATTGTCAAAGAGCATGTTGTTCCAACGATATGTGTAAGTTGCTCAACGTCAGGACCTAATTCAACAAGTTCTCAACGTCGTTTCAATGTCTTGTGCCTGCTGGGTTACTTTATACACTCAATATAGAGAAATAAGTGACATGTCTGTATGGGTGTACTCAACAGAGATATCTAATATTTGCAGTCTTTATATAGTGTTTGATTGTATTCTAGGACTTTTGAATTATTTTTCCTCATGTTGTCCCATTTGCAGCCCCTCTAGTCAACGCATGGCCCTGCAATCCGGATAAAGTTCTGATCTCCCACCTGCCCGACACCCGGCAGATCCTGTCATTCGGCAGCGGCTACGGGGGAAACTCCTTGCTGGGGAAGAAGTGCTTCGCCCTGCGCATCGCCTCCCGCATTGCCAAGGATGAAGGCTGGCTGGCGGAGCACATGCTGGTGAGGATGGCAACTATAAAATTTAAACTGAGACGAACGTTAACTTTAAAATGTTCCCTCCTCAGATCCTGGGCATCACCAACCCTCAGGGAGTGAAACGTTACGTAGCGGCGGCGTTCCCTAGCGCCTGCGGGAAAACCAACCTGGCCATGATGAAGCCATCTCTGCCGGGCTGGAAGGTGGAGTGCGTGGGCGACGACATCGCTTGGATGAAATTCGACAATCAAGGTGAGAAGGTTCAACTTTTCTCCACATGGCGACTTGATCTCACTCCTGTTTATTTTTTCTATTTGCCGCAGGGAAGCTTAGAGCCATCAATCCCGAGAACGGTTTCTTTGGCGTGGCTCCGGGAACCTCAGACAAGACCAACCCGTACGCCATGAGCACTATCGCCAAAAACACAGTGTTTACTAATGTTGGGGAGACCAGTGATGGAGGCGTGTGGTGGGAGGGTTTGGACCCCCCTGCTGCTGGCGTCACTTTGACGGACTGGCACGGAAAAGCCTGGAACAAAGGTATCCTCTGTCTTTGTCATAAGGACACAGAAAATGTGTTAGTATTTTTTTTTGTAATCCGGTCCAGAAAGTCAATGAAACCAAAGCAAATTTTGCCCTTAAGAATTAATTAATACATAAATGAATCCGTTCCAAACAACCAAAACTAATTGTAGAAAACGATGTGAAATACATAAAATGATGAATGAAACATTTAACCATTTCATCTTCATTTAAGACTCATTTTGGCGCTGTTGAGTCATTAACAAATGAGACTCCAGTATGTGGATTTTGTACAGTATCTGGCCAAATATGTTTTTTTCCATCAAAAACTGAATCATAAAAGAAGTGGGGCTTTGAAAAACTGAGGTACCTCTTTATTTTCAAAAATGAAGTGCGAAGTAGAATATTTGAGATGAGGTTATTCAAGCTTTGACTGGATAAGTAATTGATGGTTGATTTTGATGAATGAATAATTTTGCAGCCAAAGAAAGTGGGGGTTTCCCGATACGAGACTTTCTCACTTCTGATATGATACCAATATAGGAGCTTTGAGTATGTTGATCTAATACGATATGAGCACAAATCACATGTGCTTTTGTTATTTTGCAGTGTGGAATGTTCGAAAAAGCTTTGTCAAGTAAAATTAGTCAATGATAGGTATGAAAAACTAACCTATATATATATATATATATACCCTATGTGTATATATATATATATATATATATATATATATATATATATATATATATATATATATATATATATACACAGTATGTATATATACACAGTATGTATGTGTATATGTATATATATATATATATATATATATATATATATACACAGTATGTATATATACACAGTATGTATGTGTATATGTATTTTGAAAGTTCTTAAATTGAAATATTTTAACAAAGTTTTTTTTTTTAATTAAAAAAACACAAACAACACATTTAAAATGATTTGCAGAAGAAACATTATTGTAGATAAAAACATTGTTTCATGTACCTCAAGTAGAAATTAAATGTGCACACGAAAACAACACAAGCATTGTAAACAAAGTAACATGGCAGAAAAAAAAAATATATATATATATATAAATAAAAATACATGTGAAAATTATGCAAGATAGCACTTTATGAACATGGGAGATAAAAAAAATAAATGTAACAATTTTGCAAGTTAGCACCTGATGGCCATAAGACGTAACTGCACTTTTTGTCCATATAGATAAAACTAGTGTTCATGTATGAGATTAGACCTAGCACAGGGGTCGGCAACCTTTACCACTCAAAGATCCATTTTGGCAAGTTTCACAAATTAAAGAAAATAATGGGAGCCACGAAAAAAATGTTAAAATTTAAAAGGAAAAACACCGCATACAAAGCTTAAATTGCTTTGTGCTATGTTAACCAGGGGTCTCAGACACACGCACCGGCACGCACTTTAATATGGAAACTTGATGTTAATGGGGCCCGCGAGTTTTGAATGAATGGCGCTTGATAGCGTCATACTTGCCAACCCTCTCATTATTTCCGGGAGACTCCCGAATATCAGGGCGTGATGGCACTGCTTTTGGTGCACTCTACAGCCTGCCCAAACAGTGTACCTGCTTGACCACATGTAGAATGCAGCTTCAGCTTGCTCACGTAAGTGACAGCAAGGCGTACTAGGTCAGCAGCCACACAGCTTACACTGACGGTAGACGTATAAAACAACTTTAACACTGTTACGTTACAAATATGCGCCACACTTTGAACCCACACCAAAAAAGAATGACGAACACATTTCTGGAAAACATCTGCACTGTAACACAACATAAACACAACACAACAAATACCCAGAATCCCATGCAGCACTAACTCTTCCGCTCAACCGACGCAGGGGGGGGGGGGTTGATGTGTGGGGGGGTTTGGTGGTAGCGGGGGTGTATAATCTAGACCGGAAGAGTTAGGGCTGCATGGGATTCTGGGTATTGGTTGTGTTGTGTTTATGTTGTGTTACGGTGGGATGTTCTCCAGAAATGTGTTTTTCATTCTTTTTTGGTGTGGGTTCACAGTGTGGCGCATATTTGTAACGTAACAGTGTTAAAGTTGTTTTATACGTCTACCGTCAGTGTAAGCTGTGTGGCTGATGACTAAGTATGCTTTGCTGTCTCCTACGTGTGCAAGTAAAAGCTACATACAACATGTGGCCGGGCTGGCACGCTGTTTGTAAATGCTATAGAGGACAATTACTGCAGTGCAATTAGGGCACGCCCTTAATTTAGTAATTAGAGTGAAAATAGGATTATATTTGCCCTGGGAGTTATCTAGGAGAGGCACTGAGATCCATAAGTAATCAGGGGGGGGGGGGGGGGGGGGGCAAGTATGCAGCTGAGCCGCATCAGAGTGGTCAAAGAGCCGCATGCGGCTCCGGAGCCGCGGGTTGCCGACCCCTGACCTAGCATGTTTACCTTTTGTAAATAACCAAGAAAAGAGCAACTTTTTGTGCTTATGGGAAGACATTTAGATGTTAGCTGGCGGTCCAGCTATGCACAAGTAAACACGCTGCAGGACTACTTGTATTAGAGCACTTACGTTGGATGTTTTTTTTTCTCTCCGGCCCCCAAACATTCCCTCTCATGAAAGTGTTATACAATATAATATACACAAATATAAAGTATAAAAAGTTTTAAATTTCACCACATCAGATCTGTTTAACAAAAATCATGCCTGAACCTATTTGTAATTTGTTTACAATTTATATAAGCTGCAAATATGCACTTACTACAGTTAGCCCGTTAATGTTTAAATCATTTTCTTTAACAAAGACCTTGAACCCATCTTCATTGTTTTGTGCACAACCTGTAAAGTTTGACAGAATGACGCAAATTTGATGTTTGCTCAAGCTCCAATGTCCAATGTTGAAATGACACTGTACAAACATGCAATAGAACAAACACAGGCCAGTAGATTGCAAGCAGGTAAACTAAACCCTAAAATATGTCTCCTTAATTGTTTTTAAACACATTTTTTTGATTGATTGAGAAATGATCACAAACATACAATATTGTGCATACAACATCACGTCGTGTCAAAGCATCTTCCTGCTGGAAAATGTTGAGTAAATGGACGAGTGAAGCTGGATTCATAGCAGCAACACTTTTATTCCCCCCTGCGGATAGCGCCATCATCACATTACCATTGAAGGTACATTTTAAAGCAGCATTTGCTGTAGTTGAACAACATTCCCTTCAGTAAATGTTCTCTACAAGTTTCTTCTGCAAAACAATGATGTGTTGTCTGTCCCCCCACCCCCATTGTTACCAGGAAGCGGCACTCCTTGCGCCCACCCCAACTCACGCTTCTGTGCTCCGGCCGATCAGTGCCCCATCATCGACCCACTCTGGGAGAGCGAACAGGGCGTTCCCATCGACGCCATCATCTTCGGCGGTCGCAGGCCGCAAGGTTGGTGCGGCTCTTTGTTGGCATTGTGCCATCGCGTCCGGAAAACATAAGTGGGGTTTGAAAAACTAAAATGTCAGCTTCCCCAAAACTGGTGTAAAAATATACGTAGTGGTACCTCAACTTAAAAGGGCTTTGAGGTAAGCTAATTGTTATGGGTTGAGTTGCAAGTACAAATTTGAGGATCTCCGCCATGAGTTGGAGTAGCAAATGTCACAGTGAACCCAGTTAGAGCCGACCAAAACATCTGCTCTTACTCGCTAGCATGTGCTTATAGCTAGAAAGGATATAACTTTGTTTTCCAAGCATTGAAAGGAAGAGAATCACTGTGAAGGACAGTGCTGAGAAGAAAAGGATGCTATTCATTGAATTAAATAAAGAAATGATCAAAAACATAATGGCGTCGGCAACTTGGAGAAGCAATTGGAGCGTATCTCTGCTAGTCTGCACCATATTGAAGCAGAATGAGTGGATAACGCCAGTCAGGGATGGTAAAATAATATCGGCAGTCATATATCCATGAAAATATGGAACAGCTGCTGATGGTGTGTTTGACGAAAAAGCAGCTCTAAGGAGATACTATAAAAGTTCACTCTCTGAAGAAATGCTGTACATTATTATTACGTTACCACATACAACTGCTGTAGTTGTACCACATTCTATTGTAGTGCTTTATACAATATTTGTTATTAAGAGTTTGTTTTTCTTTTTTAAAGGCATGCTACATGAGCACCAGTTAAATTGATATCAATTAATAGATAGGTAGACTTTGATTTGAGATACAAGTGTTTTGAGTTAAGAGCTCCGTCACAGATCCAATTAAGCTTGTAAATTGAGGTACTACTGTAAAAAAAAGTCCTACTTAATGTAATTCATGTTTATTATGTATATTTCAGACTAAAGTAGTCTTAAAAACATGACTCATTTTAAGTTTTTTTAACCTTTAAAGACTACTATGTTAACATAACTCCATGCTTTGTTCATGTTATTAAATTATCCATTTTAATTCATATTAATTAAATTACAATTAAATACAATAAATTAAATGTATTCAAATTAATATTTGGATTTGTTGCATTTATTTTCTTATTACTATTAATTATTTTATTATTTTTTAAATTCTTAAATATAACTTATAGGTCCTGTAATACATGCACAATAATTGGCAGCAACATTGAATTAATTATTTTTAAATGTTTTCAGTTTTCTTGAGTGTCAAATTTTAAAACTCAGTCACCAAATTATATTATATTATAGTTTTAGGACTACTTCAGTTTAAAATGTACATATTAAACATGAACATATTTGTGTTTTAACCCTTTAAAGACCAGCATGTTAACATAACTCCATTTTTTTCTTAATATTATCTAACAAATATGAAATTATTAGAAAATAAATACATGTAATATTTTTTTTACATTATATTTATTGAATTGTGTTATTATTATTACATTTTTGTTATTTTTATTTTTTTTACAACACATTTTAATAGGCCCTGAAATAGAGTCAATGATTGGCAGCTACATTGATTTTAATATATCATTGTTTTCCCAGTTTTGTTTAGTTTTAATGTCAAATTTAAAACTCACACTTGGTGTACTCAAAAAGCCAGCTTACTAAAAACAAGATATTTTATATTAGTCAGGCATTTAAGATTATTTCATTTTGAAATATATGTATTAAACATGAATTATATTTTTCAATACTTTAAATACCAGCATGTTTACACAACTCCATTTCATTATTCATATATATATATATATATATATATATATATATATATATATATATATATATATATATATATATATATATATATATATATATATATATATATATATATATATATATATATATATATATATATATATATTTAACACTAATTCATATTACCATTGAATTAAATAAATGCATTGAAATGAATTACTCATTTATAATATATTTACTTTATTTAGATTTTTTTTATTAAAATTTTCGTTAAATATTCTTGAGAGGCCTTGAAATAGTCAATGATTGGCAGCTGCATTGATTTTAATGCATTATTTTTTGGTGTCAAGTTTAAAATTCACAGTCAAGGTCCTCAAAAACTGCTGCAAAGACATGAAATATTTTAATAATTTTTTTGCCCACTTTAAACAAATCATTCTTTTTAAACGACTTTAACCAGAGACATATTCAAAATAAATCATCTTTTAGATTTTTCGACCCTTTAAAATTCAACATGTTTACATTACTGAACTGTTTTCGTATTAGGGGAAAAAGCAAAAAACTGATTGATTTTTTTTTTTTTTATCCAACATTGATAGTGACACACACACACACACACACACACACACACACACACGCATACTGACTAAAATTGTTCATATTTATTCAACACAGTGAACTTTTCACAATTATACATTGCTGTCGGAAAGAAAGAATGCAAGCCGTACACAGACTTCTTTAAAATAATTGTTTTTCTACACTAGCCTTTAGAAGACATGGTGGTATGTTTATAATGTGATCCAATGATGATGTCATCAGGAGTTCCTTTGGTGTACGAGTCGTTCAGCTGGCAGCACGGCGTGTTTGTTGGCGCTGCAATGAGGTCAGAGGCCACAGCAGCTGCTGAGCATCAAGGTACAGATGCACTTTTTTAAAATTGTTTGTTTTTTCTATCTGAGGCTGTCAAGATGTCCCCCCTCCCCCCCAGGCAAGGTGATAATGCACGACCCCTTCGCCATGCGTCCATTCTTCGGCTACAACTTTGGCGACTACCTCTCTCACTGGCTGAGCATGGAGAGCCGAGAGGCCCCCACTCACCTGCCCAAGATCTTCCACGTCAACTGGTTCCGGAAGGACCCCGCCAGCGGCGCCTTCCTCTGGCCGGGCTTCGGCGAGAACGCCCGCGTGCTGGAATGGATCTTCAAACGCTGCGGGCGCGCGCGGGACGATGAGGCCGCCAAGAAGAGCACGATCGGCTGGCTGCCGGTGGACGGCGCCATCGACACCAAGGGCCTGGGCGGCGGCGTGGACATGGGCGCCCTGTTCGACGTGCCCAAGCATTTCTGGCAGAACGAGACCAAGGAGCTGAGGGCGTACTTCAGCCAGCAGGTGGGGGCGGACCTTCCAGACAAGGTGGAGGCGGAGCTTAAGGCTTTGGAGGACAGAGTGCACAACTAATAGCCTGACATGATATTCACCTGGTGCTATCACAGCCACTGAGGGAACTCACGCACACACACACTCACACACACAATATTTATTAATATTAATACATACTGTAAAAATATGTGTTAATATTAATAGTTATGTAATAATTAATAGTTGTCAGGGACAATGCGCATTATCAACGTTTTGATATTTCAGTGTTTTCATATTACAATACACCTTTTTTTCGTTTTCGAACTACAGTACTGTAACTACATTTTTACAATATCGAGCGGGCCAATAAAAAATGGCCATCATTTAAACTAATAATCACACACACCAATGAATTGATTGATTGATTCATGCGTGTGTACCTAGTGGGGATTTGCCGATCAATATCGTGCAGTTTTTGTAAAAAAAAGTATGTGAATGCCATCGCAAATCCCCTCTTTAGTCCCCTGATTAAATGTCTTCATACACAGTGTGGAGCCGCTCCTCTAAGATAATAATAATCACCTTCATGATGGCAAATGCATTGCTTTTCTTAGTATCTTAAATTTCATTACCAAGTACTATTATCACTGGTGGACAAGACTGAACATGTTACACACAGAGGAAGCCAATAAGGAACTAGTTTAAATAGTGTGTTGATATTGTTAAACTGTCAATAGCACTCACCATAAATACATGGAAAAATGGGCAGTTAATACATGTGATTGCTATCTGCCAATCTGACTCGTAGATGATCGTTATCGGAATCGCCAGCATAAAACCCTAATCTGAATATCCGTATAACTAACAACGTTATTGTAGGAATTTGTACCCAAAAAAAAGCACAGCGTTATCCAAAGTGCGACTTGCGGGTTTTTATTATATGAACAAAATACTGTAAAAAAATTAAGTAACTCACTTTGTCACCTATATAATATTTTTAAACTAAATTAAAAAATATAAAAATGGACGATTGCGTTGCACTGGTTGGCTGACTAGAGCTGTGTGTTTGTGTGTGCGTGTATGAAAACAGACTTACAGTAGTAGCTGTGGCTCTCACCATTTCAGGGCCATATGGCTAATAATCAACAATGCAATTCCTACCTTGTGTACTTGATTGTGTACTTGATAGTGTACTTGATAGTATTTGCGACGTCTGTGCAGGATGTTAGCGAATGACATTCAGATGCTGCAGACCGCACCGACGATGCTAACGTTTACACGCTGGAGCCAAAAGAGCATCTATTTTCTATAGCTACCCTTTTATCACGTAATTATTTTTAACGCCGACGTTTGGGTTCAAACATGCGCCACCTTGCGTTATTTGATTTTTTTCCATCTTTAAGTAATTTCAGGTAATATTTCTGTGCAAAAATGTGAAATGTTGGACCAATAACAATTTTTTCAGTTTTTTTTTTTTTACAGTGCAATGAATGAATAACTTGAAGTGCCTCTTTTTAGCTCATTTTTTTCCTGATCATGCAAAAGAAATGAGTCATATAATAAAAAAAACATTTTTACATGATACTGTTGCTGTATGTGCAGGGTTCTTAATAGGGTTTTTTTTTGTGTATTGGCTTGTTGAAACTTTCCATATATTACAAAAACATCAATGATGGCTCTAAATGCCTTAACTATACATATACCACTATTAATATGCCCTATTTAAATCACTTATAATATATATAGTGCATTAGCATAACACATTTAAAAAAATTTAAATGGTACAAACGTTTCCTTAATATCACCCTGTACCCTTTTTGGTGGTATAAAAGTGTGCTTCTGGCCTGTATTGTACTTCAAATATTCATTGGCCCCTCTCAAACACTTTTTTGTGAAAGGCTCCCAAGCTGAAGATGACACATTTTAGAAACAGGACCGAAAGTAACAGGAGTGAGTTTTTAGCATAGAATTACATGAAATATAGCAGTTTTTGCTAATAGCATGTTGACACTCAACAGTGATTCAACAAGAAATTATGTTTTTTTTAAATAAAGATTGACAAAATATATAGGCGACATGACTGTGCTGAGATTTTAACCAACCCAGCTGCAGTGAAATATAATATATTGAATGACTGAACCTTTCATAACCGGCAGAGGATATGAATGATCCAACGTCTTGTAGAATATTGTGTTAGGGCAGAGGCGTCAAACTTATTTTAGTTGAGGGCCACATCGCAATCATGGTGTCCCTCAGAGGGCCGTTTGTAAAGGTGAATATACGTATAGGAATACAAACCTATAATAGCCCTGTTACATAATTTGCTTGGGCATCTATTTTTAAAGGATAACTTGCATTGAAATCGTAAGTCAAGGTGACGACGTATTTATTTTGACAACCCAGAAATAATTAAATGAAATGTAATTAATTCATATTAAAGTTTAAACGATTTAGCAGGCCAATTTAAATAAAGTGGCGGAGTACATAAATTATGTGGCAGGCCATATCAAGTATTGTGACAGACTATGTTAAATGATGTGACAGACTATGTTTAATAACAAGGCTCGCCTGTTCATAAATTAATGTGACAGACCACATAAATGAAGTGGCCTGGCTGTAAAATAATGTGGTGGATCACATAAAATAATTTGTCGGACCACATAAATGATGTAGCAGGGCACATTAAATATTGTGGAAGACTATGTTAAATGAAGTGGCAGGTCACATTTAATAAGACTCGCCACACAAAATAAAGTGTCGGACCACATAAATGATGTGGCAGGCCGCATAAAAAATATGGTAGGCCACATAAATTATGTGGCTGACCACATTACAAAACAAGGCAGGCCACATAAAATAAAGTGAAAATAAATGAAGTGGCCTGCTCTTAAAATAAAGTGGCGGAACACGTGTGTTAGGGTAACAGGACTTGGGGAAAACCCAGACCCACAACAAAAGTTAATTTTCATTTGAGAAAATAAACCATATTCGAGATAAGGAGTAACACAAACATGTAAAACAAATATACAACTATGACATTAATAGTAATGATAAATTAACATAACATGAATCCAAATATATTTAAATTATATTTCATGGCAAAGTTTAATTTTAGGGAGCGGGGACAGGCAACAAATGACATTTTTCCAGTCTTTAGGAAATATTTATTTGCAGCTGGCTTTGGAGCAGCTTCTTTCACAGCATCTTCAGAGGCTTTCAAAACACTGTCTAAGCGATGCTGGCGGCTGACGAGGTTTGATGTGTTGAAGCTTACCGGTAATCGTTTTTTTCCCCTCCTCGCAGAATGTTTGCAGAACATTTGGCGCAAACAGCGAGTGAAATATATCTTCCTGTAAAACAGTGGAGAAGCCCTACCTGATTGACGCAAAGTTAGTTGACACTAGTGAGCTCAAGGGAAGTTGGTGACAGCTGGTCCAGGTAGGAGAAAAGGAGCGCTTGATTTGGTCACCCTAACCTGTGGGTAATCTTGCCTCATTGGAGCGTTTTTTGAGCAAAGTTTATTTTGAACATTTAGATTTATGATGTCATAATTCTTCATATCAACCCAATAATTATTTGTGTAATAATTTTGTTTACATGCACTCCTACTTTTTGGAGTAAAAAAACAAGTACAAAAGCAATCAACACCGCAGCTTTCAAAGCAGTTAATAATGCTAGAGTTTATACAATAATCTGACCTTGTGTATGATTAATAATTCCGAAAATTCAAAGTACTGTATGACAATTTAACCCCACAACGGCAAACAGCTGATATGTACAATGTAATGGCAACATCAATACTTTAGTACTCTCTTGTCTAAAACCACAATTTAAGAGTTTGTGTGCGGCTTTGGCTTCACAGCATTTGTCTGTTTTTTTTCTCATAAAATAAGACACTTTTATGACCCTTTATGCATTCTTGGGGTTTGCTGGGGATGTCTCCAAACGCCCACCTTCTCTGTGAATAGGACAAAGATTGCTGTCAAGTTTGGAGCTCACCAATTTATGTTGCATTTGTCCTTTGTCAAAGGTTACTCTTCAAACGGGTTTCTTTTGGGATTGTGACTGCTTGTGCGATGCTTAATCAAAACATTTCTGGTTTTGTGCTAATATTACAATCAGATAAAGTGTGCTCTGCTCATCTTCCTACTCCTCCCAGGGTGAGACGCTGTAGCTCCGACCCCACTAACCAAAATCTATTAGGTTCTGGAAGAGTTCTTTGCCTCCCACTCTTGTTTCTTTTTGTAGCAGCGTTGACCTTCTCCTTTGTAATCTGATGTTATTTGAGTACTCAAATAGTTACTTCAAAAGATCTTAATTGTCTCTGGACATTAGTTTATTCCAAAACAATGTCTAATACAATCTTTCCACATAACTACCATTTTTTCATATAATGCATTTAACAGGTATCAACTACGTCGCTTCAGTTTTAGGTTTTTGGAATAAGTATTCAAATCATAACAAGCTTTGACGACTATAAGTTTAGTCATGTGATTTGTACATATTTTCAAATAAGACAAAATTGACCAAACCCACAAGTATTGTAATTGAATTCATATTTGATCATGTATTCAAAACACTACCCTGTCTTACTTGTTGGTAGCAGAGAACATATTTTAGTTGACTAACGCTCTTTGTTTAAAATAAATATAGGACTTTGTCTATAACTTACATTGCTGTATTTGTCAAAATAGCAACACAAGAAGCACCTAAATCTAATAATTTGAATGAAATGATACAAAACTCCTTTAATACTTTTATTCCAAAACAGATTTACATCACCCTTTAAACATGAGCTAAAAAGAAAAAAGTCAAGCGTTGTCATTTTGGGCCGATAAACATCAACATTTGTTATATTTCATTTGCCTTTTTTAAATTTGCCCCCTGCTCCTCCGGTCTTCATTTTCTTTTTAGCCGATCCTTTCACCTCAGGTTCCTACAAGGGAGATGACAATTATTTAAATATTAGACTGTACAGTTGGAGTTTTATGATTGGGGAAATTACATTTCAAACTTTTGGATCTTAGAGGTTTCAGGAGCCGCACTATTCTGCTGGATGTACTTTACCTTCCGCTTGGATGACAGAGACCCGGTGACGGAGAAGAACGAGTCCAGTCGTCCCTGCGTGCTCCCCTGACGACTTTTCACGATCTTCTTACACCCGTTGCGGATCCTGTCCTCGCTGCAGGAAAGCGCGATTATTTCATCAGGACGAGGATCCGACAGTAAGATGACGTAGGACGTTTGTGTCGTACCTGAATTGTTTCTCCTCACACATGAACCGCACCAGCCCGTCCTCGTCCGGCTCGTTCCACTTCAGCTCCACTGTAGAACAATCCACCACGTCTGGCTTCAAGAACAGCTCCCTGGCCTCCTTGAACAGCCAGTCCTCCGGAGCCGGGTGCTTCTACGTGCAGGCGGAAGAACGCATCAGACACAAACTATCTTTTTTGGTCCAGATTCAGCGGGCTTACATTGGAGTCGATGTTATCCAAGATCTCCTCGATGCTGCCGTGCTGCTTGATCAGGTCGATGGCTCGCTTGGGGCCGATCCCCTTGATGGTGCCGCAGTAGTCGCAGCCCAGAAGGATACACAGGTCGATAAACTTGAAGGGAAACAACAAGGTATGAAGAAGGTCTCATAGTGGGAAATTCGGATATAAGCCAAAAGACTTTACCTGTTCGTTGGTCAAGTTGATGTCCTGCAGGATGCGAGTGAAGTGAAACTCTTGGACTGGAAGCTTCCTATGAACATTTCATTATTTTCATTGCATTAAATACAATATTGAATTGCTGTTTACCTGAATATAAGACAGCTGAGTCTCAAGAACTGTCATGCATGCTAATAGATAAATACAAAATTGTATTTGTTTTTTTCTTAAAGCTTGACTTTAAAAAAGAGGGGTTGTCTTATATTCGGGTTACTACTGTACTTCCACTGCATTAATATTCAATTAAATCCTTTATAAACACCACAATTAACCTTTTACACCTTGTCTACATCAGGGGTTTTTAACCTCAGTGCCCAACTTTTCCACTACGGAGGGGCCCACTCAAATATTAATAGCCTACTGAAACCCACTACTACCGACCACGCAGTCTGATAGTTTATATATCAATGATGAAATCTTAACATTGCAACACATGCCAATACGGCCGGGTTAGATTAGTAAAGTGCAATTTTAAATTTCCCGCGAAATATTCTGCTGAAAACGTCTCGGTATGATGACGTTTGCGCGTGACGTCACGGGTTGTGCGGACATATTGGGACACCATTGTGGCCAGCTATTAAGTCGTCCGTTTTCATCGCAAAATTCCACAGTATTCTGGACATCTGTGTTGGTGAATCTTTTGCAATTTGTTTAATGAACAATGAAGACAGCAAAGAAGAAAGCTGTAGGTGGGATCGGTGTATTAGCGGCTGGCTGCAGCAACACAACCAGGAGGACTTTGAGTTGGATAGCAGACGCGCTACCGTGAGTACAGCTTTGGCTTCCAAACATTTGATCGCTTGCCCGTCCGTGCGTGCCGCTATGTGCATGTCACGTACGTAACTTTGGGGAAATATATGTGCTGTATGAACTTTACGGAGGTGAACGGTACTTTGGGCTGTGGGATTGAGTGTGTTGTGCGGGGGTTTGATTTGTATTGGTGGGTTATATGGACGGGAGGGGGGAGGTGTTTGTTATGCGGATTAATTTGTGGCATGTTAAATATAAGCCTGGTTGTGTTGTGGCTAATAGAGTATATATATGTCTTGTGTTTATTTACTGTTTTAGTCATTCCCAGCTGAATATCAGGTCCCACCCGCCTCTCACAGCATCTTCCCTATCTGAATCGCTTCCACTGCCCTCTAATCCTTCACTCTCACTTTCCTCATCCACAAATCTTTCATCCTCGCTCAAATTAATGGGGTAATCGTCGTTTTCTCGGTCCGAATCGCTCTCGCTGCTGCTGGCCATGATTGTAAACAATGTGCAGATGTGAGGCGCTCCACAACCTGTGACGTCACGCGCATATCGTCTGCTACTTCCGGTACAGGCAAAGCTTTTTTATCAGCGACCAAAAGTTGCGCACTTTATCGTCGATGTTCTCTACTAAATCCTTTCAGCAAAAATATGGCAATATCGCGAAATGATCAAGTATGACACATAGAATGGACCTGCTATCCCCGTTTAAATAAGAAAATTTCATTTCAGTAGGCCTTTAACACTGACTTAGTAACCTAATGCTAATCGCACTCAACAGTTATAGTTAACCTACTTACAGTTTACAACATTCTCAAATGATATGAAACCATGTGTTCATCACAAAGATTATTATTTATTTAACCATAGGTTTATGTGAAGAATAAGTACTAAACAAATATACTGCATAAAAAGGGACTTATAAATAACTGATGAAAAATAAATGTACAATTATGTTGTGCTAAAATAAACTAAATAATTAATGAATGTTTCTAAGACTGTCAATAAAATTAGCATGCAAAAGAAAATACAGCCTCACCACTTTAGTTAAACTTCTCTGACAAGGTCCAGACTTTGTCTAGTTTGATATTGTCATTACTGCCACAATTGGTGGAAAAGTGTTTTACAACAAAGAACCGCTGCAGCTCATATGGACCACAGCTGAGAAACATATTTTTTTGCCAGCCCTCTAGGTAGCACTCACGGCCCAACAATGTGGCCCCTATGGTTATAAAACACTGGCCTAGAGTTTGGTGATACCTCGTTTTTTGTTAGTAATCCGACTAAGAAGATCAGATCAATTTTCCCGCAAAAAATCGAGAATAATTCATTTCATATGCAAAAAAAATTGAACTCATTGTATGAACTTTTTGATTTACGAACTAGACCAGATAAAAATATGTTTGGGTATACAAACCTTGTCTCAGAGTATCAACGTTTCATCCACCCATTTTGTGCCCTGCAGCACATGCATTGCGGGCGGGTTTATCAATCTCTGGTGCTCAGTACAGCAGTGCTGTTGTTTCATACACATTTGTGTGCTTTTAAAGCATTTTTAACCTTTTTAAAGCATTTTTTTTTCTAGTTTTGCTAGCTCAATATGAGTTCAAATAAAGTAATGGACAAACAATGTGTGGTTTGAAACATTGTCAACATTTCTTCTTATCTCTCCCCTCTGCCGCACACGAAGAAGATTAAATAAGGTTTTATGCTTATCATTGTATTGACGTGGCTGTTAATTGGTAATTTTAAACTGAGTGGTACACAGGGCTAGTGACTCTGTGTGTGTGTGTCTCGGCAGGGCGGCTACAATGAGGACAGTTCCGCCCATTGTTGTTTTGGCTTTGTTAATAAATAGAATAGTGATGAATCACCCCCTTGTTATATTGGTTTGATATTGTGCTTTATATTGTGATCAAAATGTATAAACTTTTTCAAAAATATGGGATTTTGTCATGGCTGGTACCAATACTCAGGTTTACATTGTTTTTTATGGAGAAATATACAAACTTTTTATTTATGAACCCTGTTTAAGAACCAATTAAGTATGTCAATCGAGGTTCCACTCTAGATATAAATGACGTACTAATCAGTTTGACCTTTACTGAAAACTTTTGTTGGCGAAGAGGAGAAGGGGTGGGGAGATAGCCACCTTTGTACTTTGCTTCAAGTGCTGTCACTCGCAATTTTCTTTGGTCCCATATTTTGTGGTCGTACTCAAACAAAGCACCGAGATTGAGGAACCGACACGTGGGATTTTTTTTCCGGTAACTTGCTTCCCCGTAATGATACGTGATCACATGGACTAGTTTGTCACACACAATGTTTGGCCTTACGTCAACTGAGACGATACACAAAAAACTTTGTAAACTTTAGGCAAAAATGTTTACCCAATCCCCCAAAAATGGGTTGTACAAAAACCGAGGTACCATTGGCATTATTTTGAATAGTTAAAAAAAACTTGATCATTTACGATATAGACCCCCCTACTTTTTCCATTTGTGTGTGTACCGCTACAAATCCTACAAATGTATGTGCTAAATATTCAGAGCACTTGTGTATTCTTCATCCAAAATAGCACATTTACTATACTAGCATTACAATGTAAGTACAATCATGTTTTGAAAGATTCCACCACCAGAATGTGCCTAAAGAGGATGCGTGTAACGACATTACTTGGCTTCGCTGGCAGTGAGGTGTCTCAGCAGAACGTTTGTTCCGAAAGTCAGGCAGTCCATGTCCTCCGTCGCCGTGGCAAAGACCTTGCCCGCTTTGACCAGAGCGGCACAGCTGGCCTCGGCCTCGCACGGGGCCTGCAAACATAAGGTTGTACTTTAGCCGAGGGCCCAAAGATCTTCTAGATCAGGGATGAGGACAAAAATCTATTCCCAAACTGGCAAAATAATGGCATAATAACTTAAAAAAAAGACAACTTCAGATTTTTTATTTTTTTTACTTTGGCCAAAAATAGAACAAGCACATTCTGAAAATGTACATATCCCAAATAATGCTCTTGACAAAACCCTTCAAGTTAATTGAAAAATCTGAGGGGAAAAATGGTGCAGTTTTAAAAACAGAATGAATTTAGCCATTAAATTTTAAGGCACAGTCCTTCCTGGGATTGAGCAAAATACAAAATAGATAATAGATAGATAAAAACTCTTCTAGGTATCAAATACCTCATTTTTCATGTCCACTTATTAATCCTGTGCTAACTCAACTAACCATAAAAAACTATTCAAGGGGGTTTAGTTACATTGTGCGGTCACTTTTCTCATTTTTTGACAAAGACATTTTGGGGCAATGAGGGTGCCAAAGAACGATGTGTTCAAAGCAGAAGACGTAAAACGGCATGTTTTACGTTTTATTTAGGTCGAGGGGGAGGAACCGCTGCCACGTTTTACTGTGTACCTCTTGTTTGCTTTCCTAACAGATTTGCTATTGTGAAATCCAGTGGACACATTTAGAACAGCAGTTTCTTTCATTAAAAAAATTCAGCTCATAGCAAACTCATCTCGAGGGCCCAGTTTGTGGGCCTGATTCGGCCCGCGGGCCGTACGTTTGAAACCCTTGCTTTAGATCATTTATTCTTAAACCAAATTTGGCCTGTTGTGTCATTTTGTTTGGACCGCAAAAGGGTGGCCACCAAATGTCATACATATTCATACTGACCTCTTTCAAACTGCACAATCATTGTTGGTATGTCTTCAAGCCTACACTGTGAAAAAGTCAGTAGATTTTACGGTAAAAACTTGGCAGTTCACTCGGCGAAATTTACAGTGAAATATTCAAACAACAAGGAACGTAGATTTTAAAGGTAAAAAAGTAGCAGCTCGGTCGCCATTATTCTGTGGTAAAAACAGTGGCACTGTTTTTTTCACTTTACAGTCATTTTAAAAACTAAAGTTCTGGTGACTGACTGAGCTGTCAGTTTTTACCGTAAAATCTATAGATTGTTTTACAGGCTATCTAGCTGCCATCTACTGAACCTGACAACCTCTACTGCCTTAAATTTATATATGGCGGTATGAGGCTAAATTCTTCACTCGTGGCGGTGTATGGTATACATTGCTGTGTTTGGTCCACCGATCAATGGCACATTTTCGCATTGACTCTTGGAGGCAAAACGTTTAGGCACTCCAGCTCAAGACGCTCTCTGTAAAGACCTACTGCAAAGTTTCTTGCCAAAGACCATCTATATAACAGGACCTGGACCAGGATGCTGTTTTTAAGAACAGAGTGCCAACAATGATAGCCACACAAAAATTCTGATTTACTAAAGGTTTGCGTGTACTAAAAACATGTGCAAACATGATAGCACACGCAAAGCTGATCTACTAAATGTGTGCAAAGTGGATTGCGTCTGTTAAGTGTACGCAGAATAAGCATGATGACATGAATGCGAAGAAAATGATCAAGTGTCTCTGTGGTAAAAGCCTTGTATGCACGCAAAATCCTCATTTAAATGAGGCTCTCTGCACCATTTTTTAATAGCACACACAGTCTTAGTAGATCACACACAACACGCCCACTCATAGTGCATGCCATCTTATTTTTTGCACACGCTGGTTAGAGCGTGGTATTTGGATCTTAGTAAATCAGGCCCTAAGACAGCTCTGGTGTCTTAAAGGAAAAATGTGAACGTTGATAAAGCAAAGCCAACCTCAACGTATGGCACTCCCATCAGGGTCAGCAGCTTCTTGCATTCGTCGTTGTGATGCTTGGTGACTTTGACCAGACGCTTTGTGAGTTTGTCAATGTTCTCTTGTTCTCCTATCAACACAAGATTCAATCAATGTTTATTTATACAGCCCTTAATCTCAAATGTCTCAAAAGGCTGCACAAACCACAACAACATCCTCTAACTACATCAGGGCAAGAACACATTGTTACTCTTAAAGAGGAATACAGCGGAATTAGCTTATGTTCAGTGTGTTGACATGCTTTTCCTCCATTTGTGCATGTTTTTATTGTGACTTTTCTGAAATGGAGTTATGTGTGTGTGGTTCTGAGCTGTGATTCAAGGGTTTGTCTTACAGAGGGCGGTGGCCTGCTAATTAGAGTTAGACCAAGAAGGAGAAGAGTTGGTGAGCTACTTTGAAACGAGGAGCGGGTCTTACTGTTCAATTCAGTTCAGTTTATTTCGAACATGCATACAATACAATTACAATGTAATGCGTCACATATTCCCAGTTGTTTCATTACAGCACGTCCGAAAATGAGCAGGAAGAAGCAGTGCTTATTTAACCCTAGCCCTTTTCATATCATAGCAGTTTTATCCCATTTATTTGTTCTCTGTTTGTAACATACATAACAAATAAATAAATATACCATACGTAAACAAATATTAAATACATAAATAATCATTTTAAGAAATAGTTGTTTCGTAGATGCTTATCCTGCCTCATTACAACATTTTTCATTGTACATATCAAATGTTGACTAGAACCTTAATAAACATTTCTTACATGCAATGTTCCCTCTAATTTTTAATGTGTGTGAGCAAACGCAAAAACTCCCTGAGCATTCAGTGGAGCCCATGTGAGCAACATCAGACGTGTACACTGTGGCTACACCAGCAGCACACCTGTCCCAAACCTGACTAAATAAGTTAAATCTCCATCCATCCATCCATTTTCTACCGATTGACCCTTTCGGGGTCGCGGGGGGTGCTGGAGCCTATCTCAGCTGCATTCGGGCGGAAGGCGGGGTACACCCTGGACAAGTCCCCACCTCATCGCAGGGCCAACACAGATAGAGAGACAACATTCTCTTATTATTATAATCAAATGACCAGTCATTTCCATGAGGTTATTTTCTAATATAAGTGTTTAGGCCCACTTACAATGACAATAACAAAAAATATTGTTTTTCATGAACTGTGTACTTGTATTGTTTGTCTGGGTGGAGGTCCTGCTTTGGAAATAATTTGTACCCCTTTCAGACATTGCATTTAGTTCCCATTAAAACCTTCACATGTTGCACAATGAGATGTAAGCAGGGGATCATGTGTACATTCCTGCAACTTCCTGTTTGTAAAAAATATATTTGTATTAGTATTTATTTAATATACTAACAGCATTTCATGATTAATATTTATAAATTAAGATTCCTAAAAAATGACACTAGAATAAGCACACAATTGATTGGTAAATCATAGTGTAACGACTTGGAATTACACTTTATGTGTGGTGTTAGAGTTGTCCGACTTTTTGTGTGGCCGTAAACGCATCACTGGCTAAGTGCCATATGTGCATGTGTTGGCGCAAGTGAGAAAGAGCGAGCGGCTGCTGTTGATATAACAAAGTTGCTTTTGGTCTGGTTTGTACGGCAGAAAATGACCAGTTTTGCTAGATAAAATTTTTTTTACTAATGTTTCGGTGATGTGTTTATGGCCGACAATAAAGAGTTTTACTCAGTAAAGTGATCGATGGAATTCATGTCCTCAAAGCGTCTCGACAGACATTACAATATTTGAACAATGATGACGAAAACGGTTTTCTCGGCCGTGTCCGTGTCGTGTCGAAAATTGTTATGCGCTTATTTTTTTATTTGATTTTGTGCGTGGCATAGATTTGCCGTGCGCATAGGACGCTTGAGCAGTGCGCAATTGCACAGGCGCACACCTTAGAGGGAACATTTCTTACATGCACAAATCTTTATTTCGGCAAAAAAAAAAAAATCAATGGGTGTACTGCCATGCTTTAATTTTGTCACTTATTTTGCACTGAACAGGAAGTCACTGCACATTTTAATGCTTAGTAAAAAAAAGCAAAGTTAACAATACACCTGGGCGAATAAATTTTGCTGGAAGATATATTGTCCCACAAATTATTACCAATAAAAAATATTGTCAGCATTATTTTAATGCCAATTAAAACATTAATGTGATCATCACACATAATAATGCAAATAACCTTTTTAAATGCAATATACATTTACTTCTCATTGGTATTTTTTGTAAACATAAAATGGACTCTCAATCTCTCAACAAAAATGTACCATCTTGAAGTGAATTCCTCCCCACTAGTTGGAAAAACTGGTTCAAGTGTTCTGTTCTGTTTTTTTGTTGCCATTACTTTCCAACAAATTTGCTTGTTCGTCCGTGTTCATGCAGCTCTTTTGGTTTGAAGCCAAAATATTTCCCACAACTGGACATTTGGCTTTGCAATCATCTTTTTTCATTCTTATTGATAATTAGCCCAGGATTAGATGATAGTATTAGAACGGAACACTTCTCACAGAAATGAGCGCTCTGGTTTTCAAATGTTATGGTTATAGTGTGTTTATTCCAAACATACATACAATTATAATATGATACACCACATATTTACAGTTTCTTAAAACAGCATGACCAAAAAGGAGTAACAGGAAGCAGAGCGTATTTAATCTTACCCCTTTTTGTATCACATTTTTTATTACTCATTATGTAACACAACAATGAATAAATAAATAAATCAGTAAATAAACATACAATGAATAAGTAAATAATTATCAAATACCAATAAATTAAGTTGTCATAAATAAATAGTTAAGTAATTTATGGTTCACATTATGAGCTGAATAAGATTATCCCATTTTTAATAAGGTGCAATATTTTTATCAGGATTGTTCTTCTTTGTACTTTTTGAACACTTTGAGTTTGAACAGTTTACTAAAGTAGATAATATTATTACTTTGTTTGACTTTTTTTTGGCTTATTCCATTTCATAATTTAATTTCACATACTGATATGCTAAAGGTCGTAAGTGTTGAAAGTGCGTACAAATGTCTTAAATTAGATTATCTTTTTTTGAGATGAATTGCTGTACATTCTTGGCTAGCAGGTTATAGTTTGACTGGTACCCAATCATTTACTTAATGTCGAGGAAAGCGGTCGATGGTGCATGTAGGTATTAACAATAACACTGTGGACCGGTTGGCGACATATGCGGGATACAATGTGTCAATATTTATGTGAAAATATGAATTTGTATGAATGTACCCATTTCCTGGGCTTGTGCGAGCATCTTCTCAGCTTCGGCTCTCCTCTCCCCTCTCTTCTCCAGCTGAGGCCAAAAAAAAGTTAAATCCTTTTTAGCATTGAATAACGTTATGATTACTTTGGGTGTCTTTTCTGGTTCCTGGTCATAACAAAAAACAATGGCGCCGCCCACTAACCTCTCCGGACTTGAGCTGGGGAGGTTTACCGTCAAACACGTAAACAGGCTTAATTCCGTGTTCCAGCATGCGGATCGTCCGGTAGAACATTCCCATGAGGTGGCTGCAAGTTGCAGCACACACACACACACACACAAAAGTGAGAAATGTAGGAGTTGTTGTTATTGGAGGCCATACCTAGTAGTCTCGCCATCCTCGTTCTGCAGCGCGTTTCCATCCTGTCGCACAGCAATCAGGAACTGGTAGATGCACATGGAGGCATCAATAGCAATTTTCCTGCCTGGAAGAAAACAATGACGCTTCTTAATGCATCGTCTTAATGTGCGTCCTTATGATTACAGTATATCAATGATGCTTAATAGGTTTACCAAAGTAGTTTTTGATATCTTGCTCTTTTATGGCACCAGGAGCCTGGTCTGCTATCACCTTGGCAAGTCCGTGAATTCCCATAGTGGACCAATGGAAAACTCTATAAAACACAATGAATGAATTATATGGTTGCTGCCATTTTTAACAGTACTGTCAACACTACTACTACTACTACTACTACTACTACTACTGTTTTTGGACCTCGGGAAAGCATTTGATACAGTAAATCATTCTGTTCTTCTTACCAACCTCTCAAAATGTAACTTCTCTCAAAATGCTGTGAGCTGGATTGAATTGTATCTGCATGATCGAACACAATCTGTATCAGTTAACAACTGCAGATCTGACTCTCTTAGGCTAACCTCCGGAGTCCCTCAGGGGTCAATACTAGGCCCCTTTTTATTTAGCCTCTATATTAATGATTTGCCCACTGTTTGTCCTGAAGCTGAATGCTTAATGTATGCAGACGACACGGTTTTCTTCCTTCATGGTCACACCAAATACATTGTTGCTGCTAAACTCACTAAAACAATGTCCTATGTTACAACTTGGTTGCAGGAGTGCAAACGTTTCTAAAACTGAAGGCATGTATGTAACTAAAACAAAAAAAGGATAATCTGACCCCGACATACATATTAATGGAGAAAGAATACAAATTGTCAGCCAATATAAATATCTTGGGTTAATAATAGATTCAGAGCTTTCCTTTAAAGCCCATATTGGCAAATTGTGTAAAATAATCAAGTTTAATCTCGCAAATTTTCGTGCAATTTGAAATGAAATGTCAACTGAAGCTGCAAAATTGTATTTGCATTTGATGATTTTCAGCCACTTCAACTATTGCCTTACCAGCTGGTCTCAGGCTGGTCAGAGTTAAAAAAAAACAAACATTGGAAATCTTGTCAAGCAATTAAGGTTATGGATTTAAAAAATCTAGGCACTATCATCACTGTGCCAATTTAAAAAATACAGTATTTTAAACTGGGACAGTCTTCACACATTTGCAGACTTAAAACTGACCTATAAAGTACTGCATGAATTGGCTCGATCCTCTGGCAGAGTTCATCAGCCAAAGAAACAGCCGTGAGAGTGTCACTCGAGGCTCTGTCAGAGGTGACTGTTATATTCCTCTGTGCAGGAGGTCAGTAAGGAGTGCAAATGTGTGGTCACAACTTACAAGGCCTTCACACAAATTTTTTAAAATGTGGCTTATCAACGCCTACAGCTGCGAGTACTAAAAGATGAGCCTGTTTTGATGCTAAGATAAATGTTATGTTGTAATGTTGTATTTAAAAAAAAATCATATTGTATGCTTTTTTTATTTTTCTCTCTCTCTTTTAAATTGTAGTTTTACTGCCTTTTGTACATCATGGCCAGGGGACTACAGATGAAAACTAATTCTGGCTTTTTTAACCATGTGTAGTCATGTGTTTTATGAAATTGCATTGTCCCCTTTGATATAAACTAATCTAATTTAACAAGTGGTAATGTGATGCTAGCTTGCAGAGTGTTCCACTCATAAACGCATGCTTGAGGCTTTCCATGTCCGATTAATGGAGTGAATAATGCGCGTTGCCGTATCAATCTCATTTATTATGTAACATATTTTGCACGTAGAGTTGCGTTCAATTGTACGTCGTGCTAGCTAGCTAACACGTCGTTCGGCAAAAGTATCCGTTAGCACGGCAGCAAAACATGCATCGCACTCCGCAGCGTGGACACGAATCGACAGCCTCAAAATCATCCGAATAATGAAGTCGTATTGTTTACAAAGTACTTACAGTCGCGGCGTCTGCCAAGTTGTGCTGCGAGGACTTGCGTCTGTTTCGCGCGGAATGAACTCAAAGACATCACTAATCTATCCATCAAGCGCGCTACCAGTAAAACGGGCGATGCGTTTTCTGTCGATGCTTTAAATTCGATTAAGCAGGGCTTTTTTTCTAGCCAGGATCCTGATTGGTTCGCTGCGGTTTCACGGATATCCGGTCAACACACTAGCAAATATTTGACTCTGGTTCGTTATTGTGCTTGAATTTTTTATTTATTTTGATAGCATATAACTAATACATGCTCATGTATTTGTCCAATGCTGTGTATTGGGACGTTTTATTGGCAATAAGCAAGATGAGCACAACGGAGGCGTGTTGTGTTTCTCCGCCCACCCCGGAAAACTGAGGGGAGCTTCGGATATTTTTCTTTTTGAGGTGACGTGGAGTCAATCAAGACATCTATTTGGTAGATGTTAGTTAACGTACTCAATGCTAGAGTTCCTACGACTGTTTAACAAGTGATATTTGCTTAAAAACAAAAGAATGTCGAGAATTCGCATCGAAGTATCGAAGCAAAGAGGAGTCGGACGGGGCCTGGAGGAGTCTGGCAGAGAAACAGGTTTGTTGGGCGAGCAGCACTCATCCGTCACACTCAAAGATCAAATACATTGATATGTAATTTCATAACGAGAACTATACATAGACGAAGTTGCAACGCTCCCATTTCGTGTATTTGATTTGCGTTTTTCACAGCCCTGTCCTCAAAAACAGCAAATATCAATCAATCAAAGTTATTATTATTATTAGCCCTAAATCACAAGTGTCTCAAAGGGCTGCACAAGCCACAACGACATCCTCAGATCCCACATCAGGGCAAGGAACAACTCAACCCAATGGGCTATATATATAGCCTTTACAACTCCTGGAATAAAAATATATAATCACCAGTTGGAGGGTGTTCATTCAGTTGTTTAATTTTGTAGAACAAAAAGAGATAAGACATGACACAAAACTATAGCCATTTCAAATGACAACTTCCTGGCTTTAAGACACACTAAAATAAATCAAGAAAATATATTGTGGTCGTCTGTAACGGTTTCATTTTTAGATCAAGATCAAGTTCCACCACCTCTTGCTTTTATATCTGTTTGCAGTCTCCGAGGCATGAACTTTTAACTAGGACTCTTCATCAATCTTGCTCCAACTTTCTCTGATTGCTGTTGTCAGATCAGCTTTGCAGGTTGGAGTAACGTCACCGACCAACCATCCATCCATCTTCAACCGCTTATCCGGAATCGGGTTGCGGGGACAACAGATCCAGCAGAGAACCTCAGACTTCCCTCTACAGAGCAACATTAGCAACTTTCTCCTGGGGGAATCCCGAAGCATTCCCAGGCCAGAGAGGAGATGTAATCCCCCCATCTGGTCCTTGGCCTGCCCCAGGATCTCCTCCCAGTGGGACGTGCAACGAGGACCTCCCTAGGGAGACGCTTGTGAGGCATCCGTACGAGATGCCCGAACCAGCTAAGCTGGCTCCTTTCCAAGCAAAGGAGGCGGCTCTACTCAGAGTTTCTTTCGGGTGACTGAACTTCTCACCCTATCTCTAAGGGAGATGCCAGCCACCCTTCTGAGGAAACTCATTTCGGCCGCTTGTATCCGCAATCTTATTCTCTCGGTCATGACCCACACTTCATGACCATAGGTGAGAGTAGGAATGTAGATAGCTCAGTAGGCCGAGAGCTTTGCCTTCTGGCTCAGCTCTTGTTTCGTCATAACAGTGCGGCAGGTTGGGGAGGAGACCCTGCCCCAAATGGAGGAGTTTAAGTACCTCGGAGTCTTGTTCACGAGTGAGGGAAGAGTGGATCATGAGATCGACAGGCGGATTGGTGTGGCGTCTTCAGTAATGCGGACGCTGTATCGATCCGTTGTGGTGAAGAAGGAGCTGAGCCGGAAGGCAAAGCTCTCAATTTACCGGTCGATCTACGTTCCCATCCTCACCTATGGTCATGAGCTTTGGGTTATGACTGAAAGGACAAGATCACGGGTACAAGCGGCCGATATAAGTTTCCTCCGCCGGGTGGCAGGGCTCTCCCTTGGAGATAGGGTGAGAAGTTCTAACATCCGGGGGGAGCTCAAAGTAAAGCCGCTGCTCCTCCACATCGAGAGGAGCCAGATGAGGTGGTTCAGGCATCTGGTCAAGATGCCACCCGAACGCCTCCCTAGGGAGGTGCACGTCCGACCGGTAGGAGGCCACGGGGAAGACCCAGGACACGTTGGGAAGACTATGTCTCCCGGCTGACCTGGGAACACTTCGGGATCCCCCGGGAAGAGCAGAGCGAAGTGGCTGGGGAGAGGGAAGTCTGGGCTTCCCTGCTTAGGCTGCTGCCCCCGCGACCCGACCTCGGATAAGCGGAAGAAGATGGATGGATGGATGGATGGATCCTGAAAAACAGCATATAGACCACAGGGGCCGTGCAAATGTATTTCTTCTCTTCTTTTTGACAGAATAATGTACCGTATGTACTGCATTAACTTGCATAACTGTTAAACTTTCATATTATTTGATCATGCAACAGTTATTATCTTATGCTGTTTAATATATTTGTTGGTAAGGCAAGGCAAGGCAAGGCAAGGCAACTTTATTTGTATAGCGCTTTTCATACACAAGGCAGACTCAAAGTGCTTCACAGACAACAAAGTGAAATGAAAGAAAATAAAAGCAAAATTTAAATGCAGACAATAAAAATAAAAACAGTGCGGACGTTAAAAGTTAAAAGATTAAAATATTTCGCTGAAAGCTAAGGTGAACATAAAAGTCTTCAGTCTAGTTTTAAAAGTAGTCAGAGTTGGGGAAAGTCTGACATCTTCAGGAAGTTTATTCCAGCTATTTGTTGCTATAGTGACTGAATGATGCTCTCCCTTGATTTGAGTTTACTCTTGGAACCGCTAACAGATTGGTCTCAGAAGATCTTAGTGATCTAGAGGGCTTATATAGTGGGAGCATATCAGTGATATACTTGGGCCCTAGACCATGTAGTGATTTATATGTGAGCAGGAGAATTTTGAAATCAATTCTCTGATGTACAGGGAGCCAATGTAAGGATTTAAGAATTGGTGTAATGTGCTCACATTTTTTGGTCTTTGTTAGAACTATAGCAGCAGCGTTCTGAACAAGCTGTAGCTGCCTGACAGTTTTTTGGGAAGACCTGCAAGGAGACCATTACAATAGTCTAGCCTACTGGTAATAAAGGCATGTACAAGTTTTTCAAAGTCTTGAGCTGACATGAGCCTTCTAAGTCTTTTTACATTTTTGAGGTGATAGTAGGCCGATTTTGTTACTGATTTGATGTGACTGTCGAAATGTAAATCAGAATCTAAAATAACCCCAAGATTTCTGGCTTTATTTGAGGTTTTCAGGGACAGTGATTGAAGGTGTTGGACGACTTTAAACCTTTCTTTTTTAGCACCAAAAACAATTATCTCAGTTTTATCTTCATTTAGTTGTAGGAAATTTTGGCACATCCAGTGTTTGACTTGCTCAATGCACTGGCACAGAAGATCTATGGGGCGATAGTCATTTGGTGATAGCGCTACATAGATTTGGGTGTCATCGACATAGCAATGATGGTCAATGTTATTATTTTGCATGATTTGTCCTAGTGGGAGCATATAGATGTTAAATAAAGTCGGCCCCAAGATTGAACCTTGGGGGACTCCACACGTTACGTTGGTTGGTTCTGATACAAAGTCACCAATGGAAACAAAATAGTTCCTATCTTGTAGATATGACTTGAACCAGCTTAAAACTGTGCCTGAGATCCCCACCCAGTTTTCCAACCTGTCCAAAAGTATTGAGTGGTCGACAGTGTCAAATGCAGCACTGAGGTCCAAAAGCATTAATACTGAAGTTTTGCCAGAGTCTATGTTTAGACGGATGTCATTTATAACTTTAAGAAGGGCCGTCTCTGTGCTAAGAAGAGGTCGAAATCCTGACTGGAAGTTGTTGTGGCAGCCAGTAGAAGCCAAGAAGTGATTTAGTTGTTGGAGGACAACTTTCTCAATTATTTTACTTATGAATGGTAGATTTGAAATTGGTCTGTAGTTGTTGATAACAGAGGCATCTAGGCTCTGCTTTTTTAGAAGAGGTTTAATGACTGCAGTTTTGAAAGCCTTCGGGAAATTGCCCGATTGAATAGAAATATTAACTATTTGCAAGACGTCTGTTGATAGGCAGTCAAAAACATTCTTAAAGAAGTTGGTAGGTAAAACATCAAGGCAGCAGGTGGATGACTTTAGAGCTGTCACCGTTTCCACTAGAGTTTTAGAGTCTATGGCATTAAAGCTTGCCATCATTGCTGTGTTACTTTTGCCTAAATGGGTTGGTGATCCAACTTTTTTACTTGAGATATTACTGATGCCTTCAATTTTATCAGTATAAAAGAATGCAAACTCATTGCATTTCTGCGTGGAATGGAGTTCGGCTGGTATTTGTGTTGGGGGTTTAGTCAGTCTGTCAACGGTTGCGAATAGGGTTTTGGCCTTATTTGTGTTGCTGTTTATGATATTGGAGAAGAATGTTTCTCTAGCACTTTTTAAGACTAAATTGTAGGCCTGGAGGCTCTCTTTATAGATGTCATGGTGAATATGAAGTTTTGTATTCCGCCAGATTCGTTCAGCCTTCCTGCACTCTCTTCTCTGGGCTGTTACAGCAGCAGATTTTCTCCAGGGTGCCTTTTGCTTGCCAGAAATCGTTTTAACTGTAACAGGTGCAATGATATCTATGATATTCACAATTTTGGAATTAAAGTTGCTTACAAGATCATCAGCATGACATGGGTTTAGAGGTGGTAGTGAGGAGATGGCGTTTTTAAAGAGGACATTAGCATGTTCATTTATGTACCGCTTTTTGACATTCTTTGATTCTGTTTGTGTGTCCGGAATTACAGAAATATTAAAGAAAACACAGAAATTATCAGACAATGAAGGATCAATCACAAGACCATCAGAAACATTGAGACCTTTTGTGATAATCAGGTCCAGAGTGTGTCCCTTACAATGAGTAGCCTCTTTCACATGTTGAGACAGTTCAAATGTGTCTAAAATAGTAAAAAGTTATTTTGCGCCCTTGTCATTTAAATCATCAATATGAAAATTAAAATCACCAGTTATAACCAGGCAGTCAAAGTCAGTGGAGATGCTAAACAATAATTCAGTAAAATCATCGAAAACATTTGCAGAATATTTAGGTGGCCTGTAGATAATTAACAAGAGAATTTTGGGAGAGCATTTCAACACAGCACACAGGTATTCAAATGATGTAAAATCACCAAGTGACATCTGTTTCCCCCGAAACATGTTTTTAAATATAGCAGCAACCCCTCCACCTCTTTTCCCCGATCTACATATATCAATTAAGTTATAGTTGGGGGGTGCTGTCTCGATCAGAATGCTTGCACTGTTATTTTGTTCCAGCCATGTTTCAGTTAAAAACATAAAGTCAAGTTTAGAAGTGGTAATAAAATCATTGACTAAAAATGATTTGCTATTCAGTGACCTGACATTGAGCAGACCCATCCTGATGGTGTTATTGACAGGCTTCGATGTTAGCTTTGATTTGGAGAGAATAGGAATGAGATTGTTTAGGTTAGCAGGGTGGCTAAGTTTCCCAATGTTTACTCTCTTGGTAGTCCCAACAGGAATGTAGAAGGTGCCATGATTTGATGTAGGCAACCTTAGGCCCAGCTGATAATGTGGTCTACTGCTGAACCCTTTTCTGTATCAGAAATATTCAGGACGGCTGTCAGGGCGAGGCGGGGTTTGCCGTAAGGGGGAGGGGTAGTGAGCAGCGTCAGAGCTGGGACGAACTACTGAAGGTGGACGTTGAGGGCGTGTAAGGGGTTGGCGTGAGAAGGGTGAAGTATGGCTGGGGGGTTGTGGAGCACGCCTTCGTGGAAGGGGTGGTGGAGGTGAGCGATGATCTAGGGGGGTAAAAATCGGAGTAGGGCGGGGCGTGAGTGGGGGTAGCTCCCGGAACTCCAAGGGGGAAAAGGGGGGAGAAAGGTCTACTTGAGGGAGGGAGAAAGATGGAGACGTGGATGGCTTGGGGGATGTGGGGGAGGGATCTTCACACGCATTCAGAATGGAGGGAGGGGCGGTAGAGGAGGATAGACACCTCTCCTCTTTGCTCTGGTGTATCTCATGGTCGACGTTCTCCTTTTGCAATGGCGGTCCTCCTTCGACGTTCCTGATAGGCTGTGTTGTGTCTTCCTTCCTCGGTGGCTCCTCTTGTCTCTTGTCCTTGGCAGTGATGATAGATGCAAGATGCAGGAAGTAAAACATGTTGTTCATGAATAGCTTTACTCCCATCTTATTTAGGCAAAGTCCGTCTGCCTTAAAAAGATGCCTGCGGTCCCAGAAAAAGCTAAAATTGTCAATAAAATGCATTGAACGAGCAAGAAGTGCACTTGATAGCCACTCATTCAGCGAGTAAAGTCTACTGAATCTCTCAGCTCCTCTCCTGATTGGGGGTAGAGGACCACTGATAAAAACGTCAGCATTCACAGCACTGACTGTTTCAAAGAGTTTATTGAAGTGCTCTTTCAGCTCTCTTGATTGTTGTTTTACAATGTCATTAAAACCAATGTGCAGGATGATATTTTTCACATTTGGGTGTGCAGCGACAATTTCCAGGATTCTTTTTTCCATGTCAGATACCATATCCTTCGGAAAGCAGAGTACTTTGGTGTTATTATTGCTTTTCATATCTTTTACAGAAAAGTCCCCCACAATCAGATTTTCAGGAGCTCTCGTTAGCTTTCTCTGTGGTGTAAAGTTAGCAGGTCTTACCCTTCTGCGTGGTGATTGATGGTGGGTTATTCAGGCAATCAGAGGGGGATCCATTGTCCATCAACAGTGGGGCAAACCTGTTCTTTAGTTGGACACTTGCTTGCTGGGGAGGTTTATTGGTAGTTCTCCTCTTCTCAGCTGTCCGCTGCTGTGTCCTACCTGGCAGTGGAGTTGATGACGCAGTATGCCTGGCTGAAGATGCTAGCGCAGGCCAGCCGGTCAGATCAGAGATATCGGGGCGCTGGGTCCTGCCAGATATCCATTCTCCCTTGTCGCAGGGAGGTGGTCTTCTCTTTGGCTTCGCACCAAGTGTGTTCCAGGGAGGATTTTCGCTGGTAGATTTATTACCCTCTACAGCAGGGGTCACCAACCTTTTTGAAACCAAGGGCTACTTCTTGGGTACTGATTAATGCGAAGGGCTACCAGTTAGATACACACTTAAATAAATTGCCAGAAGTAGCCAATTTGCTCAATTTACCTTTAACTCTGTTATTATTAATAATTAATGATATTTATCTTTGTGGAAACACTGATCATCTTAATGATTTCTCACAATAAATATATATAGAAACAGATAAATATCAATATGCAACACTTTATTTTTATATTTTCTCTAAGTGCACATTTTTCAAATTGAACATTTTCAAATGATCACTTCTAAGACAGTCTTGTGAAATCACAATATCCCATTTTAACTAGCTAGCCACTAACATTTTTTAACAAATCATGAATTACTTTGCACCATGTTTGTACAAATAATAACTCATGTAAAATAAAAAAGTAAACTCTCAAATTTTTAAATCATGTCACACTTTGAACTGGACACCAAATCTGTTATCTGTTTCTTTGTCAGTTAGTGGGAAGCCTGGCATTGCATGCTGTTAACTAGTGTATTGTACTCTGGTGTGTAACTTGACACTGCAACTCTGAGTGAGTCTTGCAGATGTGCATCAGTGAGGCGTGTTCTGTGTTTGTTCTTGATGAAGTTCATGTCAGAAAAGGCTGATTCACAAAGATAAGATTTTTCCTCATTGTTTGCGGAACCTTCTTAATCTTTTGGACATATTTTCACAGCAATCTGGCCTTAAGCTTAATTATGATAAATGTAAAATGTTAAGGATCGGAAATCTAAAGGGAACGTCCTTTTGAATGTAATGCAAAGTGCCTGTTTTGTGGACAGATGGACCAGTTAACATACTTGGTGTTGTTGTCCCAGAAAATCTGGAAGATCTAGGCTCAGTAAATTATGATAATCGACTAAGAAAGCTGGACAAAATTATGCAATTATGGAAAGGGAAATCCCTAACCTTGTATGATAAAATGTCTATTGCCAACTCGTTAATTATTCCTCAATTTATTTATTTGTTTTTGTCATTACCAGCTCCATCACAAAACTTTTTTAAGATTTATGAGCGGAGGGTCTTCGATTTTGTCTGGAACGGCAAACCAGAAAAGATTAAAAGAAAGGTTTTGTACAAAGAGTATGAATATGGGGGCCTGAAACTTCTCAACCTGGAAGCTATGTGTCTGTCTTTAAAAGCATCAATTGTTCCAAAGATGTATTTAAACATTGAGTGGTACACAAATGTCCTGTTGGACAAAAAACATGTACTGTATCAAAAGAAATTGTATCCTTTTTTACAAGTGATCCCCTCCCAGAGAGTCTGCTGGGAAACATGGCGGGGTTCATAAAGGAAACAATCCACTCATAGTGGTGTTTTCAATTTTATGTGCCAGAAAAAGGAGACGATATTTTGCAGCAGTTAATATGGATGAACTCTAATATTGTAATGGATGGAAAGCCTTTCTTTTGGAAAAATATGTTTGAAAGAGGAATCATTTTTGTCAATGATATTATCAATGAGAATGGTAAAATTATGAAGTATGATGAATTTAGAGCTATGTATGGTGATGCTTGCTCAAGCTTTTCATTTTATCAACTAACTGGAGTAATTGGGAACAGATGGAAACAAATACTAAATTATTAGTTTGTAAACCTCTAATAAGATATTCTAGTTGGCAAAAAGGAACTAAAATAAATAGAAAAATATATAATTTTTATTTAATAAAGAAATATTTGAAGGCTGCCTCATACAACACAAATGGAAAATGGGAGGACTTTTTTGACTGCCCGTTGCCATGGGATGCCATATTCAAACTAATCTATAAAACCACTATCGATGTGCAAAATCGTTATTTTCAAATTAAAATTATTTATAACTTCTTACCCACAGGGAAAATGTTAAATTTATGGAATATGACAGAGTCAGATGATTGCCGATTTTGTTGTCAGGAGCCTGAATCCACCCTGCATTTGTTTTGGTATTGTCATATTGTGTCTTTGTTTTGGGTGGAAGTTGAAAAAATGTGTTTAAGGATTGGTTTGTTTATGAAGCTTAATGTGGTTTTTGTTATTTTAGGAGAGTTCATTGACAATCATGATTTAGTCAATTTAATTAAAGTACTCGGTAAAATGTTTATTTTTAAGGCCAAAAACAGATATTCACTTAGTATTACTTTCTTTAAAACATTTATTCAGTATTTTCTAACTTTAGAAAGTTACATGGTTGAAAACGATAATGATGCCAAAAAACATTTAAAAAAAAGATGAGAAGTCCTCAAAGGCTTATTTTGAAAGTATAATTATGTTTATAGATTATATGATATCTGTTGTAGTGTTCCCTAATTTGAGTGACCTGGACATAATCTGGACTGTACATAAATGCTTATTTTGAAAATGTAATTTTGTTTATAAATTATATGCAATCTGTTGTGTTCCCTAATTTTTTTCTGTGTACATGAATGAAGGTGTGTGTTGCTGAGTCCGACTTGGACATTATCTGGACTGGGCCTGGTTTAAAAAACCCTTTAAACAAATCTAATTTCATTGACATCCTGGTCTGTTGAAGATAAGGCCCTTTTTTAAAAAATAAAATAAAATAAGATAAATAAATAAAAAACATTTTCTTGGATAAAAAAGAAAGTAAAACAATATAAAAATAATTACATAAAAAATAGTAATTAATGAAAATGTTAGTGGACCAGCAGCCTGTACAATCATGTGTGCTTCAGGGACTGTGTCCCTTGCAGATGTGTTGTCTATATGGTGGGAACCAGAATATTGGTAGCAGAAAGAAATAACCCCTTTTGTGTGAGTGGGTGTGGATGAGTGTGCATGGGGGAGGTTGTTTGGGTTGATGCACTGATTGAAAGTGTATCTTGTGTTTTTTCTATGTAGATTTAATTTAAAAAAAAAAAAAATTAAATTTAAATTAAATTTTTTAAATTTTTTTATTTTTTTTAGAACAGGCCCGCGGGCGACTCATCTGGTCCTTCCGGGCGACCTGGTGCCCGCGGGCACCGCGTTGGTGACCCCTGCTCTACAGGGACCACCCGTTTCTTCGTAGCTTCATTGTTGCTAGTTAGCTGGGTTGTAGCATGGTGCTGTCCAGTGTTTTCAGTCGACAGGAGTGCTAGAGTGGTGTTGTTTCCACATTGTCCATTCACTTCTAAATTCACTTCCAACCGATTCATTTTTATTTCTAACAGTAAAATCTTCTGTAGCATCCATCCATCCATCCATTTTCTACCGCTTATTCCCTTCGGGGTCGCGGGGGGCGCTGGAGCCTATCTCAGCTACAATCGGGCAGAAGGCGGGGTACACCCTGGACAAGTCGCCACCTCATCGCAGGGCCAACACAGATAGACAGACAACATTCACACTCACATTCACACACTAGGGCCAATTTAGTGTTGCCAATCAACCTATCCCCAGGTGCATGTCTTTGGAGGTGGGAGGAAGCCGGAGTACCCGGAGGGAACCCACGCAGTCACGGGGAGAACATGCAAACTCCACACAGAAAGATCCCGAGGCCGGGATTGAACTCACGACTACTCAGGACCTTCGTATTGTGAGGCAGACGCACTAACCCCTCTGCCACCGTGCTTCTGTAGCAGTTTGTGGTAATCTTCCGTAGAGAAAGGAGGCATCTTCTGCTGATTACCTTTAGCACTGTAGCACAGGCTCGGGCTCAGGCTTATCTTGAATGGTAGGCCTCCTCGCGTAGTGTTGAGGACGCCGTAAAAATATTGAAAAATGCCTCTGTTATCTAAAAGAAAATATAGTCCCACTGGTTTTGTAAGTATCCAAGAGCTGTTGCTCTTTGTGTAAGAAAATAGCAGCAGATAGTAGCAAAAAAAATGCAAGCAGAAGCGAGAGCAAGCGAGAGCAAGCAGAAAAGCGTCCGTCCAGCGCAGAGGACGGAATATAAGCCGTCCTCTGATTAAATATCTGCTGGTCACCTTGACACAGGATTTCAAAGCAAGTTATTCTTCAATTTGCACGTAAACAAAATGCAATAATTGAATGCGTAGGGAATTGTGTAATATTATCATGAGGCGACTGTACATTTATTTTGATATATTATTCACTGTTACAAGTGGCCCTCTTAAGGCAGCCCTAACGATGATGTGGCCCTCAATGAAAACGAGTTTAACAACTCTCATAGGATCTTTGACTTGTGTTTTTTGCAGTAGGTCCTTAAAAACAATAAGATATGTGATTATAATTATTATTAATTTTAAATCAAATTGAAATCCATCCATTCAGTAAACAATGTGTTTGCTTTTATTTACACTATTTTACATTGACGTCACCTCAGTCACAAAACCAAATTCAATTGACACGACGGCGTCTACTTAAAATGAGGTTTTGTCACTTACACTGCCAAACTGCTTTTGAAGTATGTTTAGTCATTTTGGTGGACGTCCTAAACGACACACCCAGTATAAACATAATGAGTGCTGTCAAGGTTTAAAGATATATGCACGTTCATTGACGTGGCATTGCAATGCATACAGTAAGTGACAGAAGTTCAAAATAACAACATTTGTAACATTTGTGTTTGCACCAGGCCTTTTTCACTGTGGAAGAAGACACCTGCCTGGGCCCTGCTGGATGACGACGATGAGCCTGCACTGCGTCTTGATCCTGGGCTTCTTCCCAGGTGGGACACTGGGCTACAAGCAGGGGGACAACGTGACCCTGTACGTCAACAAAGTGGGTCCTTATCATAACCCCCAGGAGACGTATCACTACTACACACTGCCTGTTTGCAGGCCGGACAAGGTCAGTCTTTGTCAGAGCAACACACTTGCAGCCATCATTTTACACAAAAAAATGTTGTGATCATTTCAGATTGCTGCAGGCCATGGCATGCATGTATTAAAGGGGCTGTTTGCAACATTTACACAAATGACTGGAGGGAGCTAACTTTCCAATGTATTTTACACAGTATAAACCGCCCTTTTACGGCTTCTCGTACAAAAAGACGTAATTTAGGTATGTACGTAACACATTAGCTTTAGGTGTTGTTGGCTACTAATAGCAATTTGGATAGCTAGCGTTAGCTGTCATTGAATATACATTCTATCATAACAGCAACATGACTGCAAATTGTTTGTTGCTTCTTTTGGACTGCTTTTGTATGTGTGCACGCGCTCCCTGCGCGTAGGTGTTGACGAGACCGAGTGAGTGACCGCCGTAAACACCAATCATTTTATTCGGGCCGGTAAAAAAAATATTACATAAACTTTGCAATTGTGAAAAATATAGACAATTGTCAAGCAAATCTGTGCTGTTAAACCTCTAATGGTAACATAAGATAGCCGGTGGTGTTCTTGTTATATTTTTTGCTTTGAAAAATGTAACCTCGAGGAAGTTGCAAAGGACACCTTTAATTACACAAAAAGCGGGTAATACCCAATCAATTTGACTTAATCACTTAAATATGGGTTAATACTTATGTTGTGCTCGTAAGGTTTAATTGTCGAAGTTCACACGATGAATACTGCATATTCCAAAATAGTTTTTATTATGATTTTTATTTGATTTCCTACTAATTTTCTGGTTGGAAATACCATAAAACAATAACGGAAGTCAGTATTTTCCCCACAGGACTGGATAGTACAGTATCTGTAGTGGTGGTTTGCAGGGGAGGTCCAAATTAATTTTTGAAACATAAATGAATGTATGGAAAACATAGTAACTTTCTGGAAATAGTTAAACGTGTTTTTAGTAGAAACGTACTCATATTGGCCCATTTTCAGCACAATCACAAACTAAATGCTAGTATATTTTGAATACTTTTTTAAAAATTGAGATTTCATTGTATCATGTAAACATTTTATGCCAAAAGATTGGGACACTTATTGTAATCATGGAATTGTTCATTTTTGTTTTTATTTTTGGGAAAAAGAACCCTCTTTTACTGAGTACCTTTTTAGATGGAGCCTGTGTACCACCAGTGGTAATGATACCACAGCTTGAAAATTAACAAATTATTTAACTTTTGAATGTTGAAGTGTACACTATTAAACAGACTTTTAAACTATTGTTCTTTTTTTAAAAAAATGCCTAATTGTCCTCCAGGTGCATCACAAGTCCTTGAGTCTGGGAGAGGTGCTGGATGGTGACAGAATGGCCGAATCGTTGTATCACATTCGCTTCAGAGAAAACGTCGAGATGAAAACCCTTTGCCAGCTCACATTGTCGGAGGAGCAGGTATGCTCAGGAACATTTTTCAATGCACTGATTGACAAACAGTTTTTTTTTCTTGACATTAACAAGTACAATCAGTGTAGTTTTACATGGAGAACATGACAGCGACAATCAGTACATTTACATGCACTAAGATGCTAAAACCAATCCACTGTAGGTTAAATACCTCACTTGTAATGTGTACTGTGTGTGTTGGGGTCAACGGGTTCATAGCTGTACTCACATCAAATCCAAACTTTGTTGTGCTTTACAGCAGTTTAAAAGGGGGGGAAAAGAACACACGCACGCGCACACTCCACCATTGACAATAACCATACATAGCATGGCACTGAGGTTTGAAGAAAATGCCACATTTGAGGCGTTCACACTGAAGAATACCTCAAAATTACCGTTACTTAATAAAATAATGTAAGAAGTATTTTAAAAGATATATAAAATGTAAATTAACATTTAAATACTAAGAATGATAGTAGTAATAATAGAAATAAATCAAATTTAAAAATTAAAAACCTAAGAAGAGTTTCCAATGTTCAGTAAAAAGCCCAAAATAAAAAGATGGGCCTTTACAATTTTTCTTTTTAAATATCAACAGTCCTGAGGTTCTCTGCCAAGTTGTTCCACAGGTTGGGGCCATAGTAGCTAAATCTGTTCTGGTATTTGGACCAAGGCTTGATATCGTTAAAGCAGGCGCAAGGCCATTAAGACATTTAAAACTAATAACAGATCTTTAAAATTGACTTTGAAGCGAACAGGGAGCTAATGCAGCAACTTTAAAACTGGTGTAATGTGGTCCCGCCCTCTGGTCCTCGTCAGCACACGTGCAGCAGAGTTTTGTGCTACTTGTAGATTTATAATATTCTTTTTGGGAAGACCAGAGGGCAGGGCATTACAATACAATTCTCAAACTTTTTTCACCAAGTACCACCTCGGAAAAAACTTGGCTTTCCAAGTACCACCATAATGACCAACATTAAAATACAGTATAGCGACGTACTCACAAGTATTCATTAAAAACGAGGCGAGGTATAGTTATTATTTTTGGACTCTGTAACATTACACACAGTTTGAACAGTAACACTATCTTTGAATATAGGTAGTGCTCGTGCTTAACAGCAAGAAGGTCCTGGGTTCGATTCCCGGGCTCGCGGTCTTTCTGTGTGAAGTTTGCATGTTCTCCCTGTGACTGCGTGGGTTCTCTACAGGTATTCCGGCTTCCTCCCACCTCCGAAGACATGCTCCTGGGGAAAGGTTGATTGGGAACACTAAATTGGCCCTAGTGTGTGAATGTGAATGTTGTCTATGTGTGGTGGCCCTGCGATGAATTGGCGACCTGTGCAGGGTGTACCCCTCCTTCCGCCCGAGTGCAGCTGGGATAGGCTTCAGCGCCCCCAAGAGGGATAAGCGGTAGAACATGGATGAATGGATGGATTACTCTAAAGCCACTGTTTTGTCTTGGTTGAGATGCTGGAAATTCACTGACACTCATGACTTAATGTCAAAAACAGTGTTTCTTAAACTTATTGTTGGGCTGCCAGCGCCCCGTATAGGGCCGCCAAAAAATATCTGTTTCTCAGCTGTGGTCCGTATGGGCTGCAGCGGTACTCAGTTGCAATTCAGACATGACGACGGATGGAATTTTTTTAATGCATTCTAAATATTAATTACATGCGATCAAAAGTCTGCTTACGATGGAGCCTATGGGAGCCGCGCAATTACGCCTACAAAGCCCTTAAAAAAACATCCAAACACCTCCATTGAGGTTTTATATACATGATGTAAGTATACTGTATATGTAATGTAGTAACGGGCACATTTATAATAACATTTAACATTTAAGTATTTTGATCATTTTAAGCAAACGTAGCATATTAATTTCAAAAACGCATCACAACGTCTGCTTTTTTTTCTCTTCATCACTGATTTCTGCTCACTGCAGACTTTATTAGAGCCAACAAACATAATAAAACATCACTTACGGTCTGCTGTCATTAGGATGCCGACTGCTAGGATGTTCATATATTCCCATTTAGATGAAGAGTGACCATAATCCTCACAAATAAAACAGGGTGGAGCGGGGGGGCAAGCGTCTTTTCGTGTCATCCTCGCCAGTTTTGGGTCCTAAATGGCTGTCAAAGTGTAAAAACTTGTCGGAATACCTACTTAGACTTCTTCTGTCCAGGTGAGAGGCATGATTTATGATCTACAATAAACTTACAGGGAGCAGGGAAGCAGCAGACCACTCGATTATGTGAACATAGGGACACACTGTAAATAGTTTGTCCTTGTTGGTGCTTTTAATAACAATATCACTAATACTTAGTTAATATTCTAGTCACAAAATGTAAATGGAGTATTGTTGGTGCTTTTTGAATGGTTATTTATTAGATTTTATGGGCAAAATAGACGAGCTCTCATTGGCTCTGCTGTAAGCAGACGTTTATTTAACATTTAGAATGCATTTCAAAAATCCATCCGTCGATAGGCATAATTCCCCAAAAAAGTGCAGTTCCACTTGAAGCGCAAAAATTAAAACTAAAGTGGTGAAGCTGCATTTTCATTTACACTTTAATTGTATTAACAGTTTATTTTAAACACATATTATTAATGTTTATGATTGATTTATTCAAAATGTATTCATTTTAGCGCATACATTAAATTGCTACAGTTTGATCTTTTTTCACAGCTTTTGTTTCTATTTGGTCAGATTGATAGAAGATTCCAGTATGTAAAAAAAAAATGCATCAGTTTTCATGAGGCCCTTCCTTTTAGTATATTTGATTAGTATTTGTTTTTGTAATTAGCCTGGCGTAAGCACTGATAATAATCGTTGCGATCAACACATGGTTTGTCATTTGACAAGGTTTATCCTGTTAACATATAAGTAGGTTAGATATAGTCATTGAATACGATTAAAATCAATAGTAAGTATACTAATTAATATTTGAGTGTTGAGGAAAATTTGGATGTTAAGAAATGTTAAGAACCCCTGGTCTAAAAGGCAGTTAAAAAAAGGTTATCAGGGTTTCTGTCCTCAAGAGGCAGCATGTTGTGATCAAAGTGGACCTATGATGATTTCAATTAACATTTTAAAACACTTTTTTGTGGTCTAAATATGTATTAGATATGCTTTAGTGTACATTTTGTGTCAAGGTTGCTCCACAGTCACATTTATATCCTCTTCTTTGAGTCTGTCTGCAAGATGTTCGTTTGTGAAGGTGTTCCCAGATTGCAAACGAAACCACGCCCCCACCCTCTCCAAAAGTATCATAATTTATCTGAAAATGTACATTGTTAAATCTATATCTCAAAGTCATAAACACAATTTTTTCCAATACACGTTCGAAGATAAACCTCATAAACATTATATGGTCACAACATTAGGTACACCTGCACTCTCTGATTGATTCAGACTCAGCATAGGAAACATCTGCTTTTTGCAGCATTTATGTCGCTGCATTACGCACGCACGTGTTACTATGATAGATAAAAATAATACTTTATCCTACATGTTTTGTTTTTCCTCGCAGCCTGAATGAAGCATAGAGGGAGGACCTCCTCAACCTCTGGCTGAGAGCTCGACTTAATGTCCAAATAAGAACGTCCACCTCGCTGTTACGTCACAACATAGCCAGACTGCAAAACCCCGTAAACCAAAACTGCACGCAAGCTAATGGTTTGAGGCTTTGGCCTTGTTTTAAACGATTATCCAACATGGTAACATTTGTAAGTCAGAAAAGAAAAAAATCCTCATCGGTGCCCAAAATTGAGCCTTGGGGTACCCCACACCTTATTCCATGCATTCCTGTGGAACGTATATCTATACTAACATAAAAAAATTGGTTTGTGAGAAAAGAGTGGAACCATTAAAAAAAAGAGCCAGAAAGGCTGACAGTCTATTATTGTATCAAAAGCGGTGCTCAAATCCAGCAGAACCAACTCTGATATTTTTATTATCTAAATATTGGTTAAAACCTTCAAAACACTATCTCAGTATTGAGGTTCATCCTAAAACCAGACTGATATATTTCAAAAATGTTATTTAAAAAGTCAGTGGCTTGTTTTCTACTTAAAAATTCTTACAATCATAATCTATGTAAAATTTTGACCAAAGAACCATCATTACATGTTATGTAGACCACAAGGAAGTGTTTTAAATGTAGAAAAAGAGCTGAATATGACCCCTTGAAGAACTGTAATTTGGATGGGGCCTCAATACCGCTCTTTTAAAAGTAGCAGGGAAGACCCATGACTAAAGAGAGCAATTCATAATCCTTGAAGATTTTTCCACAAATAAATCCATTAAATTATTTTAAAATTGTTGTGAACCTCAAGCTCCGTATGGAAAAATCCAAATACTGTACATGTACTGTTGCACTCCTGCATTGATCAGCGAGCTGGCTTCTACCAGCAGCAGTTAGCAATTAGTATGTAGCATTCTCTCCCTTCCAGAACACTATAGCAGGAATCCAAATAATGTTTGTATGCAACGTGATGTGATGATTCTTTTTGTTACGTAAAAGGCTTTTGGGAGTTTGGGGAATCAGTGTTCAAATGATCTGTACAATATGTGTCTGTTTAGAAGTAAAGTAAGCATTCCTTATATGACTTACGATGCTGAATGTGTGTTTTTTTTAGGTGGACCAGCTTCACAAGGCCATCGAAGAGCTCTACTACTTTGAATTTGTCCTGGATAAAATTCCAATCTGGGGCTTTATGGGGTACATCGAGGAGAGTGGCTTCCTGCCTCACAGCCACAAAGTATGACGTCTTTCGTGTCCTTCTGAGGGTTCGTGGGAAGATATTTTTTTTAAAGCGAGCTACCTTGTCGTTACTCTCATTAGGTCGGCCTATGGACTCACCTCGACTTCAACATTGACTACAATGGCGACTCCATCACGCTCGCCAGCGTCTCCGTAAAGGACGTCAAGCCCGTGCCCTTGGAGGAAGGGAGCGGAGGCCTGAAGGTCACCCACACGTACAGCGTGCGCTGGTTCGATTCTCTCCCGCTGAACCCCGAGCATGTCCGAAACAACTCGTTTTTCCCCAAAACACTGGAGATCCACTGGCTGTCCATCATCAACTCCCTGGTGCTGGTGGTACTACTGCTTGGCTTCGTCATCATCATCCTCATGAGGGTCCTCAGAAACGACTTTGCCAGGTAGGTTGAAAGATTCTACTATTACTATTATTACTACTACTACCACTGCTAATACTACTATTACTAATAATACTACTACTACTATTACTTCTACTACTACTACTACTACTACTGCTAATACTACTATTACAAATAATACTACTACTGTACTACTAAGTTTGCACGAACGAGCATCTCATGGTTTGATTTTAAAGCCGCTACCTGCATTGGAACATCTTTAATTAAAAAGTTATAATGGTATATATGGTAACATTAGTGTATGGTGTAATGTGTGTACATCCATCCGTCCATTTTCTACAGCTTGTCCCTCTCGGGCTGTGGGGGGTGCTGGAGCCAATCCCAGCTGCACTCAGGCAGAAGGCGGGGTATACCCTAGACAAGTCGCCACCTCAATTATATTTAATATATGATGGTATAGAACAAGTTTAATTGTTTATGCTTTATGGCATACATATACAGATGATGATATAATGGTATGATGTGATGAGATACTGGTATTAACTGGTATATGGTGTATATGTACTGTATATAATAGTATAACAGGCGTGCGTGCGTATATACTGTATACACTGTGTGACTGTGTATGTTTATATACTGTGTATATACAGTATATATTTATATACTCTGTATATACAATGTGTGTATATATATATACGGTATATATATATATATATATATATATATATATATATATATATATATATATATATATATATATATATATATATATACATACATACATACATAAATACACACACACAGTATATGTATATATAAAGATCAATGTTCTTGCCAGGTTTCTACTAAAATAAGAATGTGTTGCATTTGTCTGCATCCATATTTGACTACCTCTATTTTTGGCAGTAGACTCCATCCCTCCATCCATTTTCTACCGCTTGTCCTGTTCGGGGTCGCAGACTCCTAATATTTAAATGAATTCAACCAAGATCTGACCTGGCTCTAGATGCATCAAGAGTACTGATTTTATTTAAAGCAAGGCATGGATTCAGTTTCACATTACCTGATAGCAGGATTAAAATCCATACTGTATGAAGATGTTTATTGCCTGATAACCCAATGAGTATAGTTCCAGTAGTAGTAGAGCATCTTTTTAACACAGAAATACACCAAATAAGTTGGGTACCATTATTCAACACTGTAAAAGAAAATTCAGTAGTTTCTGAGGACCAGTTGATCATTATTGTGTTTGGCAGAGTCAAAGATTGGTTGGGAAGTAGGTCAGGTCCGCCACCACAATTGCGAAAGAAGCATGAAAACTAAGAAAAGTGCTTGTGTAAAAAAAACTTCTTAAATTGTCGAATCCAGAGGCCCAGGCTGCACCAGGTTGAAAGCTAAGATAAAGCTAGCAAAAATCCAGCCAGTGGGAGGCCAGGCTGAGGCTAGTGGAGGCCCAAGCTGTAGCAAGTAGAACGCAATAAGACAGCTCTTTTTTTGGAAGTCAACCTTTTTTCATCAACTGTTTAGCTTGGAAACATCTTAAAATGATTGCAACACAAAGTAAAAGCAAACCAACAAAGGATAGTGCTGGCTGCCATCTTGGATCCTAAGGCTTTGGTATGTTTAATGTAATGTAATTGTTTAGCAGGTTAAATAGTATAATTCAGGGCTACTCAACTGAACCCCTTTAGTTCAGTTAAAAACTTAGGAGACAAACCGTTTTGCAGCAAATTCCTTAAAAGACTGGGGTGCTCTTGTTGTAGAGAGAAACTTGGACCATGTAAACACATTGGCAGATCCTTGCATTGACATTTTAACCTTGCTAGCAAACACTGAGGCCTAAGCTTGTAATTTACATAACAGAGGCGATCCTCAAGGCACCGGTTTTAGTCTTTACCTTTTTGGCAGTTATGTCATAATGTGATTTATGTAACTGTAGCGTTGCTGTACGTTGTTTGCTTCAGATGCAGTCAGTAATTATTTGTTCAACTTCTTTGTTTACTGTATACTAGTGGTGTTCCTCAAAGTTCCATCTTAGGTCCTCTCTTTTTCCTCATTTGGCTCGCGAGTTCAGTTAAAAAAACTTGTGAGGGATTTACATTTTTGCAGCAGATTCTTAAAAACATGAGAGTTCTGTCATAGAGATGATCTTTGACTAGCTTTTTTGCACAAGGTCCTTAAAAAGAGCAGTACTGCTGTACAATAGTGTATATATACTATAATGTAACGGTATACATATGATGATATAACAGGTATAATGCGACGGAGGAGGCGGGCTGTGACGACCTAGACCAAGGAGACAACGGCTGGAAGATCATACACACTGACGTCTTCAGGTTTCCTCCTTACAAAAGCCTACTCTGTGCCATTCTCGGAGTGGGGGCTCAATTCCTTACCCTCGGCACAGGTGGTTATCACTTCTTAACCACACACACGCACACTCTATGATCAGTCATCAAATACAGGCGTGTACTGCTTCCGTGTTACAGGAATCATCGTCATGGCGCTCATGGGGATGTTCAAAGTTCACCACCATGGTGCCATCAACTCGACGGCCATCGTCTTGTACGCCCTGACAAGCTGCGTGTCGGGCTATGTGTCGTGTAGGTTTTACACGCAGATGAACGGCAAGCGATGGGTGTGGAACATCGTCCTCGCCTCATCTCTCTTCTCAGGTAAAAATATTCATCTTTGATAGTAATAAAATCTTTGTATGATTATTTATTTATTTTAATCACTGCAGTGATAGTGATACTATAGTTTTACGAATGGCTGAACTGGAACATCTTCATCCCTCAGCTCCTCTGTTCCTGACCTGGAGCGTGGTCAACTCCATCCACTGGTGTAGCGGCTCCACTCAGGCCCTGCCGGCCACCACCGTGCTCCTCCTGCTGGGCGCCTGGGTGCTGGTGGGGTTCCCCCTTACCGTCATCGGCGGCATCGTGGGCAAGAACCGAGCGGGCAGCTTCCAGGCCCCTTGCCGCACGCGCAACATCCGCCGCCAGATCCCCACCCAGCCTTGGTACAAACACACGGTCGTGCACATGGCCATCGGGGGCTTCCTGCCGTTCAGGTGAGATCCCGGCATACCTGCCTGTCGTTTTTCCCCGGTAAACGGCAACATTTCTTGTTTATTTTTAGTGCCATCTCTGTGGAGCTGTACTACATCTTCACCACCGTCTGGGGCAGAGAGCACTACACGCTCTACGGCATTCTGCTGTGTGTCTTCGTCATCCTCCTCTCGGTGGGGGCGTGCATCTCCGTGGCGCTCACCTACTTCCTGCTGTCCGGCGAGGACTACCGGTGGTGGTGGCGGAGTGTGCTGAGCACCGGCTCCACGGGCCTCTTCATCTTCGTCTACTCCGTCTTCTACTACACGAACAGGTCGTCCATGAGCGGCCTGGTGCAGAGCACGGAGTTCTTCGGCTACTCCCTGCTCACGGCGCTGGTCTTCTCGCTAATGCTGGGCAGCGTGTCCTTCTGGGCCTCGCTGGCTTTTATTCGCTACATCTATCGCAGCCTCAAGATGGACTAGGTGTGCTGTGTGCATTCTGGAGGTTATCTTGGAGTAATGGGAGGACGGGGCCTCCCATGGTGGAAGCTGGTATAGCATAACGGGATATTACAGTGGATACGGAAAGTATTCAGACCCCTTTAAATGTTTCAATCTTCAGCCATTTTCTAAAATCAAAAATGTTAATTTTATTTTGTATTAATGTACACTCAGCACCCCATCTTGACAAAAACAGAAATGTAGATATTTTTGCAAATGTATTAAAAAACTCAAAAATCACATGTAGATAATTATTCAGACCCTTTGCTCAATACTTTGTTGATGTACCTTTGGCAGAAATTATAGCCTCAAGTCTTTTTGAATACGATGCCACAAGCTTGGCACACCTATCTTTGGGCAGTTTTGACCGTTCCTCTTTGCAGCACCTCTCGAGTTCCATCATTTTGGATGGGAACTGTTGGTTTTCATCCAGCATGTGTATATCGCTGCATTCATCTTTCCTGACTAGTTTCCCAATTGCTGCCGCTAAAAACCATCCCCACAGCATGATGCTGCCACCACCATGCTTCACTGTAGGGATGGTATTGGCCTGGTGATGAGCGGTGCCTGGTTTCCTCCAAACATGATGTCTAGCGTTAACTCCAAAAACTTAAATCTTTGTTTCATCAGACCAGATAATTACGTTTCTCTTGGTCAGAGTTTTTCAGGTGCATTTTGGCAAACTTTTTACTAAGAAATGGCTTCTGTCTGGCCACTATATCATACAGGCCTGGTTAGTGGTTTGCTGCAGAGATGGTTGTCCTTCTGGAGGGTTCTACTCTCTCCATAAAGGAATAATGTAGCTCTGACAGAGTGACCATCGGACTCTTGGTCACCTCCCTGACTAGACTAAGATGAATGCACCAATGTACATCCCGGATGAAAACCAGCAATTCCCATCCAATCTGATGGAGCTTGAGAAGTGCTGCAAAGAGGAACGGTCAAAACTGCTCAAAGATAGGTGTGCCAGGTTTGTGGCGTCGTATTCAAAAAGACTACATCAACAAAGTATTGAGCAAAGGGTCTGAATACTTACATGTGATTTTTCAGTTTTTGATTTTTAATAAATTTGCAAAAATATCTACATTTATTTTTTTGGGGTGCTGAGTGTACATTGATAAATAAAATTGGCTTTTTTGATTTTCGCAAGTAGCTGCAATGAAACAAAGAGTGAAACATTTAAAGGGGTCTGAATACTTTCTGTACCCACTGTATGAAGGGATGAGACCCATCAGGAGTGAACCTTCTGTGTTTGGTTCTTTCTACTTTTGTCAGCATCTGTCTTGTGATGAGAAGCAAATGAGATTAGATGCCTTGTAGAGGTGACAGGGGAGCAATATTGACTGTGATGTAAATACTTTTTTCAATAAAATAACATTAGTAATAACTGGCCTTGGTGGTTTATTTGGCTGCCAATCTGTCATGATAGACTCTTAGGTAGGGCTGCACAATTAATTGACATTGAGGTTTTAATTTGTGCGATAAGTAATAGTAGAATTGACCAAACACAGTGAGCCTTCAGTCATTCACAATCTTTGTCTGAGCGGAGCGCCAGCTTTACAAACAAAGGAAGTATGTACAGTCAACCTCCCTACTCGCCAGTGAGAAATGTCAGTTAGGAGAAAAAAATTAGGAGAGAAAAAATATGATTACAAAGCCATATGCCCCGTTGTGGGAATATTTCAGCTTCAAGTTGGATGGGCAATATGAGCCCATCAACACGGACGAACAAGCGAGAATGACGTGATCATGTGACGAAATAAAAGACAACATCCGACCTCGTGTTTCCAACCGGGAAAAAATGCACATTAAAATATTTTAATTAAAATTTTGATTACAGAAATTATCCCATTTAATTTTTTTGTTTATCTAGGATAAAGTCATTTACCTTCCAATTACAGTACAATGGTAAACAATTCGACAATGAGAAATAAGTCGATATTTTTAAATGGTTTCCTGCATTAATATAGATTAAATTATACTCACTGTATAGTGTTTATCAATTATTTCTTCAGTTTAAACACCTAATGTAGACAAAACCTCTGAGTCTGTCTGCATAAAGACAAATATTTCTTTAAGTCAAATATTGCATTTTTTTCTTTGTGGCACCTTTATACCAGAATGTTGAATGACAGTTTAAAAGTAACATGCCTTCCTTCACTCGTTTATGCATTTTATGAAAACAATATAAAAATCGCAAATTGAACCACAATGGCAATTTTGGAGAAAGAAATCGCAAATAGGTTTTTGTCAAAATCATGCAGCACTACTCTTAGGGTAAGGAACTTACATTGCTTATAATTGAAACCACAATTATTTTTGCATTTGCATGTCTGGTTTTGTTTTAAAGAAATCAGTTCTTTGACTCCCATGGTTGTGTTCTGTTTTAAAGAAACATCCTTTTGACCTTCTTCATGGGAATACTTTTCAAATAGTATCAAGACAAAAAGACTACTTGCTTCACAGTGGTTTTCTCACATGTTGAGTTGTATAAATCAATCAATCAATCAATGTTTATTTATATAGCCCTAAATCACAAGTGTCTCAAAGGGCTGTAAAAAACACTCATCCAATTGTTAAATAGCAAAGTTTACATTTTTGTGCAGCTCCAAAAACTAAGATATTTTAAAAAATCTGCATCAAAGGCATAAAATAAAAAAGACACTGACATCAAGATTGGTTTTAAACTTTTTTTTTTCCCGCAAATGTCACCAGTACTATATTTACAAAGTTAAAAATACCAAAAGATAGACAAGCCATTCTACAAGTTACTGTGTTTTTATAGAAAACTGTGTGGATCTATCTCTTAAAAAAAAAAAAAACATGCTGTATTACAAAGCAGAAAAGGACACACTAACAAGTACTAAGTAGTTGTGTAAAGAAAACATGGTGGTACAAAAAAAAAAAAAAGTTATTGAACAATGTACACCCACTCTGAAAAAAAAAAATCTAATTACAGTCAGAATTTTTACATGGTCGTGTAAACAGTGCCTCCTCTTGGCTTTTATGTACAGTGACTATTTAAAAGTATTCTGCTGGTAACAGGGTCTACTCCATCTTTGGCATCAAAGTGGTCGTCAGGCTCGACGTTAACAGTCGAGTGGAAACCGTTGGGGTTGTATTCGTATTGGTTGACGCCCGGAGGCATGGACCAGGCGGTGGGCATGGCAGCTTGCCCGGGAATCCAGGAGGGGTAACCTGCACCAGCCCCGTTGGTGTTGCCCATGGAGGCCAGATAGAAGGACAAGTTCTGGGGGGTGGTCGTCTTAAAGACTGCGTCCGCCACGGGGTGAGTGTAGCGCTCCTTCACAGGTGGTCTTTCGCTCTCAGGAGGATACTGGAAGGCAAGACAAGAAGTAGAAGTCAGAATGATATTTGTCTTCTTTCTGTTTGGATGTTGTTACATCTCGCCTTTAAGGTCTGAACCAAACTATAGTTAGACCTCCATTATGGATGTGTTGTTTTTTGTCTAAGCCATTGCTTCTCTGTTATGAGCAAACAGGAAATTAGACAGGACAACTGCTAATAAATGTGCTTACAGGTTGACCGTGGCTGACTGAAGCTGAGCGGCGACCCTTGTTGGCATAACGTTCTGACACCCAGCTGTCCTTCTGGTGCCTCCTCAGCTTCATCCGTCTGTTTTGGAACCAAGTCTTCACCTGTCGAGCGAGAAGAATATAAAATGACACGTAGTTATTTTGTAGTCCCAATATATGCACACCACTCACCTGTTTGTAGGTAAGCCCCGTCAGCTCAGCCAGGTTCTTCATCTCGGCTGGGGTGAGGTATCTCTGCACGCTGAAGCGCTGGACTAGAGCGTTCATCTGGCTTTCCGAGAAGGCCGCGCGCACCTTGCATTTGGGCTTCTCGCTGGGAGTGCTTCCTTTCTTCGGTGTGGTTAAGGGCACTTGTACAGGGAAGGTGTCACAGCTCGGGTTGCCAATGTTGGTGTAAGACGATGGCTCCCCCATGAGCGAACTGGAAACATCTCCGGTGTCCGGACTCCTGCTGTCTGCCTCGGCGCAGAGTTCTTTCTTTGCCCATTTGGTGGGATCTGTCTGCGGGAGACTTCCCTCTCGGTTGCAGCCGAAACTCCATGAATCTGAAAGTTAGGATACCATAAAATATAATGGTTCTTATAATGCTATGGCAGCTATTAAAATCCCAAGATCCATAAACACTTTATAGGGCTTAATTAGCCCTAATATGCAAAACCAACTTTTCCTACCTGTTAGTACCTCTTGTGTATTTGGGATCACCATTGGTCATGAAAATGTTAAATCAAACCATGGAGGCATGGCGGAGATATCTTGCCTTCTTCCAAACTTCTTACAAAAAATATATGGCATCCATCCATTTTCTACCACCTGTCCCTTTTGGGGTTGCTGGAGCCTATCTCAGCTGCATTCGGGCGGAAGGCGGGTACACCCTGGACAAGTCACCACCTCATCGCAGGGCCAACACAGATAGACAGACAACATTCACACTCACATTCACACACTAGGGCCAATTTAGTGTTGCCAATCAACCTATATGGCATAATAGGCATATTTTGCCTTAGTTACCTCAGCGAATATCTCCATGTATGCTATGGACAGTCAGAAAACAGCTTGAAGATGTCTGTAAATCATAGTCCATGCATGGTTTTGACCAGAAAGCCACTGTTACATGTTACGTAGACCACAAGAAAGTGTTTCAAATGTAGGAGTAATAAAAGTCATAATATGATCCCTTTACGAGGATGTATATGAAATAGGGAAGTAAACCTCACATTTGAATCCATATTCTTGGGGTGACGATTCGATTTATAATTGATTCTTGATTCAACACAATAGTTGCAATATGATAAAATCTTAAAGCAGGTTACAAAAGCTCTTCTTGGCTGTTGACGTATGACATATACATGTAGCAAGCAAGCGTGGGGGTGGCCTAAAACCTATTTTCCTAAAAATGTAAATCTTTTTTTAATTTATTATTTTTATTCAAAAGATAATAGATTTTTGAATTTCCTTTTTTTTTTTTAAATTACATTGAAATTAAAATTATATATATATATATATATATATATATATATATATATATATATACACACACACACATATATATAACATTTAAATTAAAAAATCGATTATCTTTTAAACAAAAATTATAATTTAAAAATTTACAACATTTTTAAGAAAGTAGGTTTTAGGCCACCCCCACGCAATTTTTTTTATTTATTATTCTTATTTTTTTTTTTTTAAAGTTTTTTTAATTACATTGAAATTAAAATATTATATATATATATATATATATATATAATAGTTAATAGTTTTCAACATTCGATGAAAAAAAAAAAATATATATATATATATATATATATATATATATATATATATATATATATATATTTTTTTTTATTTATTATTTTTTTTTTCATCGAATCTTGAAAACTATTAATTGCTTTACAATCGGTATGAATAAGAATCGTGCTTTGGATGTGAATCTATTTTTTGAGCACCCCTAATATGAGACATGTAGCTTTCATAGAAGTTTATGTTAATCAAAACCAGGGCTGCTACAAATAAACCGATTAGAAAAAAGCTTTAATTGATATTCTGTTGCTTCGATTAATCGTTTAATAACTTGTTAAAAAATAGAAAAAAATGGTGCTCGACACTAAATACGTGGACATAGTTTTATATAATTTTTTTCTTCTTATAAATGCACATAAACGTTGATATGGCACTTTTAACATGCGTGCATTGATTAAAAAAATGCTGCAAATAGAGCGCACATGACAATCGCGGTGTGTAGCGGAAATGGCGGTAATTTTTTTATGTAATGTTTTAATTCTTTCACACATGTTAAAAATGCAACTACAGTGTGTATGTGTATATATGGAAAAAATACGTTTACGGCAAGCAGAAAAATATTATATACATATAAGATTTATATACTTTTCCCCCGCTTATTTGATTAATCGGACAAACTAATGTATTACTGATTATTAAATTATGAGATAGTTGCGGCCCTAATCAAAACGACTGCATGGATGTTTAAAAAATATACCATGCCTAGAGATAGGCTACAGCAACCCCCACGAGGAGAAGGGACAAGCGGTAGGAAATGGATGGATGGATGATAACCGAGTCTAAACTAGTCATAAAAATGGCAGTCAAAGATTGTATATTGTGTTGAATGGCACTGCACTGCTGCAGTTCCACATCACGTCGAAAGATGTCGTCCACGGTCCAGATTAGGGAAGTTCCCCAAAAAGCTCCCCCAAATAACACTAAAATGTACAATCCTTGTTGTCCAATTGTAACTTCCCGGAAACTTGTGAAAACGCTGGCAAGATAAGCTAAGTTTAGTGTCGCTGCTAGCCGTAGCTGTGCTAACATACCTGGTGAGGCGTGAGCTTCTGAGTCACTGGTGGAGTCGCTCCCCGCCCTCCTGCTCTCCTCCGCCGGCGTATCACACACAGCTCGGTGGGGTCCAGCCAGGAGGAGGCGGCTCGCTTGGCTTTCCCCGAAGTAGACGACCGCGGAGCTCTGGTAGTGGCAATGGCCGTTGGCGACGTGTTGCTCCGGACTGTGAGGCGGAGACTCTTCGCGGGTCCTGGCGCTGGCGGCGTAGTAGACCTGTGTCATCCCGGGGGAAAAGTTGCTGTATTCGGCGGGGGCGGCGTCGCCCCAGCCGGGGTGGTTCTGCTCGGGTCCGGGCTGGTAGACGAGGCCGTAGGCATAAGCATGGAAGGACGGGTTGTAATTGTAGCTTATTTGTGTTTTCCAGTCTGCCATTTTTTCTTAGTTCAATTTTTAAAAGAATGTTTAAAAAGTTAAAATATCTCAAATCCGCGACCCAGCCTGCAAGGCCAAACTACTTTCGTAAATCGCGCCACCTTGTTGGCTGCTGTTTTTAAGGAGGTGCCTCGGAGGTGGACAGGTGTAGAGGCGGGTGTTCAAATTCCAACCAATCAGCTGCCTTCATTTTTTCACGGACGCTCTCTCATTGGCTCACTCCTTCACAAGGTAAAGTAGTTCAACATGAAACTAATCAAACACTTTACAGTCACATACTATGTTTGTAAATTATAATCACGAGAGCTTTTTAATTTTTTTTAAACATAATAGAACAATTACATATTTCATTCTAAAAATATATTCCATCCTTCCATCCATTTTACCTGCTTATTCTCACTAGGGTCAAAATGATATACAATATATACAAAAATAATAATTACACATATGTTATAATTCATTAGAAATGTTTGTGACTGTTTTTCCCTTTTCAATGACGTTTTAAACTACACGTCCATCCATTTTCTACCGCTTATTCCCTTCGGGGTCGCGGGGGGCGCTGGAGCCTATCTCAGCTACAATCGGGCGGAAGGCGGGGTACACCCTGGACAAGTCGCCACCTTAAAATTACTTTATTGCAGTGGTTTCACAAAATTATACAATGTTGTGCTTCTGTTTTTTTTTTTAAATAAACAATAATTACAGTGAATAACATATATTAAAAAACTAAATAAAGAGAAAACATTTATACATAAAGGGAGGAATACATAAAAGTGAAAATAATCATAATTTAGAAGAAACAATCAATCGGTTCGCAGCCGAGTGTGAAACGACTGGGATGATAGATAGTACTTTATTGATTCCTTCAGGAGAGTTCCCTCAGGAAAATTAGAATTTTAGAATTTAGAATCAGCACCTCCAAGTCCGAGTACATGGTTCTCGCCCGTGAAGGGTGGAGTGCCATCTCCGAGTTGGGGAAGAGATCTTGCCCCCTGTGGAGGAGTTCAAGTACCTCTGAGTCTTGTTCACGAGTGGGGGAAGAGTGGATCGTGAGATCGACAGGCGGATCTGTGCGGCGTCTTCAGTAATGCGGACGCTGTATCGATCCGTTGTGGTGAAGAAGGAGCTGAGCCCGAAGGCAAAGCTCTCAATTTACCGCTCGATCTACGTTCCCATCCTCACCTATGGTCATGAGCTTTGGGTTATGACCGAAAGGACAAGATCACGGGTACAAGCGGCTGAAATGAGTTTCCTCCGCCAGGTGGCGGGGCTCTCCCTTAGAGATAGGGTGAGAAGCTCTGTCATCCCGGAGGAGCTCTAAGTAAAGCCGCTGCTCCTCCACATCGAGAGGAGCCAGATGAGGTGGTTCGGGCATCCGTTCAGGATGCCACCTGAACGCCTCCCTAGGGAAGTGTTTAGGGCACGTCTGACCAGGCCACAGGGAAGACCCAGGTCAAGACTATGTCTCCCGGCTGGCCTGGGAACGCCTCGGGAGAGGGAAGTCTGGGCTTCTCTGCTTAGGCTGCTGCTCCCGCGACCCGACCTCGGATAAGCGGAAGAAAAATGGATGGAAGGATCGAAGAAACAAACTCTCATCTCGACATACTCTTATCCATACATACAGAAAATCATTTGTAAGGCATGTCATGTCATGCTCATTATTTCATTAATAAGTAGAGATGGCGAGAATTTTCTTTTGCAATTTGGCAGATTATTTTGCTGATTCTCAGTAATATATACCATATTTTATTGCACATTAAATAAAATAAAAATAAAACATGTTTTTTAGGCCCACACTCTGTTTTGTGTTGTTTTGAGGTGGACAACTGACCTTTGACCTCCCCCAGAGCAAAACAAAGTATTTTGGTCTGTTAAGGCAGTGGTTCTCAAATGGGGGTATGCGTACCCCTGGGGGTACTTGAAGGTATGCCAAGGGGTGAAGTGAAGTGAATTATATTTATATAGCGCTTTTCTCTAGTGACTCAAAGCGCTTTACATAGTGAAACCCAATATCTAAGTTACATTTAAACCAGTGTGGGTGGCACTGGGAGCAGGTGGGTAAAGTGTCTTGCCCAAGGACACAACGGCAGTGACTAGGATGGCGGAAGCGAGGATCGAACCTGCAACCCTCAGGTTGATGGCACGGCCGCTCTACCAACCGAGCTATACCGTGAGATTTTTTTAAAATATTCTAAAAATAGCAACAATTCAAAAATCCTTCATAAATATAAATAAAAACCTATCTTTTTTTCCAAATAGTTTAAGAAAGACCACTACAAATGAGCAATATTTTGCACTGTTATACAATTTAACAAATCAGAAACTGATGACATAGTGCTGTATTTTACTTCTTTATCTCTTTTTTTTTCAACCAAAAATGCTTTGCTCTGATTAGGGGGTACTTGAATTAAAAGAAAATTCACAGGGGGCACATCACTGAAAAAAGGTTGAGAACCACTGTGTTAAGGTACGCTTTCAAGTTCTTTATGTTTCAAGATATATACTTTTCCCCCTCAAATACACGCTGTAGCGCCTTCAAATATCCCTAAGGACACTACAGTATTACTCCGATTTGAGAACCTTTGCGATAGATGATCAATGTGATCAAATGTCTGACTTATGTTGTTTCCCCACCTAGAAAAATTAATTTACTAGAGCTCTTAGTGTATGCATTTTAAGTGTGTGAGCGCCTTTACCGTTGTTGTCTAATTTTGTTTCACATTATACAGTTAAAAAAAGTAAAAATAGCAGTTTTAAGCATCTTTCCTTGTGACATAATGACTTGTTTTTCATGAGTCCATTCACACAAACAACACCGCCCCACTTTGAACTTGTCGACACAAACTGCAAATGAAGACAGACCTCATTTGCAATTCCTTTTCATAAAGATGATTTAGATTAGGCGGTACGTTTCCATCAAAGTTGATGTTTGTGTTGCTCCCGACTTGGTGCTATTGATGTGGTAATGATTCATTTAGAGGTGACATGATGAGCCTGATGGCCCCATCAACATTTAGAATCTGTGACGAGACAGAATGTGTTTTTGTGTGTGATTGACATTAGCATTTGAATGTGCTCAGAAGACCCCTTTGTCTCAAACCAGCCTGTAGTTTTTAAAAGATTGCATTTGTATTTATAGTTTACCGTCTACTTCTAATTTTTCTAATTCAAACAAGAAACGTATAAAAACATGCTGAATGGTTTGGTTTAAAATATATGGAACAACACTGCATCATACCAAAACATTTTTGTTTTGATGACTTAATTCAGTTTTTACCTACTCAGTGGCCTAGTGGTTAGAGTGTCCGCCTTGAGATCGGTAGGTTGTGAGTTCAAACCCCGGGCCGAGTCATACCAAAGACTATAAAAATGGGACCCATTACCTCCCTGTGTGACACTCAGCATCAAGGGTTGGAATTGGGGGTTCCCCTCACCTCCCAGGGGGTGAACAAGGGGATGGGTGAAATGCAGAGGACACATTTCACCACACCTAGTGTGTGTGTGACAATCATTGGTACTTTAACTTTATTGTGGTTTTTTATAATTTAAATTTTCTGGGGTTTCAAAACAGGTGACCATTTGGGGATCATACATTACATTCTAACAATACAATTAAACAAGACAACTAAAACAGGGGGAAAAAACCAGTAATTTTATGAGATTAAAGTAAAAATAGAAACACTTGTAATATTAGAAGAAAAAAAAGAAAAAAATATGTTATTTTGTAAATAATATTATGATAAACAAACAAAAAAAGTAATACGGTTCCAATTGGTGTGAAAAAAAAGGTTTTGAAAACGTTGGGACATTGTGGGAATAAAGTTCAAATTTAATGGGAATAAAGTCATGATATTATGAAAAAATACAAGTTTAAATGTTTGGCAAAAACAACAACAGCTAAAATAATTTTTTTTATATTTTTATGAGCTATAATAATAAGAGAAAAAAGTCAGATATTATGTAATATTATGAGAAAATAATGTAATTTTGAACACATAAAGTTGAAATATAAAGCACTTAAAGAATATTATGTGAAACTAAACTGTTTGTAATGTTTTAATGGCTTTTTTTTTGTTTTCATTGTGTGTTTTTTAGGATTTAAATTCTCAAGGATGTCCAAAGTCCAGCAGACGGCCATTTTGAGGGTCATTGTAACAATTAAAAAAGGGAACACCGCAGTAATTTTATAAGAATGAAGTCGTAATATTAACAGAAAAAAAGTTGCAATTTTAGGAGAAAACATATTTTTATAACATTATGAGGAAATTAATGTCATTTTGGAAGTATAAATATCCATCCATCCATTTTCTACTGCTTGTCCCTCTTGGGGTATAACAATACGTTGTTTGGTAGCTATTATTATGAGAAACAAACACAACAAAATAATACATTTGTACTCTTTTGATTATTAAGGTTGGGAAGAAGTAAGGATATTTTGGTAATAAAATCCAAGTAGTATGGGAACAATAATATCATGATTAAAAAAAATTCACACACTGGATTTAAAAAAAACAACCAAAAATGGACAAAACAGCATTATTTTTTATTAGAACAGACTCAGAATAATAAGGGAAACAAGTTAAAATGTTATGAGTTAAAATTTTGTGAGGATACAATTGTAATATTTTGAGGAAAACATTTAATATTAAAAGCATATAGTTGAAATATTAAAGGAATAACATGATATTATGAGAAACAATCAAACAAAGATTAAACCGACTACAAATAATAAAGTTGCATTTCATCGTTAAATAGGTTGGGAAAAGGTCAAAGTCTGCTATTTAACTTATACCACAAAGTTGAGATACAGGCAGTTTGTTCTTAAAAATAGAAATACTGTACAATTTCTCAGCATTTCTACGTGGTTTACAAATTCCTTTGATTTTTCTGTAGGCCCTCAGTGGAAAATCTTTTGACACTCCTATTTACCTTCTGCTTTTTTGTGTGCAAAACATGAGACTCCCTCCCCTTTAAAAAGTAACTTTTAGTACATTTTAAAAAATACTTGCTATTTTTACTTTAACTTGAGTAGATTTTAGCTGTGTACTTTTTACTTGAGTAAAACTTCTGCACGCTTTGCTTTTACATGAGTAGAATGTTTTAGCACTCTTTCACATAAACACTTAAAACACATAAACATTATAAATCAGGATGATATGGTGGACAAACTTTGTATTCAGATGAATATTAATACAAAAAAAGTACATACATAATTAAAATCTGATAAAAATGCAAATTAAACAATTGATTTTTTAAATTGAACAACAAACATACATTTATAATGCACACAAATGTCAAGGCACTATCAACATCAGCGAAACATGTAAAGTAAAGAAAACAAAAGCAAATACAGATAGAGTATTAAATAATAACAATACAAATATGAAGAGGGGCTACCTAAATCACTTTAAAAGTTTTAACAAAGATATCAATTTAAGGGGTTTTGTACTCTTAATCATCCTCCAAGATTTGATTGATAATGTAAAAGAAACAAAAATTAAATAAAGTAGCGGTTGATATTGTTGTACATAGAACTCCAATCCAGCTGGGGGGCGCTGTTCAGTTCTATGCGTGTAACAAAGCCTCCTGTCCCTTTAACGCCGCTCACGTTGCACTGCAGGTTGGGTCTTCCCTGCATGCTGTCAGCTGAGGCTAAAGCTTTGCTAACATCGCTTCCTAACTTGTCAAACTCACTTTTTTAACACCGCAAATTCATTGAAATCCGCCTAAAAACGAACAGAGTAACAGCCAAGTGATACAAACCCATATTTTCCTTTGATAGCTTGTAGCTACTGGAGACTCGCCTCTGTGAGCCACACCAAGAGAACATAACTTAAGTATATTTAGTATTATTACAAATATTTTTTGCTTTTTGAGGGTATTCGACCCAACGTCCAGTTTTGACAATGACCGAAGAACTTGAGCAGATCCTCCTACAAATGACACAGCCTGACAATGCCGTTATTCAGCAGGTAAGACATAGAAGTCTTACTTTTACAAATGGCTAACATAAGCTAGCTTCATACATACATATACATACATACACACACATATATGTATATACATACATACATATATATATATATTTATATATACACATACATATGTATGCTTTCCTTTGTATGCATTGATCTGTGTTGTTTACACCCTTTTTTAGGCCACAATCAAGCTGAAGCATGCCTTTAAAGACCCAGCCATCATCCCTGCCCTTTGTGCTGTCATGAGTGGCTCCCAAAACCCTCAGGTATGCGCTGGAAAGTATTTATAACAAGTGGCACGTATGTGCCATGTCCAAAATATGTCTTTCATCATCATTTGCCTCACCTAGGTCCGTCAGTCGGCTGCGGTGATGCTGAGGCTGAGAGTGAAGAAACGGTGGATAAAGATAAGCCCTGCCGACAGAGAAAGGTCAGCTGGAAAGACTGTTGTTGATTTTAAGATGAGTTGGTGACACATTTGTCTACTTTCTCTACGCAGCCTCAAGGCGGTGGTGTTGCAGGCGTTCATGCAAGAGTCAGAGTAAGCTACCAAACATTTCATATACAGGAATGGACACTTCATTGGGTACACTTGCACCCACAAGATGATCACACTTCCCTTTCAGTATTGTTGTGACATTTGGACAATAGCTTCTGTTAGAAGTGTGGCTATGTTGTGGTCGTCTGAGGCATAAGATCTGGATTTAACAGTTACACAAACACTTGGAGTCATATTATCATTGTTCCTACATTTAAAGCAGCACCAAGTAACTTTTCAACTTTCATAAAATATTTGCATAACATGTGGGATGATACATGGACTTACAACTATTTGAATGACACGACACCTCTGTCATGGCCAGAAGGGGTCTATAGCACTTTTACTGGCACTAAGCAATTTTGAGGAGTGCAACCGTGCCACACAAAAAACTACAAAATGTGCTCACTTGCTTTACGGCATACGTCACTCACCCCTTTACCAATTCGTTCCAAAGACGGAAGTCGATGCGAACGCCTACGTGCAAATACTGCTCCAGTGGCAAAAGCTGCAAAACAACAACAAAAAAACCGACAAGTTTTGTCTAACGAGACAAAAAAGAAAAAGGAGGCAACCCGGAAAAAAGGGACAGTCAAGGATCAACATTGGCCCTGCTTTCCCTCGCTGGCGTCAGCTCAAAGACGAGGATGGATTTTAAGACTGATGCTGCCTTGGCTCTGTTCCCACTTTACTAAATCAAAATGATCATGCTAATGTTAGCTATCGGAAATTTGTGTGGTAGCAATAAATCTACACCAGCTTGATAGTTCGCAGTTCCACACTGACACGACCAGCCACGCAACAAACTCAAAAGCACTGTATAAAAGGAAAAACAATGCGATGACTGCAAGCGGCAAATATTAAATTTTAGTAAATTATGTAGGTTCCTACTGAGGAAATATCTGTCATACTGACTTATTGGGGTATTATCGTGTCAGTTTGTATGTAGGTGACAGTAGTTTCTGACGATTTACGACGCTATGCGCTGGTTTGTTCATCATGGGAAATCTGGTCTTCCTGCGGGCAAAACATTGCCGCCAAAATCAACCAAAACTGAAAGTTCCTAAGTGGGGCTTTAAAACACTTCCTTGGGTTCTACATAACATGTAATATTGTTTTTTTGGTAAAACTTTTGCATAGATTATGTTTTACAGACCATTTTCAAGCTGCTTTCTGACAGTCTCCTCAATCAATCAATCAATGTTTACTTATGTAGCCCTAAATCACGAGTGTCCCAAAGGGCTGCAGAAGCCACAATGACATCCGCGGCTCAGATCCCACATCAGGGCTAGAAAAAACTCAACCCAGTGGGATGACAATGAGAAACCTTGGGTCTTGGGCGCAGTTGGGTGTTCCAGTAGGACAATGATCCCAAACACACGTCAAAAGTGGTAAAAGAATGGCTAAATCAGGCTAGAATTAAGGTTTTAGAATGGCCTTCCCAAAGTCCTGACTTAAACGTGTGGACAATGCTGAAGAAACAAGTCCATGTCAGAAAAGCAACAAATTTAGCTGAACTGCACCAATTTTGTCAAAAGGAGTGGTCAAAAATTCAACCAGAAGCTTGCCAGAAGCTTGTGGATGGCTACCAAAATCGCTTATTGCAGGGAAACTTGCCAAGGGACATGTAACCAAATATTAACATTGCTGTATGTATACTTTTGACCCAGCAGATTTGGTCACATTTTCAGTAGACCCATAATAAATTCATAAAAGAACCAAACTTCATGAATGTATTTTGTGACCAACAAGTATGTGCTCCAATCACTCTATCACAAAACAATAAGAGTTGTAGAAATTATTGGAAACTCAAGACAACCATGACAATATGTTCTTTACAAGTGTACGTAAACTTTTGACCACGACTGTATATACTTACATCATATATATAAAACCTTAATGGAGGCGTTTGGATGTTTTTTAGGGGCTCTAAAGGCAGAATTGAAAGTCTCCCATAAGCTCCATTGTAAGCGGACTTTGGATCACATTTATTTAATATTTACAATGCATTAAGAAAAATCCATCCGTCGTCATGTCTTTCATAATGATTGTGTATCATAGGCAAAATTTTAAAAAAAGCGCAGTTCCCCTTTATTGCAATAAAGTAGAAGGGTCATTTGCATGTCACTCCCCAAAAAACATTTGATAAGAAAAATGCCACTAAAAATTGCCCTTAAAAGCATAAAACCGTTGATTGTCATTTAACTCTTAACGTTTTGTGTTGCAGACACACAGTACAGCACTCGCTGTCTCAATTGTGCGCGGTAATGGTCAAACACGAGACGCCCGACAGCTGGCCCGCCCTGCTGGAGCTCCTCAATCAATCTACCAAGAGTGTTGACCCGCATGACAGACAGGTTCAGCACCATTCTGACAAAACCTCTAAAAACACATGGTTCAGGTACAAGACAAAAACGCCCCTCCTTCGCATGCAGGTCGGACTCCTGCTTCTTAACAAGGTGATCGAGTCCAACCCTGAGCCTTTCCAGCCTCACTACTGCCAGCTGCTGAAGCTCTTCAGCACCGTGCTGAAGGACCACAACAATCCCACTGCCCTGTACTACTGCATCCTCACCCTCACCGCCATAACGACCTACACGGGCACCGAACACATGGTGAGACTATGTTGTGTTTTTAGTACACAACATTACGTGTAATATTGTATTGGGATTAACATTTTGTGTGTGGAAACTTACTTATTTTTTATTTTTTTAAAGATTTTTACAGTAAGAGAAGAACAATGATTGTCCTTATTTTTGGATTAATGTATGCTATTTTATATCCGTTTTTTTTATTTTATTTCAATGTTATTCTTATTGTTTTTTAATTAATTAATACAAATTTGTGATGAATACTGAATAATGCACTATCATTATTTTTTAAATATTTATTGCTATTACTAAAATAGAATAAAACAAACTATTGTAATTTGATTTAATATACATTTTACTTTATTTTAGTTTCTATTGTATTTTAATTTAATCAAATATTTACTTGTCATCTGTAAAATAAAATAAAACAAATTCAATTTATCATAATTGAATTTTATTTCAATATATTTTCGTTTCAGTGTTTTTTTTGTGATGAAGACTGAATAATAGCATCATCAGAATTCAAAAACATGAAATCGTCTTTAACTAAATAGAATACAACAAACTGCTACAGTTCAATATAAATTGTATTTTATTTTACTTCAGTTTTTTATTTTATGTAAATTGTATTTTATTTTTTAAATAAATTTAAATTTGTGATGACTGACTAATAGCATTATCAGAATTCCAAAATAGTTGTCATTACTAAAATGCCATCCATCCATCCATTTTCTACCGCTTATTCCCTTCAAATTCAATTTATTTAAATTTTATTTTAATTTAATTATATTTCAGGTTTTATTTGTCCATTTAATTTTTACTTAAAAAAATAAATAAAACAATTTTGATTCTAAAATATTGTGTTCATGTCATTATAAAATAAAATTAAAATATGTGTGATAAAGACTGACTATAGCCATTTAAAAAAATACAACTTAGGAACAATAGAACTATCTTTTTTCATTGAAACTCAATTCAATGGCTTAATCTGCTATTATTTTCCGTCTGCTTGAAATTCTGTTAATTTTAGTAATAATGCATAATAACTTGACTGCAACTTAGATGCCCTTTGTATGTACAGCATATGTTTCAAACAACAGTTCTGTAACACATTTTCCATACAGCTCTTGTATATGATTATCATTCGAATAATGTTTGTGGTTATAAATAATAAATGCAATTTGGTTTTTTTTCAGAACCAAATGCGCGCCATCATCCCCAGTGTGATCGTGGCTCTAAAACATCTCATTAAAGCCGATCAGGTATAGTCGTTAATGCTGTGTGTGTCTTTTTATTGGCGTTTCTTTACCACGGCAGTGCTGTGTGTACTGCATTCCCTTAGAGCCAAGCCAGCGACGCCATGGAGGTGTTCAACGAGCTGATGGAGAGCGAGGTGTCCATCATTGTGCCTCACGTTGCAGACGTGGTTCGCTTCTGCTTAGAAGTAAGCACTTTGTCTTCATTTGCAGGAATTTGAGGCTTGACTTTGAATGTGTTTTCCTTGCAAGGTGGGCAGTGACCCCACACTGACTGACTCCCTGCGAGTTAAAGCTCTCTCTTGCATTGCCTTCCTCATCAAGTTAAAGAGCAAGGTTAGGTCAGACGTCAACTGCAACGATGCTTATATGAATTTGTTAAAAATTGTTTTGTGTATATTTTTCCTCGCTGTAGGCGGTGCTGAAGCAGAAGCTGCTGCTACCAATTCTGCAGGTCATCTTCCCCGTTTTGACTGCAGCGCCACCGCCTGGTGAGGAGGACCCGGAAGATGCGGAAGATGAAGATGGAGACGGCACAGACAATGACAATCCCAAACATTGTGCTGCTCAGGTTTGAAAAGTGTATGTGTTGCTACCAAGTCTATTTTAATAAAACATATTAATGTTTTCATTTGTTTCTGTCAATTCATAGATTATTGACACTATGGCGCTCCGTATGCCTCCAGAGAAGCTCTTCCAACATCTGGTAGGTGATCCTGAATATATTTCTGATGTCTTCATTAGAACAGAATAAAATATGTATTTTTATCTAGAAAACAATCTGAACATTATATATATTTGGGATTTAGGGGTTTAAACAGGCAAATCTACAGGCCATTGCACTTTTTCTCTTATACATTTGTGATTTTTACCTGCTTTTTGCTGAAATGTTAGAGCAAAAGAATGGTTGTTGTATTTGGCTTTGAGAAGTTTATACATGCAAACCAACAGACTGACAGCACCTTTTCTTTGTTTATGTTGAAAAATATTATCTATCTTATATTTAGGGTCTAGAAAGTCATTGCTGTGCCAAGACAGTGATTTCTCTTATATATTTATCATTATTGTCAGCTCTTTGCTATAATTTTAGAGGAAAATATTTGTCCCCTTATATTTGGCTTTTAGAGGTTTATACATGCACACCAGAAGGTCATTGCAGTGCCAAGACAGTGACTTTTCTCTTATATATTGGGGATTTTCTCTGCTCTTTTCTGTAATTAAACAGGCTGTTGTTTTGCAGAAATAGCGACTTTTCTTTTTTTATACTTGCCATTTCCTCATGTTCTTTGCTGTAATTTTACACAAAAAGTGGGGCCGTCTTATATTTGGGGTCTAGAAGTTTATACGCGCAAACCAGAAGGTCAAATGTTGTACCTACACAATTAAATGGTAAATGGGTATAGCACTTTACTATCTTCAAGGTACTCAAAGCGCTTTGACAGTATTTCCACATTCACCCATTCACACACACATTCACACACTGACGACGTGAACGGCCATACAAGGCCCTAACCATGACCCATCAGGAGCAAGGGTGATGTGTCATGCTCAAGGACACAATGGACGTGACTCGGATGGTGAAAGCCCGGGATCGAACCAGGAACTCTCAGCTTGCTGGCACGGAAGCTCTGCTTTTCTGTGTGCTCTTTGCTGTATCTTATGAGAAAAATAGTGGTTGTCTTGTATGTGGGTCAATACGGTTGTTTGATACTAACTTGTTTCATTCATAGATGCCGCTGACTCAGACCTGCTTTGCCAGTGATGATCCCTATCAGAGGAAGGGGGGCCTCATGTGTCTCGCTGTGCTGGCTGAAGGATGTGCAGATCATATACGCACCAAGTAGGACTATTTCTCTTAAATATAAGTTTATGAGGGATGGTATATTAGACATATTGTGAATGCATGTACTTGTGTGTTAATATCAATGCTATTGCAGGATGCTGTCGTCAGTGCTGCATACGGTTTGCCAAAGTCTTTCTGATAATAATCAGGTGGTGCGCAGCGCCGCCCTCTTTGCCTTGGGACAGTTCTCTGAACATTTACAGGTGATGCATTTAATTTAGAGCACCATTAACTATTTTTAAAAAACAGTTTTAATATGTTAGTGTTTTAACATGTTTCTCTTTTTATCAGCCAGAGGTTAGTAAATATTGTGAGGAGTTGATGCCTTTGCTGCTGGGCTACCTTTCCTCCTTGAACCAGGCCAAGGTTGGCCATGTCACTAAGGCCTTTTACGCGCTGGAGAACTTCTTGGAGAACTTGGGTAAGCTAGAAAAAAAACAAAAAACTTTCCACCATGTTGATCAACCTGTTATTAACTTTTACATATGCCGAATTGGGCGTAAAGTGCTGAGAATTTCAAAGAGGGGCCCTTAGATATAGGAAATTATTTTATGAAAAGATTTACAGTATTTAATATTTTTGTGTGCGCGTGAACCAGGAGCAGAAATTGAGCCCTACCTTCCCACACTGATGGACACGATGTTGTCTGCCCTCAACAGCTCGGACAGCTTGAAAATCAAAGAGCTCACTGTGTCTGCCATTGGCGCCATAGGTGAGTTTACTGAATAAAATACAAAAACTTTGAAGGCAGAGTATTCCCTTTCATTCATCCATCCATTTTTACCGCTTTTCCCTTACGGGGTCGAGGGGGGAGCTGGAGCCTATACCAACTGCACACGGGCGGAAGCTGGGGTACACCCTGGACATGCAAAAAAAAAATCACATTGTGGCACATATACTGTAAAATACTGCCCAATATTGTACAGCTGAATAAGGGATTATTTAGAAACTTTTTATTAGGTAAAAAAAACAAAACATTAAAACTCTAAAACAATATGCTTTGAAGTTCCAGAAAAAATAACATCCACATTTCAACCTTTTAGTCCATACATTAAAAGGGAACTGGATTTATTTTATTTTATTTTGCCTATCGTTCACAATTATTATGAAAGACATGACGACAGTTTTTTGGTTTTTTTTGCATTCAAAATATTAAATAAATGCGATCAAAAGTCTGTTTACAATGGAGCCTATGGGAGCTGTACAAGTCTGCCTACAAAGCCCTTAAAAAACATCCAAACACCTCCATTAAGGTTTTATATACATGTTGTAAATGTACATGAAATGTAGTAACAGGCACATTTATTATAACATTTAATATTTACGTATTTTGATAATTTTAAGGATGCGCAGCGCATTAATTTGAAAACGCATCACAATGTTTGCTTTTTTTTCACCACTGATTATCACTCACTGCATACTTTATGAGAGCCAACAAACATAATAAAACATCACTTACTGTACAATGTCTGCTGTCATTATGATGCCGACTGCTACAATGTTCATATGTTCCCCTTGAGATGATGAATGACTCATAAGCCACACAAAGAAAAGGGAGGGGGGACCAAGCGTCTTCTCGTGTCGTCCTCGTCAGTTTTGGGTCTAAAATAGCTGTCAAAAGTGTACTAACTTGTCGGAATACCTACTCAGACTTCTTCTGTGCAGGTGAGAGGCATGATTTATGATCTACAATAAACTTAAAGAGAGCAAGGAAGCGAGGAAACAGCAGACCACTCGATGATGTAAACATAGGGAGACACGGAAGTAAACACGGCGCCGCTATAGTTTGTCTGCCTTAATGCCTATAATAACAACATCACTAATACTTAGTTAATATTCAAGTCATGAAATGTAAATGGAGTATTGTTTGTGCTTTTTGAATGGTTATTTATTACATTTTTGTGGAATAGTGCAGCTCCCATTGGTTCTGCTGTAAGCAGACTTTTATTTACTATTATTTAATATTTATAATGCAATAAACAAAAATCCATCGTTGTCATGTCTTTCATAATGATTGTGAACGATAGGCAAAATTCCCAAAAAAGTGCAATTCCCATTTAAGCCTTTTTGCATTTTTTCCCCATTTTAGTTTTTTTTTGTAAATTTATTTTTAGAATTAACCAAAAGATTGGCAGTGGGTCACAACTGGCCCCCGGCGTGCACTTTGGACACCCAGTATTAGTAGTTTGATGATGATTATGAAGCTAATTATTTTGTATTTGAAACTTTTTTACTATAATTTCCTGACTTTAGAGCACACCTAAATTATAAGTCTCACCCACTTAATTTTTGGCCAAATTTGTGAACATATAGGCCGCACATGTCTATAGGCTGCAGGTGTACACATTTAAACATTTAATATTTACACAGGCGCTTGTGTTCATTCACAAATTTAACGAAAAATTGAAAATTGAAAATTACTGTAACATAGCATACAGTCTTTTTCATCCTCATCCTCCTCTTCCTGTGTTCTGAAACCCACAGGACTGCATTATATATGTGGCGGTGGGTTGATGCATGGTATTATGTCATAGGGTAATTTGCATAGTATGCATTGACACATGTGCATGTAATTTTTATGGATTTTATAGGGGACAAAAAGTGGGCAAAATAGTGAAAAACAGGTGGGCAGCATCAGCTGCTTGTTGAGAAGAGTGAGACTTCTTCCATGTTGAAGTCTCCAATAACCAGAACAAGTCGCTGGATTTGTCACTAGTCGCTTTTTTGGAAAAACAGAATAGTCGCTGAATATAAGCTAAGCTAAGTTGGGAGCACTGATTCCTCCTGCAATGTTTTTTTTATGCTCTGGCAGACCAGGTGCTTATAAGGTGTGTTTAGAAGCAGAGTACTTCTGTACAGAGTTGTAACAACAAGCTACATTAAGAAACCATCCCATTAAATGTGTCTACAAGCAAGGGTAAACCGGTAGTAAAATAATTAGTAGCGGGCCGCTAAAAATAAACTAATGTATGGGGAGAACTAAAGCTCTTTGGTGTTCACCTAACATTTTGTTTCTCACTAGCCAATGCTGCCAAGGAGCTGCTGGTTCCTTACTTCCCTCCAGTGATTGAAAGCCTAAAGGGCTTCCTGACCACCACCACAGAGGAAATGAGGGCTCTGCAAACCCAGTCTTTGGGTAGGTGGACTCCACAATAGCGGTATTCACTTTTTATTTGCATTTATTAGTATTTTGTTGTTTGTAGACACTCTCTCTGTGCTTGCTCGGACCATTGGCAAAGATGTCTTCAGCCCTCTTGCTGCTGAGTGCGTTCAACTGGGCCTGAAACTCACAGACTCTATAGATGACCCCGACCTAAGACGCTGCACGTACGTTACTGTTATTGCTTAATGCCCTCTCCCAGTTTCAAACATTGGACATTATAGACTTCTTGTCTCCATCAGGTACAGTCTGTATTCAGCTGTGTCTACAGTCAGCCCAGAGTGTTTAACTCCTCACCTCCCTCCCATTACAACCATCATGCTACTTGCCCTCAAGTCCAATGAAGGCATCACAGTATGAAGCGTCCAACATAATACATGTTGTAAAAGCTGAATCTGAGATTACAGTTTGCTGTTTGCAGGCACACATCGGGGAGGACAAGACGTTTGTCCTACTGGACGACGACGATGACGACGATGACAAGGAAGAGGAAAAAGAAGAATTTCTGGAAGAGGAGCCCCAGACGGATGTCCACGATGTTGCAGGGTACATATTGAGCATAAGTTCTAAAAAATTTATAAAATATCAACAGTTCCTCAGTCTTCTTTTTATGTGCCAGGTTCAGTGTGGAGAACGCTTTCATTGACGAGAAGGAGGATGCCTGTGATGCGCTGGGAGAGCTGGCCTTCAACACCGGGTATGATGTTTAAATTAAACTATAGCACTGACAACATAAATGCAATGTACTGCATTCTAATGTCCTAAAACACTCTAATAGACACCATACATCAATTAATTATTATCCTGTATTATTTATAATAATAATAATAATAATAATGGATTAGATTTATATAGCGCTTTTCTAGGCACTCAAAGCGCTTCACAGAGTGAGAACCCATCATTCATTTTTTACAACTCATTCATTCATCATTCATTCACCGGTGTGAGTGGCACCGGGGGCAAGGGTGAAGTGTCCTGCCCAAGGACACAACGGCAGCGATTTTGGATGGTAAGAGGCGGGGAGCGAACCTGCAACCCTCAGGTTTCTGGCACGGCCGCTCTACCCACTACGCCATACCGCCCCCATTTAAGGAAGTTATTTCACTGACATTGAAAGTATTATGGAAAAAGACTATGCATGTTTTACCAAAATGTATCGCTATTATAGATTAGCTTGAATTTATCAATCTCCAACCTCGACTGCATCCCTAAATGCCACATCTCCAGTTTTGTTTTTTTAATTAATGTTGAGGTTTTCCTTTTAAGTCTTGCTTTCCAGCCCTTCCTGGAGTCGAGCTTTCAGCAAGTTTTCGAGTTGAGAGACGTAAGTGCCAAATGCAGTGTCACCTCCTACTTGTGTGAACTTGAACTATTCATTCATTCTTTTAAAAATACCTATCTTGTCAAGTATCCACATGAGGATGTTCGCCGAGCAGCGTTTGGGGCCCTGGGCCAGTTCTGCAGAGCACAACACAAAGTGTGGAAAGAGAATCCCAGTGAATTGAACCAACAAGGTACCACATGTGCATACTACTCATACAGTAGACCATAAAGCTGGAAAAAGTGCCAAGAAAGCGACTATTTAAAAATCACATCGTTTTATCAAGCTTTACTGAAGATGCTAGATGTGGTGCTGCCATGCTTCTTGGAGACGGTGCGCTCAGAGCCCGAGCGCCAGGTTGTGATGGCAATCCTGGAAACTATGAATGCTGTCCTAAAGGCCTGCAAGGAGGAGGCTTTCAAGGACCCCACGCGCCTCAAGGAGATCAGCCATGTTATCCGCGATGTACTCAAGAAGAAGGTGAGGAGAAGACTGCCATCAGTAAATTGCACAAGATCAAGTTATTGTGCTGCAATATCAATTATACATATTATTTTTCATTTCTGTACAGACAGCATGTCAGGACAGTGATGATGCTGATGATGAAGAGCAACAGGTTGACCACATATCCACTCATAACATCTAACTAAGGCTGCAGCTAACGATTATTTTTCTATCGATTAATCTATAGATTATTTTTTCGATTAATCGGTTAATCTATAGATTATTTTTTCGATTCGTCTATAGATTATTTTTCCTTTTACCGATTATTTTTTATTTTATTTTATTTAAAATGAAGATGAAAAAATAAAAGTAGGCCAGTTTTTTCAAAAGGCATGGCTTTTATTTACAAAAAAAAAAAAGTATGGCCACTCAGTCAACATTGACAACAACACGACAAAATATTCTGTAACAATGTAAACATTTAAAACTTTTAACATTTAACAAAATTAAAAGTAGCTTATTTGCTTTTTAATGTGCAAATATAAAAGTAAACATCCAGTGCAAATCTTAATATTCTGCAATAGTATAAGCATTTCAAAAGTAAAAGTATTGCTTATTTTGCTTTAAAATGTGCAAAAATAAAGATAAACATCCAATACAAAAAAGTGCAAAACGAAATATTCTGTAACAAAAGTGTAAACATTTCAACAAAAGTGAAAGTATTGCTTATTTGCTAAAATGTGCAAAAATAAAGATAAACATCAATACAAAAAAGTGCCAATCTAAATATTCTGGAGGACTGTAAACATTAAGTATTGCTTTTAAAATGTGCAAAATAAACATCCAGTCCAACACAGTACACAATAACCAATTCTACTCATTCCAGTGAGTGACTAACAGTTGTAATGAAGAAAGGTTAGCATGTCTACTTGCTTTGCTTCTTTTCTTGTTTACAATATTCCCAGCAGCTGAAAATAGGCGCTCAGAAGGGGTCGATGTGGCTGGAACTGAGAGCTAATTAGCCTTCACCTCAAGCCAGGACTGCGAGTGAGCTGAGCTGCAGTTTAAGTTTCTAGAAGGTCAACGGGCTCATAGTGATGTTACTAGTAGTTGACTGGGAGGTGTTTATTATCATTTGGGGAGAGTCCGCTGCCTGATGCTCACCTGCTAAACACCTATCTGCTCCACGCTGAAGCGCTGACTACATGCGCTCTGAATACGCACTGCTGATTGGCTGATAATGCTTCGTGTGTACCAATCAGATGGTTGTGTGGGTGGGACAATGCTGCGTGTGTACCAATCAGATGGTTGTATGGGTGGGACAATGCTGCGTGTGTACCAATCAGATGGTTGTATGGGTGGGACAATGCTGCGTGCTGAGACAGAGGCAGCCGCAGAAGGAGCAAAGCAACTTGTTAAGACTTTAGCAGCTAAAGTTAGCTTTAGCTTAGAAACTCGTTCGGTACACCCCCGTACCGAACCGAAAGCCCCGTACCGAAACGGTTCAATACAAAACACATACCGTTACACCCCTAGCAGATACAAATGACACATTCATGTTTTTGTGTAATGATGACAACGTATGCTAACGCGGACGATTGACAAGTTGATGGTTTTCTTTTCAAATGTTCGTTCATAGCCGTTGTGCTGCTATGATAGGCCATTTACGCTCGACACAGTGTGCATACAACAACATTATTAGGCTGTGTATTGAAATACTCCCACACTTTTGACGACTTTTGGCGTGCGTTTTTCCCCTCGCTCGCACAGTCTGCTTTGCGCTCCGCCATGACGGTAGTGTGACGTAATTATGCGACGCGTCGACGCACAAAAACGGCGTCGACGTATTTACATAACCGATGACGTCGACTACGTCGACGCGTCGTTTCAGCCTTACATCTAACCCAATGGTTCTCAAACTTTTTTCACCAATTACCACCTCAGAAAACACTTGGTTCTCCAAGTACCACCATAATGACCAACATTGAAACCCAGGAACGTAGTAGGCCTAAATATTCATTAAAAATAAAGCAGAGTGTTTTTTTGCCGCTGTAACATTACACACTGTTTGAACAGTAACACTGTGTTTGATTATTTAATTAAGTGATTATTTGGCGTACCACTAGATGGAGCCCGTACCACAGTTTAAGGATCGCTGATCTAACCTTTTAGTATAATCTAACTTAACACTTCCTGCTGATGTGACTAATCTGTTCATGTGCTACCTGGCTCAGGCGGAGTACGACGCCATGCTCCAAGAGTTTGCGGGTGAAGGCATCCCCATACTGGCCGCCTCCGTGCCCGCGGACAGCTTCGCTCCTTTCCTCAATGACCTGCTGCCTCTCATCATGAGCAAAACTGTGAGTCTGGACTGACTTTTTTTGTAATGCCAACACAGAAGGGTAAGGGGATGGCAAAGATGAAAACTGTGATGATAACCATAGAATCAGAATTGCAACATTTGGCTACTTAATGCTAGGGAAGGGTACTGAATTTGGTACTTTTATGGTTTCCAGCCGAAGTTTGTCGGTAGGAGCGGGAAACGATTAATGTAGAATCAAACAATGCTGCATTTCAATACATTATGTTACCCATGATGTCACGTCCAGTTGCAAACCCCGCAGCGACTCAAGGACCTGTCTGGGAAACAAGCAGACATGCTGAAGATTAACATCAGCTGTTTTACATGGCGATTTTAACACCTCCAAATTTGCTAACTACAATTAAGATTGACATTACAATCCAAAAGCTTGTGTGTAATAAGTACAATATTTAAAGTATTAACACTTTATAGGGCTTAACAAAGGAAAAGACTGGCACATTCAATTTAATGGCAAAGACTACTTCCTGGCCAAGGCAACACGCCATAAACTATATACTATTGTTATCTCATACATTGGAATTCCAACTACATGTAAAGACTTCTATATATAATACTACAGTATTTGCAAATGAGAAATGTGTAAGAAAACAAGATGAAAACTGGACAGCTAATTGTTACTTTAAAAAAAAATATATATATATATGTATATTAACACATTTAAACACACCCAAAAGTATAGAATATTTGTATTGATTCCCAGGTAGCGGGGATTGGTACTGTATCAATTCAAATGTGAAAGTTACCCATCCCTACTCCATACAATATAATAAATCAATATTTAATTACATGTTCAAATCAATTTTACTGCTAATTTAAATTGTGTATACGCTTTTTGCTTGTTCTTCAAAGAAAGCATCATGTACCGTGGCAGAAAAGTCCTTCTCTATCGGCACACTTGGGGAAATTCTGCAGGCTCTTATCAGCTCTCCTGGAGGTCAAGGACTGGCTGGCAGACTCCCCAAAAGACTTCTCCCAGTCTTTGTAGCCGGAGTGAAGGACGGCGACGCGGAGGTCCGCAACAACAGCGTGTTCGGACTGGGATGTCTTGCCCAAGCAGGTGGTCCTACCGTCGTCCCGTATCCTTTTTTTGATTGGTGCATGGTTAGGTGCAATGTTATATCCTCTGAAAGTGTCTTCCTTAGTGGGGTCTTCCTCAGGGATTACCCCATGATGCTGTCGGTCTTTTCCAACCTGCTGTCCAAAGAGTCCGACCGCAGGGTGATCGACAACTTGTGTGCTGCCCTTTGCAGGATGATCCTCAGCAACGTGGACATAGTCCCGCTGGAGCAGGTGACGTTGCATCTCAAGCTTAGCCTCTAGACTGGAGCAACTACTATTTTTACATTATAATATTTATATAAAATTTGACTTGCATGTTTGCAGTACAAAATATATTTGTGGGGCTTAAGCTCCAAGACCCTCTAGAAATGGCAAAAAAAATGCCAATAATGGAGGCACCCTGAATACATCTAGCAAATGCAAATTTTTTATTCTCTAAATCCTATGTTATTAGTCGCAGTTTTATTAAATGCTTTTAACAAACAACTACAGGCATACAGTAATGCAGTACAGTAGTAACTAAACTTACGAGCGTAATTAGTTCTGTGACAGAGCTCTTAACTCAAAACACTTGTACATCATTCTCCCAATGAAAAACAAAACAGCACTGAACAGCATTAAAAAATTGCATTTTTAACAGGTAACATGCCTTTTAAAAGCAAAACAACCTTTTAAATAATTATTGTATAAAAACAATACAATAAAATGTACCACAAACAACTACAGTAGTTTAAGGAATAAATGTGTTAATAATGTACAGCATTTACCTTGGAGAGTGGACTTCTACGGTTTCTCCTTTCAGCTGCTTCTGCGTCAAACACACCATCAGCAGCTTCTCCATATTTTCATGAATAAATGTCTGCCATTTAGATATTATTTTAACATTCTTGGCTGGCATTAGACTCATTCTGCTTCGGCACAGGGCCGATTAGCAGAGTTATAGTTCGAATGGCTTCGCCAAGTTGGCTCCACGCTCGGTCATATTTTTGATGATTTCTTTCTTTAATTCAATGAATATCATCCACTTTTTTTCCAGCACTGTCCTTTACACTCACTTTCTTCCTTCCCATGGTTGGAAAAACAAAGTTATGTCGCTCTCTAGCTACAGTACAAGCTAGTGCTAGCTAGTAAGACCAGACTACAATTAATGGCGGGGGATGCTTTTAACTAAATGTTTTGCTCGCAACTTGTACATAACAATTAGCCGATAGACAGCTCTTAAAACACTCTCAAGTTGAGGTAAATACAGCGTATTGTGGTAAATATTGAGGGAATTAGATGTGAGACAGCGCCCTCTGCTGGATAACTGCAGCACTTCTATTAACCACCGTCAAACCAATTTAAAGCAGAGAAAATACATCTGCTAGTATGTGGAAGAGCAAATGCCAAACAATAGGCGAGGATCTACTGTTGGTCCTTAAAAACAGTCGAGCAATTTATGATAGTATTTATGACTATAATAGCCAATGTGTTATAAAGTAAGAATAACTATAAATTGATAATTCCAGCTCTCATAGTCCCCCTACTTATGTTCTCGACTTACCTGACTCCCAGTTTTAAATATTAAAATTCTACTCTGTCTTCTCTGACAGGTTGTCCCAGCTCTGGTGGCTCGTCTTCCTCTGAAAGAGGACTTGGAAGAGAACCAGACGGTGTATAGCTGCCTGGCCTTGCTGTACTCACACAGTCCTGCTCTGGTAACGCACGCTCACTTTTTTTTTGCTCCGAATGCTTATTTATTGGGCGAGAAGGTTATTAACTAGCTATAGTTTGGGCATGAATTCCTAATCTTTGGTTCCTTCCAGATGGTGACACTAATGAAACCAATAATCAGCTCAACCTGTCACGTGCTCGGCAACAAGGAGGTTGATGAAGGTAAACGTTGCAGCTGCTTTTGTATGGAGAGACATTTGTGTCTATTTATGCTACGAAACAAAAAACATTCACAACCACAGAAACAAGTTGTGACCAAAAAAATATTTTTTGCAACCATTTTTTTTCTTTTTTGAAAATATTTTTTAAATAACAAATCCTGTTATATTGGTTTCAAATTATTTTTTTGTTGGATTACAACTCAACTTCAATCTTGTGGGGGTGGGGGCATTTTTTGAATTATATATTGCCCGTGATTTTCACAGAAGGTATCACTGTCTGCCATGGTGCATAATCGCCGTGGACCGGCAGCGCCATCTGCTGTCCATTCTGTTACCACTGTCGTTCTGTTACAGCTCTGCCGTGCAGCGAAATAGCACAGACTTTTACGAGATCTTGTGAATCTGGCATAATCATGTGATATAATAAACACTGAAGTAAACGCCAGAGAACGTCTTGAGCTTTGCCATCCCTCACTATCTACAGACAGGCGGGTCTGTGGCGGCCTTGACCTGACTACTGAAAAAGACAACAGTTTACCATTGCAGGACGACAACTTAATTTTTTTTGTAGTTAGCAACAACAAAAAAGTAACATTAATGATTATGATTATTTTAATGATTCTTTAATTTTGGACCTTCAGAATCAGCATTTTGATCAACAAGGTGAAATTAGCTCTGAAAACCTTTGAATAGTTTACTTCATGTGCGTCCTCGCCCATTAGGACGTTTAAAAGTGTAAAATACGATCCACCTTGAAGACAGACTATTTTATTTTGAAAGTAACCGATAAAATGTATTTTGCGCTTGTGCATGACTTCCTATCCCACACAAGCAGATTTTAGCTAAATTAACCCGCCGTGTTGCGGCGAAGAGAAAAAATGGAAGCTCTGCGTATATTTAGCGCATGGATCCGGAACATGGTGGTGCCGTACCGCAGGCTGTGGAAATGGGCACATTGCCTTGAATAAAATCGGAAAGAGTCTGCCGGCGTTGCAATTACACAGTGCAGCCGAGACGTGTCCTGTGGAATCAGGGGTTGCAAGCCTTTTTATTTTTCAGTCTCTAAGAATGACCATATTGGCGAGACTGTTTGCTACTTCCACCCTCAACACAATTAGAGGGAAAATACAAAAGATTAGCAGTGGGTGATACTGGCCAATAAGAAGGTTTCTAACATTTTGTTTCAAAGAGCCACCGTCCAAGAGATGGAAGTTGAGTCGTAACCATTATAAGGGTTTGTAACCAAAAAAAGGATTTGCAAACAAAAAAACTAAAATTTGCAAACAAAAAAACATAGATTTGCAACCCACAAAAAAGGATTTGCAACCCATAGAAAAAGATTTGCAAACCTCAAAAAGAGATTTGAAGCCCCAAAACTGTAGTTTTTTGTTTTAATTGTTTTTTCATGTCCAATTTTTTGTGATTTGAAATCCAATATTTTTGGTTGCAAAAACATATTTTGGTTGCAAATCAATGTTGTTTGGTTGCATAAAAAGACACACAATTATCTCTAAACTTTTGACGCTCTATGGATGCATTTAAAGCTTTCTCAACTCTGGCTCTATTTATCGGGTAGAAACACAGCGAATGCTGGCAGCGTTTTTGAAGCAAATCGCTCAGCAGCACGCAGCGGACTTCCAAGGAGCTGCAACGTCTCTTCCACCAGAGCAGCAGGCTCATCTCAGCGCGGTCATCGGCAGCTCTTGATTCCTACAGTAAAAGTTAACATTTTCAGTTCATTTTATACTAGCGGAAGAACCCCCCTCCCCCAAGTATACAGTATAACTTAAAAACAGAACTTTGTGCCACTAATGTATTTGTTTTATTATGATAAGCATTACCTCTAAACTGTCACATCAGCCACCACAGTTATAAAAAATTATTTAATCAGCTCTGTAAGTGCTATTTAACTACCAAACTGCATTTTCTACAAGGAATACAATGCCCAAATGCCGGGCATGTTTGCTTTTTTATTACATTATATTCTAGTAAATGCAGAAGGCTTGGATATGAATTATGTCACAACATCTCAGATCTTTAGTTCAGTGATAAGGGTCGGATGAGAAAAGAAGCCTCTTCAGTCATAGTGACACATTATGATGTAGATGTCTGAATTAAACCCAACGCCTTGTGTTCCTATTAGTAACATAAATAAACACACATTTTCTCAACATGTGTGATGGTGTTTTGATTGGAAATGGAAGATGATTGCCTCAAACTGTGACCATACTTAAGCTTCTGTGTTTCCAGGGTGAAATAGTCATCACCAGTAGAAGCCATGGTGTGACATCTGACACCATTATTAGACTCATTGTTTGGATGCCCATGTTAGACAAATGGTATCTAAATAAGGGCAAGTTCCGATTGTCGCCAACATGGAGATGTCCCTCTGAAGCTTCTCATGCACAGTCCTGCAAGAAGCCTCAATCTCTGAAAGAAGGTGTGGTTCTTCCTTTTGTTTCTTAATCCCTCGATACCTCACTTACTCAGCCTGCACCCACCTCTGCAGGGTTGATGATTAATATTTTAGCTCCTTTGATGGTTAGTGTGAAGTCCTTGCAGCAGTTATGAGCATGTGTCACATAGGCTACATTCACACCTGTGGTTTAGTAAACAACAAAATAAGATACTTGGGTTCACTTTATACTGGTATTTTTTTCATGGACCCAGATGAAAAAAAAAAAATACACGAAAGGGGACCTATTATGCAAAACCAACTTTTCTTTCCTGTTACCTTTTTTGTGTATTTGGGATTTGCATCATAAATCCTGGAAATGTGAAATCAAACAATGGAAGCATGGCTGAGATATTTATAAAACAATCTTGCCTTCCATCATACTTCCTCTAAAAGAGCCGTTAAGAATTTGCCTAATCTGGGACGTTTTTCCAACTGGTGGCGTGAGTGGATACCTCCATTTATGGTCAAGTTTTACCCGAAGAGCTTTGTCCGAGTCCACTGTTGTAGTCCAGTGTTGTAGTCAATATGTTCTTCCTTTTTCTCTATCCCCTTGCTGTGGGACAGATTGGCTCGTACATGCACATGCATCCCCAGCTGTTGCCATTTCTAATACAAAGTAGCGTATAGTTTGAATTTATATCTGTCTGTAGACAACATTCGGAAGCGCTAAAAACAGGAAGAAGACGCTGTCGAAGTGGAGGCACTTAAATAAGACCTCCCACAAAATAGTGCGTCCTCAAAAGACAGTCAGAAAGCGGCTTAAAGATGGTCTGCAAAACATAATCTATGCAACATTTCGACCAAAGAACCACCATTAAATATTATGTAGACCACAAGGAAGTGTTTCAAATATAGAAAAAAATCATAATATGACCCCTTAGGACAGAGTGTCCTAAGTGTGTCCTGCGGACCGTTTGCGACCCAATTTTCATTTTAGAAATGGGAGCCATACATCAAAAAGCCACAATGTAAAGCGAATTTGTAAAGCTTTTTCCTTAACCCATAACGGACAAATGCTTTCATTTTGTCTTTCAGTAAATTTCCATTGTATTTAAGCCATCATTTTGTTGTCACTCCATTATACATGTGGTGTTTTTCATGCAATTTTTAAAAATGTATGTCCAATTCTTTCACACGTTCTGGTCGCTATTTGACAATGCACCAAAACCAAACGGGGACATAAAAGTCCTTCATTTTTCAAAGGGCATACAAACATTTTGGATTCATATTTTTTACTTATTCTGCTTGAATCTCTAAATCATCTTAAACCAAAACAAAATTACTCAACATGTTGTGTGTTTTTATTTTAAACCTTTTAGATGCCCTTTGATCAAATGATGTCACAGTCAATTAGTATACATTTGCATAACATTGGGTATTTTTTTAACTAATTTAAATGTGTGACATCTGATCAAAAGGGTAAAAAATATATATATATGTATATATTGTGTGTATATGTATGTTTATGTATATATATGTATGTATGTATATATATATATATATATATATATATATATATATATATATATATATATATACAAACATTTTTTTACGACTTTTGAAAACTTGATGACTTTTATGTCCTGTTTGTATTTTTTTAATTAAAAAAATTGACTGCAACAGCATATGATTATTTATTCAAAAAATATATTCAAAGCCAAGCAAGACATACAAGTCCAAGTTTTTAAAGGGCAGTATTTTAGGATTAATTATTTTTGCTCAAATTTCTCAATGAATTTTACAAATTAATAAAATGGGATGTCCCCAGTGGGTTAAATACAGTTGGTACGGAAAGTATTCAGACCTTTTAAATGTTTCACTCTTTAATTTGCAATGTTTCATTACAGCTGTTTGCTAAAATCTAAACATTTCATTTTGGTTCTCATTAAGTTTGCTGTTCATTGCTCCCCTCACCTCCCAGGGGGTCATATGCAGAGGACAAATTTCACCTCACCCAGTGTGTGTGTGTGTGTGTGTGTGACAATCGTTGGGACTCAAATCATTTGGTGATTTAACCCCCAATACCAACCTTTGATGCTGAGTGCCAAACAGGGAGGCAATGGGTCCCATTTTTTGTCGTCTTTGTTATGACTCGGCCAATGTACGCTCAGGACCCCAACTTGACAGAAAAAAATGTAAACAATTTTGCAAATGTATTAATGAACAAAAACTAAAATGTCACATGTAGATAGGTATTTCGACCCTTTGCTTAATACTTTTTTGATGCACCTTCGGCAGCAATTACAGCCTCAAGTCTTTTTGAATACGATGCCACAAGCTTGACACAAATAATCTTTGGGCAGTTTAGCCCATTCCTTTTTGCAGCACCTGTCAAGCTCCATCAGGTTGGATGGAAATGATAGTTTTCATTCAGGCTGTCTCTGTACATTGCTACATTCATCTTAGTTTAGTTAGGGAAGTGACCATGAATACATGTGATTTTTGAGTTTTTCCATTTGTAATACATTTGCAAAATGTCTGCATTTGTTTGTTTTTTTTGTGCTCAGTGTACATTAATAAGAAATAAAATGACCTTTTTTGATTTTAGAAAATGGCTGCAATGAAACAAAGAGTGAAAAATGTAAAGGGGTCTGAATACTTTTCCGTACCCACTGTAGGCCTGGTCATAGTCTGGTTTATAGCCTTTTTACAAAAACAGAAAAGAAACATATCAAAGTGGCTCGTAAACATTAAACACGCCAAAGGTAAGGACTTGGTCTGGCAGTTTTCATGACATTCCACGTGAAGTAACAGCGTAACTCCAATATTCCAACTCCAAATGTATGCTTGTTTGAATACAAATACTGAACAAAAATATAAACGCAACACTTTTGTTTTTGCTCCTATTTTTCATGAGTAGAACTCAAACGATGTAAAACTTTTACTATACACCGTACACAAAAGACCTTTCCTCTCAAATATTGTTGACAAATCTGGTTAAAATCTGTATTAGTGAGCATTTTTTCTTTGCCAGGATAATCCATCCCACATCACGGGGAAAAGGCCACACTAAAAAGTTGCAGTTTTGCTTTATTGGGGTCTTTATTGGGTTTCAAAAAAGCAGTCAGTATCTGGTGTGACCACCATTTGCCTCACACAGTGCAACACATCTCCTTCGCATAGAGTTGATCAGGTTGTTGATTGTAGCCTGTGGAATGTTGGTCCACTCTTCTTCAATGGCTGTGCCAAGTTTCTGGGTATTGGCAGGAACTGGAACATGTTGTCGTATACGCCGATGCACAGCATCCCAAACATGCTTAATGGGTGAGTATGCTGGCCATGCAAGAATTGGGATGTTTTTAGCTTCCAGGAATTGTGTACAGATCCTTGCAACATGGGGCTGTGCATTTTCATGCTGCAACATGAGGTGATGGTCTGGGGTAGATGGCACAACAATGGGCTTCAGGATCTCGTCACGGTATCTCTGTGCATTCAAAATGCCATCAATAAAATGCACTTGCGTTCGTTGTCCTAACATACACTTGCCCATACCATAACCCCACATCCATCATGGGTCACTCGATTCTCAACGTTGACATCAGCAAACCGCTCTTCCACACGACGCCACGCACGCTCTCTGTCATCTGCCCTGAATAGTGAAATCAACGATTCGTCCGTAAGGACCTCTCCAACGTGCTAGACTCCCATCGAATGTGAGCATTTTCCCACTTAAGTCGATTACAAAAACGAACTGCAGTCAGGTCGAGACCCCGATGAGGGGGACGAGCATGCAGATGAGTTCCCTGAGACGGTTTCTCACAGTTTGTGCATAAATTATTTGAAAATTCAATGCAAACCACTTGCTGCAGTAGCTGTCCGGGTGGCTGGTTTCAGACAATCATGGATGTGCAGGCCCTGGACGGGTGTGGGGACACGTGGTCTGCGGTTGTGAGGCCGGTTGGATGTACTGCCAAATTCTCTGAAATGCCTTTGGAGCCGGCTTATAATAGAGAAATTTACATTCAATTCACTGTCAACAGCTCTGGTAAACATTCCTGCAGTCAGCATGCCATCTGCACACTCCCTCAAAACTTTTCACATTTCATTGTGGCCTTTTTTTGTGGGCAGCCTAAGGCACACCTGTGCAATAATCATACTGTGTAATCAGCATTTTGATATGCCACACCTGTGAGGTAGGATGGATTACCTCGGCAAAGAAGAAATGCTCACTAAATTAGATTTAGACAGATTTGTGAACAATGTTTGAGAGGAATAGGTATTTTGTGTATATAGTAAAAGTTTTAGATATTTTAGTTCAACTCATGAAAAATGGGAGCAAAAACAAAAGTGTTGCGTTTATATTTTTGTTTCAATGCAAGTTATGTTGAAAGAATATTTTCCCTCTTTTGGCAGAATAGAATGCCCTAGAATTGGCCTTCATTCTGCTAGCCATGATGAGCTCATCCTGTTTGGTTATCTATGTAGTCACACTCATATATTATTTAATTTAATTTAGTGATGTCATGAAGTACTAGCCTGAAGGGAGAGTGGAGGAGAAAATGTGTGCTCATCACACAAGTCTGGTTAACTTTCAGTTTTGTTACCTGTGAAGGCAAACCAACCTAGGTGTACAAAAGCATGAGAGACTGGCAAACATTATAGAGATTCCTTTGACCTTTAAATAGCTTGGCTCTCTCTCTTAGTGCTGGTATTACTATTAAAGTTAAAGTTAAAGTACAAATGATTGTCACACACAAACTAGGTGTGGTGAAATTTGTCCTCTGCATTTGACCCATTCCCTTGGTCACCCCCTGGGAGGTGAGGGGAGCAGTGAGCAGCAGCGGTGGCCGCGCCAGGGAATCTTTTTTGGTGATTTAACCCCCAATTCCAACCCTTGATGCTGAGTGCCAAGCAATGGGTCCCATTTTTATAGTCTTTGGTCTTTGGTTTGAACTCACAACCTACCGATCTCAGGGCGGACACTCTAACCACTAGGCCACTGAGTAGGTTTCTACTTACTCCTGTTTTGTAGAATTAATTGTTAAACTTCAATTCTAGTCACTTCATCATTTTAGACAGCCTTAGAACTAAAGTATATGGGTGAACTCTCCCCTTCTTAAAGTGGGGGTCCTAATATATAGATATTTTTATATTCGGCTGTATTTACTGTTTCAGATTTAAAAAAACTGTCCAAAATACACTTTTAAGAGCACCTTTTTGCACACACACTTCCGATGTATGGTTTTATAATATGATGATGACAGTAAAGCTTGATTAATAGCGGTATTTTGTTACGCTTTCACCCAGTTAATCATTATCAAGGACGGAAGAGTCATTCCTTTGATGTAAAGCTTTTTTATTCCAGCGCAATAGACCCTCCAAACTAGCACATCCTATGAGCAGATAATGAATCCCATCACTGGAAAAGCACAGTGATGTAGATTGTGTCATGTTTTGTATTGTACTTTCACATTTATTTGTGTTTGTATGCAGGATTGTACTAAAAGTACTCATCTGATTCCAATGGAATTTCCTGAAGCGATCAGAGATGGGCCACGGTAGAATCTATTAAATTGTCATGCTGGTCCAGATAAAGGTGCAGCAGGCAGATACATACCTTTTTGAACATATTCCCCCATGCCATGTTGAATAATGTTATGTAATGCATGAATCCACAATTGAGGTATTACATAATACTATATCTATGAGGTTATACAAATTGCTGCTGACTGATTAAAACGTGTGTCCCAGTTTTGTTTTTTACCTGTAGGTTAGCTCATATTCGTTGCCGTGAGATTTGAAACGCTGAAGTGACTTGTGTGATTTCATTGAAGTTGTTAATTACTGTAGTAGTAATTCCACCGCCTGTGAAGTTGGCGAGCAAATGTGTCTGCATAGTTCAAGTATTTTGACTTCAGGCCAACTTATTTGAATTACAAAGCAGATATGGAATGTCTCAAGGCATGTGAGTCAGCCTGGCCCGCTGGTGGTGTTGTGTTGATGCCGCCATATTGAAAACATAGTATCTGTATATCGCAACCTCTCTCAGACATCTCAATTTCTAATATTTTCATACTCTCATGTCGCAAAATATCACAATATACACTTCTCAGGATACTGCTGCGTAACTATGTACTTTTTATCCAAATTGTATGCTACACTTGGGTGAGCCGCTATTCTCCATTCTACTAATGGACCAAATGGAATTATTTTGAACTTTCTATTAGGTTGACAGCATCCTGATTGGTAATCAGTTGGATGCAATCTAAGGTGTCATGATGCAATTTAGGACCACGTATATAGAGAGAACCATTTATCAGGAGGCTTTCATCAGTTCTGGGCCTGAAATTGTAGAATATATGTGGATTCTACATCATTCAGCCGCCTCTGATCATTTGCTTGTTGTGTTTAGTGCAGTTTTTTTGTATATTCCAAAAATAAAACACCTCAGACGTCAGCAACAAAGATAATCTGTCCTTTTAGGTTGTCGGTGTTGGCTTTGGGTGAGACATGCTCGTCCTACTATGCAAATATTGGTCTACAAACACCCTGAAAGAGGCACAATCGGGTATGATATCACCAGAAGTGACATAACAAAGCATGAACATCTTTTAAAAGTGGTTTTAGTTATGCTACAACATTACACAATGTTTTCTGCCTAAACGGGCTGCAGAAGACATTGTTACAAGAAGCAATGTATATATGTTCAGAAGTTGTTCTATTATTGTTATTTCGAAATCATGTGAAAATAAGTTTGGTGCTAGACTACTTTTAACCCCTGAAAAATGCTCGCTGTATATATGTTTGCTGTCTAAACGGTCTGCAGAAACATATCAGTCAAAATAATGAGATACATTTAGGTGTTAATGCAATGTTTGCTGCCTAAAATGGCTTCAAAAAAAGAAAGTCATCACAAGGAAGTAAAAACACTCATGCTAAGGCTAATGTTAAATAACTATAGGGATGTTTGGTGATGAACTATTATTAACACCCCAATTACTATCAATTCTAATTCAAAATAATGTGAGAGAAATTTTGGGGCTGTACCCTCTTGAGCTTGCTATGTAATAATGTTTCCGAAACAGGCTGCAAAAGAAGTCATGACAGAAAGTAAAAGCACTCATTATAAGGCTAATGTTAAATAACTACAGTAATGTTTGGTGTTGAACTAATATTACCCCCCCACCCCCACACACACACACACATGCACACAATTACAAAGGTTGTGCCTAAATGGGCTGCAAAATAGGTCATAACGGGAAGTAAAAATACTAACGCTGAGGTAAATTATAAATCACTACATGGGAGGTTTGGTGTTGAACTTTCATTAACCATCCCCAAATTACAAGGATTATTAATGTATGTTGGCTGCTGATACGGGTTGAAAAAGAGGTCATGACAGTAAGTAAAAATACTATTAATAATTACAAGAGTTGGGAATGTAAAGTTTGCTGCTTAAATGGGCAGCAGAAGATGTTCTAACAGGAGGTGTAAATACCTATTCATAATTCCATCCATCTATCCATTTTCTACCGCTTGTCCCTGTCGGGGTCGCGGGGGTGCAGGAGCCTATCCCAGCTGCACTCGAGCGGAAGGCGGGGTACACCCCGGACAAGTCGCCACGTCATCGCAGGGCCAACACAGATAGACAGACAACATTCACACTCACATTCACACACTAGGGCCAATTTAGTGTTGCCAATCAACCTACCCCCAGGTGCATGTCTTTGGAGGTGGGAGGAAGCCAAGGTACCCGGAGAGAACCCACGCAGTCACGGAGAGAACATGTAGAAAGACCCCGAACCCGGGGATCGAACCCAGGACCTTCGTATTGTGAGGCACACGCACTCCCCTGGTCCACCGTTCTATTGTGATTGTGCTCAAAATATTGATTCCCCTCGGGGATTATGAAAGTATTTCTGATTCTGATTCTATTTCATCATTGGGTCTATTTTATTTCAAAAATAATGTGAGAAAAGCTTGATGTTGTACCATGCTTGTTAATTTAATTGTTGCTTAAACGGGCTGCAGAAGAAGTAATAACAGGAAATCAAACTACACGTTTCACCGAAATGGTTGCCTAAATAGACTGCAAAATAAATTGCAGACATTGAGCGACAGATGTAAGAGACTCCAGTCACGAGTACAGTCTACAATAACACCAGAAAACATGCTTGGTTTGTGGAGTCATTTTGATAAAAAAGGTAAAAAAGTCATTAAAATGATTTGGGAAGTTGCTAGAAACTTGAATAATTCTCAACAAAGGATGTTGTACAATATTGCAACTTTTAGGATGAAGAAAAATGTGCTGCATGGTCGAGTCGCCAGAAGAAAGCCATTTCTGCGCAAATGTCACAAAGTATCCCACTTACATTACGCCAAACAGCACAGAGACAAGCCTCAAAACTTCTGGAACAAAGTGATTTGGAGTGATGAGACCAAAATGGAACTTTTTGGCCACTCGACCATGCAGCCCATTTTTCTTCAAGTGCCTCCTTATTGTGCATCTTGAAACAGCCACACCACAATTTTTCAGAGAGTCCTGTATTTCAGCTAAAGTTATTCTTGGATTTTTCTTTGCATCTCAAACAATTTTCCTGGCTGTTGTGGCTGAAATCTTTGCTGGTCTACCTTAATCCCTCATTTTCCACTTCTTAATCAGCGTTTGAACACTGCTGATTGGCATTCTCAATTCCTTTGATATCTTTTTATACCCCTTTCCTATTTTATGCAGTTCAATTACCTTTTCCCGCAGATCCTTTGACAATTCTTCTGCCTTCCCCATGACTCAGAATCCAGAAACATCTGTGCAGCATTGGATGAAAGATGCAATGGTCTGTCAGAAGCCCAGAAACTCACTGACCTTTTATAAACACACATTAATAGAGGGAGGGGGGGGTTACCCACATATGCGGTCCTCTCCAAGGTTTCTCATAGTCATTCACATTGACGTCCCACTGGGGTGAGTTTTCCTTGCCCGTATGTGGGCTCTGTACCAAGGATGTCGTTGTGGCTTGTACAGCCCTTTGAGACACTTGTGATTTAGGGCTATATAAATAAACATTGATTGATTGATTGATTGATTAATTACAAACAAACACGTCACAGGTGAGGATTGGAACCTTGATTAGCCGTTCAAACCTGTTTGTGTCAACTTTTGTGCATGTTATCAGATCAAAGTCACTGGGGTATGTAAACTTTTGATCAGGGTCATTTGGGTACTTTCTTTTGTCATTTTGATTTAAAAAGAGTAAACACAGTTGTTTGCCACTAAATAGCTTCTCACAACCATTAAGCATGAGTGGAAGAAAGGTTTTTGTGTTATCATTCATATTCTCTGAAGAATGGCCAAGAAATCCTAAATTCTCCCAGGGTATGTAAACTTATGAGCACAACTGTGTGTATATATATATATATATATATATATATATATATATATATATATATATATATATATATATATATATATATATATATATATATATATATATTTATATATTTATATGAAAGACTTAAAGGTATACTAGAGGATGTTGTGGATCATGTTGACTATTGGTGATGATAGTCATACGTCAATGAGCTCAGCTCCTGTTCTCCTCCATGTGTAAAGTGAGAAACACAGCTGATGCTCCAGAAGGAAGTAACCCCAAAGATAGCAAATGGTAAAAAAGAGTGCACATTTAACTTTATAAATAACCAGGACCTTCATGATGCATTTCAGGCTAACTAGCTAACTAAGTAGCAGCATTGTTTTAGAGCGGGAATGTAACTTTTTGTCAAACACAGACCTGGTGTAAAGTGGAGCTAATACATTTTACTACAAGCAGTGATGAATACTTACTTTCTTGAAAAAGTTTCTTATGTCCATTTTGCAATCGTTCACGTTCTTGTTCTGCAGTGCTGTGTGCTAATGTGCTTCGTACACCTGCAGGACCGCAAGCAAGGTCGCAGAGAAAATGCGGACTAGATTTTGAGTGATGTGGGCATTTTCTATATGAACAAGTCCAAGGACCGCAAGAAAGGTCGCAAAGAAAATGTGGACTGGATTTTGAGTGATGTGTGCATTTTCTATATGAACAAGTGGAATGGATTGGATACCGACGCACTAAAGGGGCTCTCTACCTTACGCTATGAAGTGAGGGGAAACTGAGTGAATAATGACAGGTTATATGATTATTTATTTAAACTCATATTCGGGCCACTTTATAATGAATATGTTGGCATGTATTTGTAAAAAAAATAAAATAAAAAAAAATAAAAATAAAAATAAAAATCCCCAAATTATTTAGGGGGGCTTGAACCCCCCTAAAATAGGCCTAACAACACCAATGATGTTGACCACACCCCCATGGCCACAATTATATTGGCAATCTGGAGGAAACCGTGCACTGTTTTATCAGTGCTAAGTAAAACACAATTTCAAACATCAACAAAGGTGCACACAGAATTTCAGTAACAAAACACAAAAAAGAAAACAGGAGATGGTGCTGCATGCTTTGAATGGGAAAAAGTAAGACCATCGTGGACATGCAAATTGAAAAAAAAAAAAGAATACATTTAATGTTAAGTTGGACTGCGTTGCTTTCTGAGTAGCGTTTATCGAGGTGACTATTCTAAAATGTTTTAAAAATGATTATTCCATAGCAAATTCCATCCATACTCATTCAATACTGCCAAAAATTAGTAAATTGTTACAAACAGTTCTCAGTATTCTAAAAGGCTTTCATCTTGACAAATGTGTTTGTATCAACTGTGTTATTAGGTATTCCCTTGTTTGTCAACAAAGCCGTCATAAAGATGGAGTAACCCATACTTGCCAACCCTCCCGTTTTTAGCGGGAGAATCCCGTTATTCAGCGCCTCTCCCGAACACCTCCCGGCAGAGATTTTCTCCCGACAAACTCCCGGTATTCAGCCGGAGCTGGAGGCCACGCCCCCTCCAGCTCAATGCGGACCTGAGACTGAGTGGGGACAGCCTATTCTCACGTCCGCTTTCCCACAATATAAATACGCTTGCAAGTTCCAAAACGAATGGAAACAAGAATTTCAGTTCATCCAAGACAGTTCGAAGGGGAAAGTGTATGTTGCCTGTAAATATGTAGAACAGACTTCTCCATTGAACACGGTGGCCGAAATGATTTCTCAGTCATGAACGGAGAAGTTAAACAGGACAATACTGCCATCTAATGAAAAGATAATTCAAGTATTTCTTTTATGTAAATAAAATAAATATATATATATAGCTAGAATTCACTGAAAGTCAAGTATTTCATACATATATATATGTATATATATATATATATATATATATATATATATATATATATATATATATATATATATATATATATATATATATATATGAAATACTCGAGTTGGTGAATTCTAGCGGTAAATAACCACGCCCCCAACCACGCCCCCCGCCCCCAACCCGCCCCCCCCCCTACCCCCCACCTCCCGATATTGGAGGTCTCAAGGTTGGCAAGTATGGAGTAACCTGAATCTTTTACAGCTTATATTTTTACGCAGCTCCGACTGAGGAAAATGTGACGTCACGCCGCCGCTATAGGAAGTGGTGACTGATTGGCCACGCCCCTGCGGGCTAGGGAGGACCCAAGGAAAGCAGTCAACGTGAGAGAGACGACAGATTTGAAGCTTGGCCGCCTGGAAGAAGCGTTAGCGGAGACATTTTCTCCCTTTTATTCCCTTTAAGATGGCATATCACAGTCCGTACAGAGCCCCGCCGCATATCAACACTCCTCCGGACCAGGGTTTTCTGTGGAATATCTTCCAGCGGTAAGTACAGAGGCGCTCTGTCATTGCGGGCGGCTAGCACTCATTTAAACCTGGGTGTGTGTTTTTAAGCAGTATTGTTACGCACTATCTAAGTTTTCTAAGTTCTATATTAGCTCAAACGTTATTATAGACACCCATAAGCTACACGGAAGGTGGGTTTTTCTAGAAGTACAGTTTTGTACTGCATAGCGGGTGATACGTCACTCTCAGGTCACATTCTGCTGTAGTACAGTACGTAAATATGGTGCTAAATTCCACTATTACTGACACCCATAAGGTCACATTCTACTGTAGTACAGTACCTTAGCATGGTGCTACATTCCACTATTAGTGACACTCATAAGGTCACATTCTACTGTAGCACAGTACCTTAGTAGGGCGCTAAATTCCACTCTAACTGACACCCATAAGGTCACATTCTACTGTAGTACAGTATGTTTATACTGTAGTACAGTACGTTAATATGGTGCTGCATTCCACTATAATTAACACTCATAAGGTCAGATTCTACTGTAGTACAGTACCTTAGTATGGTGCTAATGTCCACTAGTAGTGACACTCATAAGGTCAGATTCTACTGTAGTACAGTACGTTAATATGGTGCTACATTCCACTATTAGTGACACTCATAAGGTCAGATTCTACTGTAGTACAGTACGTTAATATGGTGCTACATTCCACTATTAGTGACACTCATAATGTCACATTCTCCTGTAGTACAGTACCTTAGTATGGTGCTAATGTCCACTAGTATCAATCAATCAATATTTATTTATATAGCCCTAAATCACAAGTGTCTCAAAGGGCTGCACAAGCCACAACAACATCCTCGGTACAGAGCGCACATAATAATATGGTGCTACATTCCACTATTAATGACACTCATAAGGTCACATTCTACTGTAGTACAGTACCTTAGTATGGTGCTAATGTCCACTAGTAGTGACACTCATAAGGTCACATTCTACTGTAGTACAGTACCTTAGTAGGGCGCTAAATTCCACTATTAGTGACACTCATAAGGTCACATTCTACTGTAGTACAGTACCTTAGTATGGTGCTATATTCCACTATTACTGACACTCATAAGGTCACATTCTACTGTAATACAGTACCTTCGGAGGTAGCTAAATTCCACTATTAGTGACAATCATAAGCTCACATTCTACTGTAGTACAGTACGTTAGTATGGTGCTAAATTCCACTATTAGTGACACTCATAAGCTCACATTCTACTGTAGTACAGTATGTTAATATGGTGCTAAATTCCACTATTAGAGACACTCATAAGGTCACATTCTACTGTAGCACAGTACCTTAGTCGGGAGCTTCATCCCACTATTACTGACACTAAATGAGCCTGACAGCTTGTCAACATGGTGGCACTTTTCAAACAAACACAGGAGTCATTGGAAGGTTTTGCCAAGCTAAAGGGGGTATTTCTAAGCAGTGAATATGCTGTGAAGCTCCAAAAACACAATTCCCTGCAATTATACATTTATCAAGCTGAGGTTGTCGTATTATATAGATTTATGTAATACTGCAGATTTTATCCCACTGCTTTGTTGCATTGGAATGCTGCAGAAGGCATTACAAACCACTATTTATGTGTGGTGCAAAGACCCCATTCAACAGGCACTTTTAATGTGCTGCTGGTTGCAATATCTTTGTAGACAGGGATAGGGTCAATAAACAGCCTGTGAAGGACTTCCGAGTGCAGAGCAGAGTTCAGTTTTAAAAGTTGAGAGTAACAAATGTTTTTAAAGTTGAGTAGCTTGAGTCTTTTAGAGGATTTTTCACTCACGTTTTAGCAGTAGATTCCTATAAGCAGTAGACCACTCCTGTCATATCAAGGTATTTGACTGGCGTTTTTGCATTCGGTCCTTAAAAACAGCAGACCACTTCTGTCATATTGAGGATCTTTGACTAACATTTTTTGCAGTAGGTCCTTAAAACAGCGGAGCACTCCTGACATAGCTTTAGGGTCTGTGGCTGTTTTTCAGTAAGTCCTTAAAAAGAGCTGATCACTTTTGTCATTTAGAGGATCTTTGACTTGTGTTTTTGCAGTAGGTCCTTGGAAACAGCAGGTCACTTCTGTCGTATAGCTCTAGGGTCTGTGACTAATGTTTTTTCAGTAGGTCCTTAAAAGAGCAGATCACATTTGTCATATAGAGGATCTTTGACCAACATTTTGCAGTAGGTCCTTTGAAACAGCAGAGCACTCCTGTCACAAAGCTTTAGGTCTTTGACTAGCGTTTCTGCAGTAGGTCCTGAAAGGAGCAGACGACTCCTGCAATATAGAGCAGTGGTTCTCAAACTTTTTTCACCAAGTACCATCTCAGCAAATACAGTAGTGTAGTAGTCCTAAGTATTCATTAAAAACAAACAAGTATATTAAATATTATGGCCACTGTAACATTACACACAGTTTGAACAGTAACAATGTGTTTGAATATAGAAAAATTAAACACTCTACTTTAATTGAGTGATTCAATGATGTACCACTAGAAAGAGCCCGCGCACCACTAGTAGTACATATACCACAGTTTGAGAATTACTGATACAGAGGATCTTTGACTAGCGTTTTTGCAATAAGTCCTTAGGAACAGCAGAGCACTCCTGCCTATGATGATTCTAATCTATGTTTAAAATGAATGAAATAAAATGTGGTGGACGAATAAACACAGTAGTATTTTATTTCTATAGACATCAGACAAGGCGGGACGGCATGAGACGAGAAGGAATAACACTGGAGGCTGCAGGCAGCATTTACTAGGATGCCCCCAGAAATTCGATCGTCAATCTGTGACGTCACAAATTGCCCACTGTTAAAAAAAAGATGAGAGACTTTATACTTTGGGATTGTTTTAACATGTGTATCCATTATTGTAATAATGTTTATAAGTCAGAAAATACAAAAATCTTCATAGGTCCCCTCCCAGGGAGAGCAGACAATGTACAGCGAGTGACTGTTTTATTATATTCGTAGTTTATATATCTTGTCCAGCACACAATACTGCTGTATGACTAGTGTTTCACTAAAGCTAGATCTCTTTAGCACACAGCTGCAGGCAGCACGGTGACAGGGGTTAGTGAATGTGCCTCAGAATAAGAAGGTCCTGTGTTCGATCCCCGGGCTCGGTGTCTTTCTATGTGGAGTTTGCATGTTTTCCTCATGACTGTGTGGTTTCCCTCCGGGTACTGTGCTTTCTCCCACCTCCAAAGACATGCACCTGGGGATAGGCTGATTGGCAACACTAAATTGGCCCTAGATTGCGAATGTTGTCTATCTGTGTTGGACCTGCGATGAGGTCCAACACAGATAGACTTGTCCACGGGGTACCGCGCCTTCCGCCGGAATGCAGCTGGGATAGGCTCCAGCACCCTTGCGACCCCGAAAGGGACAAGCGGTAGAAAATGAATGGATAGAAAAAATAATTTTTAGTAACATATTTGACTTTAATCTATGTGTGGAGCAATTGCATCATTTACAGAACAATGGTGACAAGATGGGTGGTTCACACCTGAGTTAATCCAGCCATTTGACTGCCTCTTGGTGCTTCTAGTGTTAAAATTAGCAAAATACATACATTTTACATGTTGTTATAAATATGCCTGTTATTACATTGCATATATACCGGTACTTATATTCGTACGTATATAAAACAATTTAGAGTTTTTGATGTTTTTTTAGAGCGCTTCATAGGCGGAATAGAACAACTCCGATTGGCTCCATTCTTAGCTGACTTTTGCTAGTGTTTATTTACGAGTTATAATGCATAAAAAAGGAAACCATATGTGTTCTTGTCCTACACAAGGATTCTCAATGATAGACAAAATAAGTGCAGTTCCCATTTAATAAAACACATTACCATATAGAAGATCTTTGACTAGTGTAAAAGTGCTTCTGTTTTTGTATGTAGTAACTTTGTTTTTGGCCATTTGGTGAGGTCAAAATATGAAGATGTGGCAGACAGAGCTTTGCATAGACATTATATACCAAATAAGAATAATAGTGAAAGGAGGTTCTGGTTCTTACGGAAAATGTGGGCACCAGAACAATGAACTTGAATATTCCAATGTTGTTCATATGTAGACATATGAAGTCATCATGGAAACACACAGTATTAGCCATGTGGCACACAACATGACTCACACTCACAAGCACGTTGCCTCATCTGCTACTGAGGAGCTCTGCTGAGCTGTGCTGGAATTCCCTCGGTCATGTGATCAGAGTCAGTAGAGCATAGTTGAGGTGGGAGGGCTCCTGTGTCACGCATGCACACACAATGACTCACCGCGCAAACGTACATATATTTTGGTTCTAGCTCTAAGAGCGTGCACTTTGACATGTCATAATGTTTCCATGACCTGTCACTAAATGAGTCGTCATGGAACTGATTGAAAAAGTGCCTTTCACAGGTTAGTTTGGCAGCTCGTCAAGTTTCTAGGTGTGTGCTGATCAACGCAGCCAGTATGTTCCGTTCTCAGTTCCATGGTTATCATCATACTTTCACAAATCATATGTAGATGCTGGCGGTCCGGTTTTTTTTCAGTGTGAAGAAAGGAAACCCAGATGGTTGCCTGTCAATGCTTCAGGCCAGAATGGTTTTAATGATGTCCTCCATTTTGGGCTCACAGTAAAAAAAAGGCTTTAGGAAAAAATATCACGGATCGTACCACACAGACACACTTTTGAATTTGTTAGTCGCTGTTTGGTCAAAGTTGAGCAGTCGACGGTGAGCGGCAACGGCCTCACCGAGACAAACCTCTCCTTTATGGAAAGGTTCTGAAAGTTGTTTTTCTACTCAAGGACTGTGTTTGCTTTAGCTGGGCGGAGGGGATGTAAAACTGAAAGTCACACAACACAAGTGGAGCAGAGCACGTTAGAAAAAAAAGTAATGAATTTGTAGTTGCAAGCAGACATAAAGCGACACACCTACCAGTGGAAAGTCAACGATGGGCTGCTTCTGGAGGTTTCCCGGCTCCTGGTCCTCCACCAGTTTGTTTTCTGAGCGCTATGTTGACACGTTGCTACGGAACAACTGAATCACATTAGATGTAAGCTGCCTTTCATAATTGCCTGTTGTGTGTTTCTGACCTGCTAATGATTTAGTGGTCATAAGACGATGACACACTGTGAGATCTTGGTGTGCAGGTCAAGCATAACTGAAAACATCAATAAAATAAATAGTATGAAATAGTATAATTTTGTCTAATTTAAATACATTTAGAAAAATGTCTTTATTTTACGCCTTATTTCTCTTTATATTTACAGTATATCTATTGTACCTACACATGTGTCTGAATAGAAGACATTCAGACGAGTTGCAGGTATTGTTAAGGCAAAAAAAAAAAAAAGATACATTTTCAAACGAACAGGTTAAAAAAAAAATGTAATTGAATTTTTTTTAGCTGCATTTGTATTCAAGTAATTAATTTATACATTTTTTGGAAAGATAGACCTAAAACATGTCTTAATTGCTTCTATTCCGACACATTTTTAATCTAATTAATGAATTAATTTGTTTACAAATGTTTGGAAAGATTACATTGCACATTGTAAATATCAATTTGGCAGATGATAGAGCTTTTCATACTATCGTCATATCGTAATAATGCATGTATAATAATAATAATAATAATAATAATAACAATAATAGGTTGATTGGCAACACTAAATTGGCCCTAGTGTGTGAATATGAGTGTGAATGTTGTCTGTCTTGGCAACATTAAATTGGCCCTAGTGTGTGAATATGAGTGTGAATGTTGTCTGTCTATCTGTGTTGGCCCTGCGATGAGGTGGCGACTTGTCCAGGGTGTGCCCCGCCTACCACCCTTGTGCAGCTGGAATAGGATCCAGCACCTCCCGCCACCCCGAAAGGGAAAAAACGGTAGAAAATGGATGCATGGATAATGCACATCCCAGCGGTGTCCCACAAATTTGATGGCGACAAGCGAACGAAGGCCTCCTCAACGCAATGTAGCATCCTAGCTAGCAAGCTAGTGGCCAATGTCCCTACCCACTTCTGAATCACTAGTCATCGCCTCCATGGCGGCAAATACACGGTTTCTTAAAAGTCATTATTACTGGAGGACAAAGAATGGTTAAACATGTTAGATGATACAATAAGCCATGCTAACTGCTAAGATAGAGTGCTTGAATGTAAACAGGAGTGGGCGGCTCAATACAAATATTGACAGTATAGTACAGGAGTGGGCAGACTTTTCGGCTCGGGCCACATTGGCTTTTGAAATTTGACAGATGGGCCGGGCGAACACGTGATGCATTTCAAAGCATATTATATCTGTTGGAACTAAGAGTAGACTTCCCAAACATGGGCTATACATCTATTTTCAACAATATCATATCGGAACCTCAAAGAAACCCCAAAATGGGATTACCGGTACACGGTTAACACTTACTTTCTTTTTCAGTGGGAGCAATGTTGATCACCCTTTTTTGCCAATACGTGGAAGTCTAGTATCAGTTTTGTTGTGGCAATCCTCAAAACAGATCTTTGCCTAATTTTGTTCTAATATTTAGCGAGCCGGAAATAAAAAGACCAACGGGCCGGATGTGGCCCCCGCGCCGTAGTTTGCCCATCTCTGGTATAGTAGTATACATAGTATTGTATAATATTAGTATATGGCCGATACTACAGTGAATAGATCAATATTTTTTGTTATCACAAAATTGTTTTGTTGTCGTTTTTGTTTTTGTTTACAAACTCAGGAAATGCGTCCCTGGGCACAGTCTAATGGATTTAAATCAAAGCAAAGAGTAGGAAATAATTTTAATATTTAGTGATCAAAAATTGAATAATTTAATCATCTTGAATATTTGAAGTATCAGCATTAGTCATCTCAGGGCATTCAATCGATCGCCACTGTACTGCTTGGTCTGTCTTGAAAGATGTTTCGCCGTTCATCCGAGTAGGCTTCATCAGTGTGCTCGTAGACTTAGATTGGTCAGATCTAGTCCAGCGGCTGGTGCTAAAACCCCAAATATTTATACTCCAAAAAACCAGGAGTGTGTGCCTGGGCAAGGATGGTTTCGCCCTATCGTAGTGAGAAAAACAACTGTTGTAATGGGGACAGCGTGGTGCGGTTGGGAAAGTGGCCGTGCCAGCAATCTGAGGGTTCCTGGTTCAATTCCCACCTTCTACCAACCGAGTCACGTCCGTTGTGTCCTTGAGCAAGACACTTCACCCTTGCTCCTGATGGGTCGTGGTTAGGGCCTTGCATGGCAGCTCCCGCCATCAGTGTGTGAATGTGTGTGTGAATGGGTGAATGTGGAAATAGTGTCAAAGCGCTTTGAGTACCTTGAAGGTAGAAAAGCGCTATATAAGTATAACCCATTTACCATTTACCATTTGTAATGCAATGAGAAATCCTAACTGTTAAAGCCAACGACAGTCGTTGAAGTGTAATTTCCCCTCGTTAGCCTTGAGGTATTGTGTGGCTGAACGATTGTTGTGGATCGACTGCTACCAGTCCAAAATAGTCGGAATCCCCCGCGTAAGCATTCCATTCAGTTGTAAACAAATGGCGCAAATGGCATTTTGGTCACCTTCTGTGACCAGAATGTTTAACCCCTGTTATTTGTTGGAGGCTAAATTGCAGAGTCTTTTTGGAATGGTTGAAAGGACGGTGTTATATGTGAGAGACACCTCCTCTGTTCAGTGATGGTTTTTCAACCTTGACATAGATGGCTTCCCTCACTCCTCTTTCATACCATCCGTCCTCCCTGTCAAAAATCTGTACATTTTTGTTCTCAAATGAGTGCTGTTTCTCCCTGAGGTGCAGGTAGACAGCTGAGTCTTGGCCTGAAGAGTTTGCCTGTCTATGCTGTGCCATGCGTCGGCTTAGTGGTTGTTTTGTTTCCCCAATATATGAATCAGTGCAATCATCATTATACTGGATAGCATACACCAGATTGTTTTTGTGGGTGTGGGGTGTCCGGTCTTTAGGATGTACCAGTCTCTGTCTCAGGGTCTTGCCTGGTTTGAATTGTACTGGGATGTTGTGGTTAAAAATTCTTCTAAGTTTCTCAGATAGACCTAATACATATGGAATGACAATATGTTTGCATCTGTCACCTTTCCTCCTCATCCACTCTGTTCTTGTTATTTCTGGAACTGGATGTACTTTTCACAAACGACCAGCTGGGGTAACCTCAGGTTTTGAGGGCATCCCTCAAATGCCTATGCTCTTTCTCTTTGGCATGTTGGCTGTAGTGTTCTGGTAACGTCCAGTTTGTCCAGTGGGTGGTATGAATCAAAAAGTAGGTATTGATCGGTATGTGTTGATTTTCGTTAAACCCCAACATGGAAGCCCCTGTTTTCTCCAATGTGGACATCACAGTCCAAAAAAGGGAACTTACTGTCTTTGACATCCTCATGTGTGAACTTGATGTTTTTGTGCTCGAAGTTAATGTGCTCGGTGAAGGCTTGTACTTCTTGGTTTCTGATTTTCACCCATGTGTCAACTGTATATCTATACCAATGACTTGGTACTGTTCCATCAAAAGAGTTCAAAGCTCTCTTTTCTATGTCCTCCATGCAAAGGTTTGCTATTGTTGAGGATACAGGTGATCCCATGGCACAGCCATGTTTTTGTCGGTAAAACGTTCCCATGAATTGAAAGTATGTAGTGTTAAGGCAAAGTTCCAGCAAAAGGCAAATCTGTTCTGGGTTTAGTGTGGATCTATCCTGTAAGGTGCGATCACCTAGTGGACGTTGCGTCACTGTTTCTACTGCATCATGGGTTAACGTCTTCCAAGACAAATCAAGCAGTCCAGATGCGATCGATGGAATGCCCTGAGATGACAATGACCTGGATGAATGAGAACCTTCATAAAAATCTATCAGCATTAGTATGAACAATACTGCTCCTGTATTTACTTGGTATTGGACCGATACCCACATTTGTAGTATCACCACAAAACTAAAGTAAAGTATTAAACAAGAGAAGAAGAAGTGCTTATTACATTTTGACAGAAGTGTAGATAGAAACATGTTACAACAGAAAGTGACCAGATAATAACAAGCAGATTAAAAATAGTTTTGAGAAAATAATAACTGGAATTGATGCAATATGTTACCGCATATGTCAGCAGCTAAATTTGGACCCTTTGTAAACTGTGTTTGAAATGTATATGCAAAATAATATATTGGGATATATATTGTTATCACAGGATGCTGCAATAGATATATATTTTGATATAGATTTTAGGCCATATCGCCCATCCCAAATTATACGTAAAACTTGTTTGAATAGAAGAAACTGAACACAAGATTTAAAAATGGTATAAAATAAAACAATATGGTGCATTGTGGTTGTCATACAGTACAAGTGTAAAAAAAAGTAAAGTGTATAATGTAAGGCTGAAACGACGCGTCGACGTAGTCGACGTCATCGGTTACGTAAATACGTCGACGCCGTTTTTGTGCGTCGACGCGTCGCATATTTACGTCACACTACCGTCATGGCGGAGCGCAAAGCAGACTGTGCGAGCGAGGGGAAAAACGCACGCCAAAAGTCGTCAAAAGTGTGGGAGTATTTCAATACACAGCCTAATAATGTTGTTGTATGCACACTGTGTCGAGCGGAAATGGCCTATCATAGCAGCACAACGGCTATGAACGAACATTTGAAAAGAAAACCATCAACCATCAACTTGTCAATCGTCCGCGTTAGCATACGTTGTCATCATTACACAAATACATGAATGTGTCATTTGTATCTGCTAGGGGTGTAACGGTATGTGTTTTGTATTGAACCGTTTCGGTACGGGGCTTTCGGTTCGGTACGGGGGTGTACCGAACGAGTTTCTAAGCTAAAGCTAACTTTATCTGCTAAAGTCTTAACAAGTTGCTTTGCTTGTCTGCCTCTGTCTCAGCACGCAGCATTGTCCCACCCATACAACCATCTGATTGGTACACACGCAGCATTGTCCCACCCACACAACCATCTGATTGGTACACACGAAGCATTATCAGCCAATCAGCAGTGCGTATTCATAGCGCATGTAGTCAGCGCTTCAGCGTCGAGCAGATAGGTGTTTAGCAGGTGAGCATCAGGCAGCGGACTCTCCCCAAATGATAATAAACACCTCCCAGTCAACTACTAGTAACATCACTATGAGCCCGTTGACCTACTAGAAACTTACACTGCAGCTCAGCTCGCTCGCAGTCCTGGTTTGAGGTGAAGGCTAATTACCTCTCAGTTCCAGCCACATCGACCCCTTCTGAGCGCCTATTTTCAGCTGCTGGGAATATTGTAAACAAGAAAAGAAGCAAAGCAAGTAGACATGCTAACCTTTCTTCATTACAACTGTTAGTCACTCACTGGAATGAGTAGAATTGGTTATTGTGTACTGTGTTGGACTGGATGTTTATTTTGCACATTTTAAAAGCAATACTTAATGTTTACAGTGCTCCAGAATATTTAGATTGGCACTTTTTTGTATTGGATGTTTATCTTTATTTTTGCACATTTTAGCAAATAAGCAATACTTTCACTTTTGTTGAAATGTTTACACTGTTGTTACAGAATATTTCGTTTTGCACTTTTTTGTATTGGATGTTTATCTTTATTTTTGCACATTTTAAAGCAAAATAAGCAATACTTTTACTTTTGAAATGCTTATACTATTGCAGAATATTAAGATTTGCACTGGATGTTTACTTTTATATTTGCACATTAAAAAGCAAATAAGCTACTTTTAATTTTGTTAAATGTTAAAAGTTTTAAATGTTTACATTGTTACAGAATATTTTGTCATGTTGTTGTCAATGTTGACTGAGTGGCCATACTTTTTTTTTTGTAAATAAAAACCATGCCTTTTGAAAAAACTGGCCTACTTTTATTTTTTCATCTTCATTTTAAATAATAAAAAAAAAAAAAATCGGTAAAAAGAAAAATAATCTATAGATGAATCGAAAAAATAATCTATAGATTAACCGATTAATCGAAAAAATAATCTATAGATCAATCAATAGAAAAATAATCGTTAGCTGCAGCCTTAGTATAATGAAATGCGATGACCCAAAAGTAAATAATATGTATAGCGCTTTTCTACCTTCAAGGTACTCAAAGCGCTTTGACAGTATTTCCACATTCACCCATTCATGGCGGGAGCTGCCATGCAAGGCGCTAACCAGCACCCATCAGGAGCAAGGGTGAAGTGTCTTGCCCAAGGACACAACGGACGTGACTAGGATGGTAGAAGGTGGGGATTGAACCCCAGTAACCAGCAACCCTCCGATTGCTGGCACGGCCACTCTACCAACTTCGCCACGCCGTCCCATAGTAGCATAGTCACCTTTAACTGCTGATGTTTTTTTTCAGTTCACTTTAAATTCTTATCAATAGATAAACACACACACACACCTAGCGTGTATTCTTTAGGTGAGTTGGTGTGCATTGTGAATAGCACTCCCTTCATCCTCTGCTGCGGACCATCAAACAGTGACACGTGCGCCCAGGAGGATAACATTTCAAGCTGTTGCCCTCTGCGATTTGTCTTGTGGAGTGTGAAGTTGTTCATGCAGGCGATATCTAATCTGTGTTCTCCCCATCTCTGCAGGGTCGACAAGGACCGCAGTGGTGTGATATCAGACTCTGAGCTCCAGCAAGCCTTATCGAATGGTATGCATGTTTTATTTCTCCCCCTCTTTCTCCCCTTCTTGGCCACTCTTACAGCAAAAATTTATTTTCACTTAAATTTTGTAGGGGGTGGAAATGTATTTAATTATCTATTCCCAAGCAACACTGGATAATGCATCACTTACTGTATCTGTGAAGCCGAAAAAAGAAAATCAATGCACTCAAGTGTCTTGCATCTTTTAATTTTCTGCATCAATAGCATTAGTTTAAGTCTCTTCTTATTACACCCACCACTGATTCATGTAAACAATATAATGACTTCAAATTGTAGGGGAAATCACCTGTACACACACTGGTCACAACATTAGGTACACGTGCACAAGCAAATATCAAAAGAGCTGCAGCTTGCTTTGTTGCCTGATGACTCCGTAATTAAAACAAGATGTCCGTCCCCATGAGAAAACTCTCCTGGCTTCTTTCCACTTCAGAGGGGGAAATAAAAGTGTAGAAGAGAGCCACAGCGGCTTTAAAAGAAGAAGCTGTTATCAGGCTGGGCTTTGGGTCCGGCTCTGCATACTGATTTTGTGCGTACACTGAGTGCATGAGGATTTTACTCATGCATTGATTCCACGGGTCATTATGTTCTATAATACATCCGCTTATGAAGTCCATATTTAAAAACAAAAATATAACACTATGACGGCAAAGTTGTAATTATATGAGGATGAATCAGTGATGACGTGGGAGGACTAAAGTCAGACGAAAGGATCAAAATGCTACTTTTCTCTCAAAAAATCAATTATATTAGTGTTTCCTACAGGACTGTTGTCTATCTGTGGCAGTCGGTTGCTGGGCAGATCACCCCCCGAATGTAATTACTTATACTATTCCATTTCTGACCTTTCCTAAAAGTTTTATCAAAATCTTATGAGTTATGTCGCTAACTAACAAACAAGCAAACACCAACAAATACATAATGTCCTGGCAGAGGTAATTAATGGAAGAAATACATTAATTTATGAAAAAATAATGTACATTACACTACAGTACAAGTATTATAGTGTATTATACTGCAGCAGTGTTAGAGGTAACAGTGTTGCTACCTAGCTAACCTTTGCTCGTAATGAGTAATCTAATCTATTAACTTTACACATGTTACAACGCCGTTACTGATACATTTGGTGTAACCTGGCATGCTACTTTTAATGTGGTTGTATGTAAGGCTGAAACGACGCGTCGACGTAGTCGACGTCATCGGTTACGTAAATACGTCGACGCCGTTTTTGTGCGTCGACGTGTCGCATATTTACGTCACGCTACCGTCATGGCGAAGCGCAAAGCAGACGATCAAAGCAGGCGAGCGGTGCGAGCGAGGGGGAAAAATCACGCCAAAAGTGTGAAAGTATTTCAATAAACGGCCTAATAATGTTGTTGTATGCACACTGTGTCGAGCGTAAATGGCCTATAATAGCAGCACAACGGCTATGAACGAACATTTGAAAAGAAAACCATCAACTAGTCAATCGTCCGCGTGAGCATACGTTGTCATCATTACACAAAAACATGAATGTGTCATTTGTATCTGCTAGGGGTGTAACAGTACGTGTTTTGTATTGAACCGTTTCGGTACGGGGCTTTCGGTTCGGTACGGGGGTGCACCGAACGAGTTTCTAAGCTAAAGCTAACTTTAGCTGCTAAAGTCTTAACAAGCTGCTTTGCTCATTCTGCCTCTGTCTCAGCACGCAGCATTGTCCCACCCACACAACCATCTGATTGGTACACACGAAGCATTATCAGCCAATCAGCAGTGCGTATTCAGAGCGTTACCAGCCAATCAGCAGTGCGTATTCAGAGCGCATGTAGTCAGCGCTTCAGCGTCGAGCAGATATGTGTTTAGCAGGTGAGCATCAGGCAGCGGACTCTCCCCAAATGATAATAAACACCTCCCAGTCAACTACTAGTAACATCACTATGAGCCCGTTGACCTTCTAGAAACTTCAACTGCAGCTCAGCTCACTCGCAGTCCTGGCTTGAGGTGAAGGCTAATTACCTCTCAGTTCCAGCCACATCGACCCATTCTGAGCACCTATTTTCAGCTGCTGGGAATATTGTAAACATGAAAAGAAGCAGAGCATGTAGACATGCTAACCTTTCTTCATTACAACTGTTAGTCACTCACTGGAATGAGTAGAATTGGTTATTGTGTACTGTGTTGGACTGGATGTTTATTTTGCACATTTTAAAAGCAATACTTAATGTTTACAGTGCTCCAGAATATTTAGATTGGCACTTTTTTGTATTGGATGTTTATCTTTATTTTTGCACATTTTAGCAAAAAAGCAATACTTTCACTTTTGTTGAAATGTTTACACTGTTGTTACAGAATATTTCGTTTTACACTTTTTTGTATTGGATGTTTATCTTTATTTTTGCACATTTTAAAGCAAAATAAGCAATACTTTTACTTTTGAAATGCTTATGCTATTGCAGAATATTAAGATTTGCACTGGATGTTGACTTTTATATTTGCACATTAAAAAGCAAATAAGCTACTTTTAATTTTGTTAAAGGTTAAAAGTTTTAAATGTTTACATTGTTACAGAATATTTAGTCATGTTGTTGTCAATGTTGACTGAGTGGCCATACTTCTTTTTTTTTGTAAATAAAAGCCATGCCTTTTGAAAAAACTGGCCTACATTTATGTTTTCATCTTCATTTTGAAGAAAAAAATAATCGGTAAAAGGAAAAATAATCTATAGATTAATCGAAAAAAAATAATCTATAGATGAACCGATTAATCGAAAAAAATAATCTATATATTAATCGATAGAAAAATAATCGTTAGCTGCAGCCTTAGTTGTATGTCAACAAGACAATGTCAGAAGCACAGCAAGTTCAATGCACAAAGTAACTTTTTACTAATGGAAGCAAAAACCAACACCACATTAAAATGAAATTGATACCAAATAGGAACAAGCAACATCACACAGCAAACACACAACATTGAAGTACACAAACACACACACACACACACTCCTACTACTACAAGGGAATAAATAACAACTAATCAAAGAAGTGACAAGCTTGCAATCCTACAATATATTGTGTGTGTACGAGACTACAGCCATGGAAGCACATTTTTTATCTTTATTAACTAGCGCAGCTAATACAATCCAGTAAAAAGATTCAACAGAGCTGCTGGTCACTGCTGGCACACTGCCACTGCTAATTTAGCAAACACAGCTGAGCTAAATGCTGCTCTGTCTGAGCGGGCCCTTGCTGATGTCAAAGGGCACCTGACAACAAGTACCGCCTTTAAAAGGCACACACACACACACACACACACACACACACACAGCTCTGATGAAACGTCTCTCAACTAACTGCTTAGGCCAGTAATTAGATTTTTTTTTAAAGTAATGCATTAATTACGGTCCCGAGTAATTAATTACATTTATTGAAGAGTAATTCCCTTAAGTAAATTACTTGTTTAGGGAAGTAATGAGTACATATAGTTGATTACTTTTTCAACATTGTACTGCAGTACATCCTTACTATGTTGCCTGTGCTTTCGTTTTCTGAACAATGCACCGCATGGTGGCACAATTGATAGATCCAATAAGTCAAACTGACTTGAAATTTCTCACACAGCTGAAGGCGCTCTACAAAACACCTACTTAAGCGCTTTTAGACAACTCTCCACACAATTTGGTATACACCTTTAGGCGACTGATTGGCATGTGTGTAAAATCTGCGCAATATTGGTGGAAAAACATGTTTAGCAGGGGCCACCCAACTAATAACCCATAGGTCATTGAGCATAAAACTTTGAGAGAATATGTATAACGTTTATGCTAGCACGTCTTCTAAATTTTTTTTTATCACAACCCACATTTACATAATCATAACATTTAATTTTGTAACAATACAACAGGTTTTTTGTTCTTTTTATGTAGCACTAATAACCTTTGAGTATGTGCCATCTTAGCTTGTGAGCAGCAGGTTGCCCAGTCCTGTTTGGACCAGTTGATTAGATTCACTGTGATATGACGCAGAGTCGGCAAGGCTGAACACACAAATGCACAAGATCCTGACGTCTGTCTGTGGCGCCGCTCGCAGTCGTCCGTCCTGTTCTTTCTTCTCACCGTCAAAACGCTCTTCTCTGAGAACAGGGTGAGATGATGCCTCTCTAGTTATTGGGACTTTGCGAGCATCATCTTGCTCCTCCATTCCTCTTTTGCATTCAGCTTTTTTTTGCGATTCTCTCATTACGGGATGTTTTCAATTGCCCTGGCCCAGTTTCTGTCTCGTCAGATATAATAATAATAATTGTCTCGTTTGGTGCCTGAAGCATTGTGCCATTTCTTATTAGAAGTGCAATGTTTCAAGCTACTTGCAAAAGGGACGACATCCTTCCTATTTTTAACACTCATTCTCAAGGGAAAATACTAAATACATTTGTTAGAGTAGTCTGTTTACAGCTTGTCGTTAAGATTTACTATGCACTGAAAATAAGTCAGCCATTATTGCCGTTCTTACGAGCTATCCATACCAGATGTCTTCAACAGGTGATTGAGTGATTGAAACTTTTATTAGTAGATTGAACAGTGCAGTACATATTCCGTACAATTGACGACCAAATGGTAACACCCGAATAAGTTTTTCAACTTGTTTAAGTCGGGATCCACTTAAATTGATTCATGATACAGATATATACTATCATCATAATATAGTCATCACACAAGATAATCATCAGAGTATATACATTGAATTATTTACATTATTTACAATCCGGGGTGTGGGATGTGGAGGGGGTGGGGGGGTTAGGTTTGGTTGATATCAACACTTCACTTCAGTCATCAACAATGGCATCATCAGAGAAATGGACATTGGAACAGTGTAGGTCTGACTTGGTAGGATATGTACAGCAAGTAGTGGTACTGCAGGGGGGTTGTGAAATTTGTAGTTATGAACTTTTAAAAACTATGTTTCTTAATCCCCCCCCCCACAGTTTTTCCACACATTTAAATGTCCTTAAATACATGTTAACTTTGATCCAACACACTGTCATGTAGTTTATAAATGGCAGCGGAATGACTGCCCTACTCACTAAACAAATAAATAATTGTATTATTACATTCATGTTAAAATTTAAGATAGCGAGAGATTAGCGCATTAGTTGCCAACTAGAAATGTGTGGCTCTAGCTGCCAGCTAGCGATTAGCGCATTAATTGCCCGCTAGCGATCAGGTCACTAGTTTTCAGTTAGCAATTAGCAAACTAGTCGCCCGCTATCTATTAGCACACTAGTTGCCAGCTAGCGGTTAGCGCACAAGTTGTCGGCTAGCGATTCACACGCTAGTTGTCACCTACCTATTGCTAGTGCTTTATTTTAGCATTTAAATATCTTAGTATTAAAGACTAACAAGGTACCTTTATGGCCAGTTTAATTTATGACACAATTTTATACAGTGAGGGGTCCCCACTCCATCTCTCCATCAGTTTGGGTGTCCCTGGCCTGGAAAACATTGAAGACCCCTGATTTAGACAATAATGACTGTGTGTTGTCATATTTTCAGTGTACAGTGGTAACTCAACTTATGAGCATTTTGAAATACGAGCTGTGTCTCTGTCGGCTTTAAGCTGCGAGCGTAAATTGAGTTACGACCGCAGCACCGTAAGTCTGCATCACATGAAGCCGCAACCAACCTCCGCAGCTAAAAATCTCCAAAGGACGGACATTTGTCCATTAAAATTATGGAGAAGGTGCCGATGCTGTGTTTGACGTGTTTTAGTTTGTTCTGTCTAATCCTTACTCTACAAATGATACGATCGAGCATTATCTTTTGTACACTACCACAGCTTGCAGTCACCTCTGACGTGCGTGTGCAACACAACTAATAATAGTTCATATCATTACATGACGGACAAGCAGCCTACAGGAGACATCTACAAAAACCTTACTTGTTTGTCATACATGTATTGTTTTTCAAACAATATTTCTTATTTAAAAGTTTGCTTTACCTTTTTAAAGTCATGTTACTTGTTAAAATTGTGCTGTCTTGAGTATTTTGAGTTACATGCTCGGTCGTGTAAGTTGAGGTTCCACTGTAAAGTAACTCTATACTTCTAGTCTGGATGTACACTGCCTACTCTAAAGTATATCCAAATTGATTTATATAATATTGTGCCTAAGATGATTAAGGCAGTGCATACAGTGCGTTGGGTGCCCACCATCTATTTATTCAATAAAGATGACCTTTTCTTTTCCGGCATCCCAAGTATAGACATCACATGAGCGAGCGGTCCTGCTCCACCGCTCGCCTGCCCTCCCAGATTAATGCTACCTTCTTGAGTTATTTATTTGAGCAGCAAAGCGGTAATAGCCATGGAAATTGCCGACATGATGGAGAGAGCTAGAAGGTGGGAGTCAAGGAGCTTGGTTTGGCCTTTTGTACCACACACTTCTAAATGTGTAGCTGAAGGGGTAGCACTGTTGTGTTGATACAATCTTGTTTTAATGAAGAAAATACTAGGACACATATAAAAGATACAAGAGGTACAAAGTCTTTTTGGCAGAGCTCCTGCTTGTAATGCATGTCATAATTGTTTGTCCGTACCTTTCACACAGAACGCAGCAAAATACCAACATCTAGCCTAAAATGTCAAATACTTGTCGAGTTGTCAGATATTAATAGCTGTTTACTTTCTGCTGTAACATGCTTCCATTTACACTTCTTACATTTTACTAACAACTTATTTCGTCTTTTGTTACACGCCAGCTTAGTGATTAGCTCAAGCATTAGCGTGCTTGCTCTAGGCTTTCTCTCCGTGTGTAACTTGTTTAGCCTTATTCTAATATTTGTTAATGACACTTGATAGTGATATTTAAAATATTAAGAAATGCAGTTTATTTGCCATGATGGTGATTATTATTAACTTAGGTAGCGGCTCCACACTGTGTATGGAGACTCATAATTAGCTGCTAGCTTGTCAACCGGCAGACTAAAAATTAATATAATTTTAGCATTGATATCGACATCGAAAGGCAATGGCGATTTAATACTTATTCGTTTGCATGTTCTCCCCGTGACTGCATGGGTTCCCTCCGGGTACTCCGGCTTCCTCCCACCTCCAAAGACATGCACCTGTGGATAGGTTGATTGGCAACACTAAATTGGCCCTAGTGTGTGAATGTGAGTGTGAGTGTTGTCTGTCTATCTGTGTTGGCCCTGCGATGAGGTGGCGACTTGTCCAGGGTGTACCCGGCTTCCGCCCGAATGCAGCTGAGATAGGCTCCAGCACCCCCCGCGGCCCCGAAAGGGACAAGCGGTAGAACATGGATGGATGGATGAACATCGATACTTAGGCCGAAAATGTTTCAACAGATTTGTGAGGTCTACAGCATCACATGTTCATATGTTTTTTTTTTGTATCTGGTGTGTTTGTATAAGAAGCTTACCTAGCACATACACATGTGTTTATATACTGTATATGTACGTATATATAAGATGTGTGTTTGTGTTCATGTGTGCGCGCCTGTGTGTGTACACTGCAGTCACTTCAGCCTGTTTTTCCTCCAGCCTTGCCTCCCTCCTCTCTCTCTCTCTCTCTCTCTCTCTCTCTCTCTCTCTCTTCCACCTGCCCCCCCATACGCAGTGAGAGAGCTCAGTGTGCACCACAGTGAGAGTATTGTGGCGCTCCAGCATCACAACTGCACAAACACGCCACCACTTTTTTTTCCTGCAGCTTGAATCAGTCATGAGAAGCATTAGTGTGGCAGCCTTGGCTCCTTGCGTTTCTGTCTGTGCTGCCGCCCTGATGGACCCTAATGAAGTAAGAAGTATGGAGCGAAGAAGTAGGACATGATCAAGTACAGGAAATGCTAACAAAAAAACAATCACAAAAAATGAAGGCTATTCTTAAACCAATGTACACAAACGGGTGAAACTTAGGCAATATGTGTTGCCTTTATTTTCCTAAAAAATAGATCTCCTGTTATTATATGTCGTATTGACCAATGGGGCATTATTTTACAAAATGGTATGCGTTTGTGTTTTTTTCAAGTCAGTGGTCAATTCATTTATTGACTGTATTCTTCTGTTTCTCAGGTACATGGACGCCGTTCAACCCAGTGACCGTACGTTCCATAATATGTAAGTTACTGCTGACGCGGCAGATCCCTTTTTACACTAACCTTGACTGTGTGACCATCTGATTGCCTTGACAACTGGATAAACATTGCGGCCCGAGCCATTGAGAGTGAATTGAATGTAATTCAACGCGAAAACACTTGAATGGATGAATTACTTATTTTCAGAAATGTTGAATTTCATACATTACTTGAATTCTACCTTCTCTGCTCGTCCTCCAGCCATGTTTGACAGGGAGAATAAGAGCGGAGTCAACTTCAACGAGTTTGCCGGCGTGTGGAAGTACATCACCGACTGGCAGAACATCTTCAGGACGTACGACCGGGACAACTCGGGCTTCATCGACAAGACAGAGCTCAGACAGGCGCTGACTGGATTTGGTGAGCAGCAAAGTATGCTTGGGTATTTTGTCTTTATTTGTGTGGTGGAGGGCTCCTGCCTTGCTGTGACACAGACTTTTCCATGAACCGAGGAGGTATTGATGATTCTGCTCAGTTTTCATTGACACTCCCTCCCCGCCCTAAATCCTGGATTTATACTACTACTTTTACTATTTAATACATTTTTATACATTATACAATTTTTTCCACCAAGGGCCAAATACAGAAAAATGTAAGGATGTGGAGACCACTTTGATATGTTTGGTACATTAAAGATGCAGACTCTTACATGCAAGCTACCTGAACAAAGCTTTGCGTTATAACTGGCAAATTTAGTGTAAAAAAACAAAACTAGTGAAGTTGGCACGTTGTGTAAATCATAAATAAAAACAGAATACAATGATTTGAAAATCCTTTTCAACTTATATTCAATTAAATACACTGCAAAGACAAGATACTTAACGTTCGTACTGGTAAACGTAGTTATTTTTTGCAAATAATAGCTCATTTGGAATTTGATGCCTACGACAAAAAAGCTGGCACAAGTGGCAAAAAAGACTGAAAAAGTTGAGGAATGCTCATCAAACACTTAATTGGAACATCCCACAGGTGAACAGGCTAATTGGGAAAAGGTGGGTGCCATAATTGGGTGTAAAAGCAGCTTCCATGAAATGCTCAGTCATTCACAAACAAGGATGGGGCGAGAGTCACCACTTTGTGAACAAATGCGTGAGCAAATTGTTGAACAGTTTAAGAACAACATTTCTCAACGAGCTATTGCAAGGAATTTAGGGATTTCACCATCTACGGTAATATCATCAAAAGGTTCAGAGAATCTGGAGAAATCACTGCACGTAAGCAGCAAGGCTGAAAACCAACATTGAATGCCCGTGATCTCCATTCCTTTAGACGGTACTGCATCAAAAAACGACATCAGTGTGTAAAGGATATCACCACATGGGCTCAGGAACACTTCACAAAACCAATGTCAGTAACTATAGTTAGTTGCTACATCTGTAAGTGCAAGTTAAAACTCTACTATGCAAAGCGAAAGCCATTTATCAACAACACCCAGAAACGCTGTCGGCTTTGCTAGGCCCGAGCTTATCTAAGATGGACTGATGCAAAGAGGAAAAGTGTTCTGTGGTCTGATGAGTCCACATTTCATATTGTTTTTAGAAACTGTGGACGTCTTGTCCTCCTGACCGAACAGGAGAAGAACCATCCGGACTGTTATAAGCACAAAGTTCAAAAGCCAGCATCTGTGATGGTATGGGCGTGTATTAGTGCCCAAGGCATGGGTAACTTACACATATGTGAAGGCACCATTAATGCTGAAAGGTACATACAGGTTTTTGAGCAACATATGTTGCCATCCAAGCAACGTCTTTTTCATGGATGCCCCTGCTTATTTCATCAAGACAATGCCAAGCCACATTCTGCACGTGTTACAACAGCGTGGCTTTGTAGTAAAAGAGTGCAGGTACTAGACTGGCCTGCCTGTAGTCCAGACAGACTGGCCTGCCTGTAGTCCAGACAGACTGGCCTGCCTGTAGTCCAGACAGACTGGCCTGCATGTAGTCCAGACCTGTCTCCCATTGAAAATGTGTAGTGCATTATGAAGCGTAAAATACGACAACAGACACATCAAGCAAGAATGGAAAATAATTCCACTTGAAAAGCTTCAAAAATTGGTCTCCTCAGTTCCCAAACGTTTACTGAGTGTTGTTAAAAGGAAAGGCCATGTAACACAGTGGTAAAAATGCCTCTGTGCCAACTTTTTTGCAATGTTTGCAGCCATTAACTTCTAAGTTAATGATTTTTTGCAAAAAAAAATGTTGTATCTTAGTTCGAACATTAAATATCTTGTCTTTGCAGTTTAATCAATTGAATATAAGTTGAAAAGGATTTGCAAATCATTGTATTCTGTTTTTTAATAGGATTTACACAACGTGCCAACTTCACTGGTTTTGGGTTTTGTATAAACTAATGATATATCTCATTAATAATTAGGGATGGTACTTTTATAAGTACCTATGAATTTCGCAGGTATTATAGGATATTGATCATGTAAAATCAAACAGTACCATATTTCGATACCTTTGTTGTGGCGCTGGTTCAAACACTTGGCTGGGAAACAATTACTTAAGCAACACTCAGAGTGTACACAGCCAAACTGCTTCTAGGTAAAGTTGCATTTTTCCATGTCCTTGCCAACAAAGCGGGTATTCCTGATAAAAAAAGCTTGAACATACATTAAGGCTCCATTTTTCCAAAATGCGCTATCTTGGAAAAATGTGCCATAAACATGCTATTGATTAGCAGTAGCGATTTTACATGGCGATTTCAACACCTCCAAAATTTGGTAATGAAAACTACAACTAAGATGCAAGTTACAATCAAACAGCTGGTGTATAATAAGTGCAATACATTCAGTATAAACACTTTGTCTGGCTCAACTTAATGGCAAAAAATACTTCCTGGTTAGGCAACACAGTGTAGCCTAAATACTACTGCCATCTAATGTGTTGGAATTGTAACTGCATGCAAAATCTACTATATAATACTTGTATATGGGACTCAGAAGTCTAAGAATTCAACATATAACAACTGGACAGCATAGTTATTGTTGTTCGCTCACTGTTGGGATTTTATTATTAAACAAATGACCTTTTTTTTTTACTCATGAACACACACAAAAGTACCGAAAATTGGTACTGGGATTTGGTACTGTATTGGTTAAATTGTGAAACTTACCCATCCTTATTAATAATTATATATATATATATATTTTTTCCCAATATGCCTAGGGCCAATAAAAAATTATATGCACTCTCTGCATTATACAATAGTTCAGTATTTATTTATATTCAAGATTTGTATTTTATTTCCTATTTATTTACATATTTTTTTATGAATCTATTTGCAGATTTATTTATTTAAATTTTTCATAATTTTTTTTTTTTAAAATTTTGTTCCCCCATTACTACACATGTTTTATTCTGTTTCTCTCCCTATGAGACAAGGGTAAGAATTTGAACAAAATTAATAAACAAGCAATCTGTAATTGCTGAGAAAGTGTAGGATTAAATAAACTCTGCTTCTTCCTACTCTTTGTTGGACTTCTTAGCTTTGTTTTGTAATGGACACAGTTAGTGTAATATCTTATACATCTCATTAATCATTGTGTTTTTTTTATTACTCCAATATTCTTAGGTCAATAAAAATGAGCTGCACTTTCTAATTTATAAAAATAATAATTGTATTGACAGATTTATTTTAATTTTTTAACACTTTTTGCTTTTATTATCCTTTTTTTCAATCACTTCATTTAATCACTTTCTTTACCCTTTAAGAAAATGCTAAAATGTTAAACACAGGAAATGAACTAACAAACTGTAATTGCTAAGACATGAAGAAAGGGTAGGATTAAATAAGATCAGCTTCTTCCCACTCCTTTTTCGCATTCCTTAGATCAGGGGTCTCAAACACGCGGCCCGCGGGCCAATTGCGGCCCGCGAGACGTTATTTTGCGGCCCCCACCTTAATAGGAAAGTTTAATGTTAGTGCGGCCCGCGAGTTTTAAATGAATGGCGCTTGACAGCGTTGTGTGCGGATTTTAAATGAATGGCGCTTGACAGCGTGTGTGCGGAGCTGAAGGAATCTACCAATCACGGTGTGGTATGAGGCTCCCCACAATGTCAATGGTGTACCGTGATGGCGCTGTCTTTAGTGTCCTCTAGAGACTGTCAGCGCATCATCTTTTTCTCCATACTAACAGTGTGCCGGCCCAGACACATGTTGTATGAAGCTTCTGCAGGCACACGCAAGTTATTGCAAGACATACTTGAGGAACAGCCATACTTGTCACACTGAGGGTGGTCATATTTTATTTTATTTATTTTTTAACACTGTTACAATGGGACGGCGTGGCGAAGTTGGGAGAGTGGCCGTGCCAGCAATCTGAGGGTTACTGGTTCAATCCCCACCTTCTACCATCCTAGTCACGTCCGTTGTGTCCTTGGGCAAGACACTTCACCCTTGCTCCTGATGGGTCCTGGTTAGCGCCTTGCATGGCAGCTCCCGCCATCAGTGTGTGAATGTGTGTGTGAATGGGTGAATGTGGAAATACTGTCAAAGCGCTTTGGGCTCCTTAAAAAGGGGTAGAAAAGCGCTATACAAGTACAACCATTTACCATTTACCATTTACAAATATGCGCCACACAGTGAACCCACACCAAACAATAATGACAAACATTTTGTGAGAACATCCGCACCGTAACACAACATAAACACAACAGAACAAATACCCAGAATCCTTTGCAGCCCTAACTCTTCCTGGCTACAAAAACACCCCCGGTACCCCCAACCCCGCCTCCTCCCAACCCCGCCCACCTTAACCCCCCCACACACACCTCAATCCCCCCCTCCATCTCCCGAATTCGGAGGTCTCAAGGTTGGCAAGTATTCATTGACGTCACTTGCGTGATGCAAGCAGAGAAACATTTTGCCGCTTTTCCACGACACCCGCACACGGTCTTCCTCCCTCCCTCCCTCCCTCCCTGCCTCCCTTGCTCGCCCGCCTGCTCGCTCCCGCCCCCGTTGTAAACAGTCCAAGCGGGGAAGACGAGCGGTCCTTCCAAAGCACTCCGCCGAAGGACCAAGCGACAATACAAAAGTGTGGTGCACTGGACCCCAGCGCTGATACTCCGGCAGAGAGTCGCTGGGCGAATCAGACGTGTAACACGTTAGTGGTGATGTTAGCCCGTTCGAGGCTAATTGTGCTACCGTAACTGTAAAGTCCACGGTGAGCCGCCAACCCCCACTACCACCCACCCTCCCCACCGTTGACTCCAGACAGAGACGATTTTTGATGCAATATTTCTTTGTTGAGCACAGGGGCACCCCGACGTGTCTTATTTCATTTAATTTCTTTTCATTTTTATTTATCTCCTTCATTGATGTGCATCTTTGATCGATAGACAATTATACCTCACTTATTCAATTATACATTTACACACCAATGCCTGAGAAGGAGCAGGATGAAGAAAAATCTTATATTTTCCTGCCCCCTTTAACATAATACGTAGTCTTACTTAATGATATCATATAAACCAACAATTACATCCAAATATAATGAAAACAAACAAAAAAACACAAGAAGAGCAAAACTTCATGATGTACAAACCGAACAAAATAAACAAAAGACGTAATATACACCTCACAGGATGATATAAAACAAATACAAAACCAGGCAAAAAATAAGTTAAATAATAAATATAAAGCAAAATGTAAACACTTATGGCTGTCCATATGATCTTATTGTTCTGTCTTTATATATTTTTTCAATTGGAATATATTTTTACAATCCTTTATCTCATTGTAAAGAGAATTCCATAGTTTAACCCCCACCACTGATATGCACATTTGTTTTAAAGTTGTCCTTGAATACTGATGTTGGAAATGACCTTTTCTTCTATGCTCTTCATTCTCAGAAGTGATGACAAACATTTTTTGTAAATTTGCTGGTAATGTTTTACTTTTAGCCTTAAACATGACACATCATGTCTGTAACTTTACTAGCTCCTGTAATTTCAATAAACCCAAATTAATAAATAATATGTTAGTGTGTTCTAAGTAATCTACTTTATGAATAATCCTTATAGCTCTTTTCTGTAGTTGATACAGAGAAAGTTGCAGTGCACAAGGAATACAATTTCAAACGTCATTATACAACTAGACATGCTGAGGAGTATGCAAAATACCAGGGAGATGAGAGAGTGAACCGGGTTGCAAATTTTAAAACCAGTCTACTGAGGCAACAAGATTTTGTCAAAAAAGCAAGCGAAAAGAGCGATGCAGCAGTCAAAGCTAGTTACATGGTGAGTGAGATGGTTGCTAGGGCGGGAAAGCCATTCAAAGAAGATGAATTCATTAAAAAGTGCATGTTAGATTTATTTTTAAGAAATCTTTTCTTGCGGCCCAGCCTCACCCAGTTTTTGCATCCAGTGGCCCCAAGGTAAATTGAGTTTGAGACCCCTGCCTTAGATGCATGTTATAATTGACAAAGTTGTTGTAATATCTATAATATATCACAATGTATTCTTTTTGCTGATGGACACTGAAAATTAGCTGCACTATTCTGCATTATACAGTGCTTCGCTATGTATTTATGTATCTTTAGTATTTTAATTTTATTCTCTATTTAAGGTTTTTAAATTATTTAGATATAGCTTTATTTAAAAATGTTTTCTCATTTTTGTTCATCACTGCATAGACCATCTAGCCATTGCTGCACATTGTTTATTTATTTTCCTTCCTATAAGAAAATGTTAAAATGTTAAACACAGGAACTATCAGTAATTGCTGACACATGTAGAAAGGGTAGGATTTAAGAAGGCTCGACTTCTTCCTACTCCTTTTTGGACATGTTAAATAGTGCAAAAGAGTAATAAAGGCGTGATGATTTTAAGCTTGTTTGAAAAATATTACTAAACATATTTTTTTGTCACGCGCAGGCTATCGTCTATCGGATCAGTTCTACGGTACACTCATTGAGAAGTTTGATCGACAGAGGAAAGGACAGGTGGCCTTCGATGACTTCATCCAATGCTGTATCGTCCTGCAGGTAACTTTTTTCCAATGCATCAAAACAGTAAAATATTCCAGCATTTACATTTAATAACTCACTTTTCTCTTCTGCAGAGGTTAACTGATGTTTTCAGGCGGTACGACACAGACCAGGATGGCTGGATCCAGGTTTCCTATGAACAGTATCTATCTATGGTCTTCAATGTAGTATAACGCACACAAGACAAGCAGCACAGAGGAGCACAACTGGACACAACTGTGCCAAAAATGGCGGCACTTCCTGGACGTCTGCCATGGTGGACACTACAAGATTTTTTTTTTTTTTTACTTCACAAAAATTTGATACAAAAGAGAAAATATACAGATTTTTTGTTTTTGTTTGTCATACATTTTTTTCTGCATGTACTTCTTTCGTTGATGTATTTAAAAAAAAAAAGTAAAGAAGAAATCTTGTAGTGTTTTATTTGATGACCAATCTGATATATGTCTGTATGGAAGTCTCCATTTTAGGGATTATTATTGACACTGTCTTATTGTCTGTTGTTGTCGTCATTTAAATGTCTTAACTTTTATTATTACGGTTTAAAAAATATAATGCATATGCATTGCATGCATTTCAGGGTTTTTTTGCCCCACATGTTCTAGCATGCTTTCTCTTCTGTTTGTTTAAAGCCATGTTTACAAATACTGTGAAAGCAGTCAGCCCTCTACTTAAAAAATAACTAACATGCCAGTTTACATGCCATATTTGTACAAAACTATTTTTTAACAGCAAACATACCGTTGTTCAAGGATGCGCATTTTAGTATTGCTTATTTTTTGTGCATGATGCCTTAATAAGACGTGTAAAAACAACACTCAAGTAAAATCTTTTATTAAAAAGGACAAAACGAATCTGTAGGTGTGTAGTTATTCCTAACAGACACAAATGAATCTCGGCTCAATGGTGCCCTCTGTTGTTTGCTTCTCTTTACCACTGCAATGCACCATTAATGTGCACCCGGAACCTTGTCTTCGGTCTTCATTATCACAGGAAGTAATATTTTACACACAGCTACAGCTTTAGTTTAATCATCGATCTGAGGGAGAGTAAGTCGACATGAATGACGTTGTTTATTTTTATTTTTTAAATGTATCGACTTTTTTCAGACGATTTCTGGATTGACAGCAAACCATACATGTGCGCTCGGAACTTTATGTTTAGTTTTCATTTCTATAGGGAAGTAATAATGTGTTGCACGCAAACAGTTGAAGATTATTTAGTTTAATCGTCCACATGTGAGACGCTTAATCAACACGAAGGACGTTTTTCTTATTTATTTAAAAATACATTTAAATTTGTGTTTGTTTTTCATGACTTCAACAACAATGTATCTTCAATTTTTTCGAATTTTTTCTGGAGTAACAGCAAAGACACATTTGGCGCCAGTAAGGTCCTTCTGCGCCTCAAAACAAGGTAACAATGATAGTATTTACTTTGATGGCTACAATACGACAAAACGTCACCGAATTGCCAACACTCAACATAGATAATTACTTGCAAATACAGTGACTATATGGTGTCAAAACACAAACAGGAACTGTAGTGACGTTGAGTTTTGGTGTAGTTCCGTTATTAATTTTCTTAGTCACTGTGGTTGAACCCGAATGGGGGTTAAAACCTCCAAAGCTAAATGAAACACAGCCATTGCTTCATTGCTGCTGTAAGTTATTTTTTGATAGGCGTGTTGCTACCCCCTGCAGTCTATTTCTTGTAAATACAATTTTGTTTAACTGTATTTACCCCAAGCAAAGCTTGCTGTAACCCAGGGGTGTCAAACTCATTTTAGATTGGGGGCCACATGGAGAAAAATCTACTCCCAAGTGGTAAAATCACGGCATGATAACTTAAAAATAAAGACAACTTCAGATTGTTTTCTTTGTTTAAAAATAGAACAAGCACATTCTGAAGTTTTTTTTACACTTACATGTTGCGGTTAATAGTATTTTATCTTTATTTGTCGTTATTTATTTTTTCTGAATACATTATGTGATAATGTTCATCAGTCAACTCATTGGTGTTAATTTTCAAACTATCGGGGGTGGGGGGTGGGCTCGTGGGGGCCCGGTTGCTGGTGGGGCGGGGGCGGTCTTCCCGTCCGGTTGCGGGGGGTCTCCGGGCCCCTCGGGCGGGGCATCCCGCCTTTCTGCCCGTGTGGGATGTGGTCTCTCGCTGGCTTGGGGTCTGGCTGTCCCCTGCTTTTCTCGTGCCTTGTCCTCTGCCGGGTGCGTCTGTCTGCGGCCTGCTGCTGGCCCTTGTGGGCGGCGCGGTGGGCCGGGCTCTGGGGTTCCTGTCACTGTCCGGCTTGGCTGCGTGGGGGCGTTGGTCCCTGGTTCCCTGGGCACCACACCTACTGTTTGTGGGTTGGGCTCTCGGGGAGGCTGGGGCCGTACTCTGGCTCCCACACACACTGGGAGTCAAATGTATTGTACATACAAATTGACATATACTCACATACATACATACATAGGTACCTACGCTCCCACATACATATACAAATACAGTACATATTTACACACTCAAAGTTTGTACATCCACACGCACATTCATTATACAAACATACACATACACATACGGTACATATACATTCACTGTACAAACATACATATACACATACTGTACATATGCACTCACTGTACAAACACATATACACATACTGTGCATATACATTCACTGTACAAACACACATACTGTATACACATACTATACATATACATTCACTGTACAAACACACATATACACATACTGTACATATACATTCACTGTACAAACACAGATATACACATACTGTACATATACAAGTACATATGCACACATACACTCATGCACATAATCACGTTTCATCAAACATATATTAACGTTGTTGCCCTAGGGTAAACTGGGTATAACACATGGCACTCTGACAAAGCTTAACCTATTGTTACTAAAACAGTCTACAAGGTTAATGTAGGTTGCTTCTCTTTCTTCCCCTCCATTTTTCTGCATTCTTTCGTATCTCAAGTTATCATTACGTATATGTATTGTTGCATTTGAACAATTGTATTGTTGATAATAAAGGTAAAGTATTGGTATTGTTCATTATCTATAGCACTATTTCTATTGGTATTTGTATTGATCCATTTTTAGTGTAATAATGCTCATTGTCATTTCTGTATTATTTTTTATTTTCGCTAACTGCTTATTTGCTATTACTTTTACTATCATATTTGTACATGTCGTATTTGCTGATGTTGCTCTATTGTTGTTGTTGTTGTTTTTGTGTTTGCTGTTGTTGTTTTTGTCTCTCTGTCTAATCCCCCTCTTGTCCCCACAATTCCCCCCTCTGTCTTCCTTTTTTTCTTTTTCTATCCCCTCCTGCACCAAATGATAATATAAATACATTTAATAAAGTCAAATACAAATAAGGCAACAAGAGAAGTATCCTACACTTCTCTTTTGTAAAGTACATCTGAACAGCCGATATGGGCATCTATATCAACTATATGATTTGCCTGAGAAGCTGGACAGGACAAAAAAAATAAAAAATAAAAAAAATATATTTTCAAACTATCAAAATAAAAAAATAAAAACAAAATCAAATTACAGTATGTTATTTATGTAGTTTGATCATTTTCCTCGACTGATGAGACATGCACCTGGGGATAGGTTGATTGGCAACACTAAATTGTCCCTAGTGTGTGAATGTGAGTGTGAATGTTGTCTATTTATGTTGGCCCTGCGCTGAGGTGGCGACTTGTCCAGGGTGTACCCCGCCTTTCGCCTGAATGCAGCTGAGACAGGCTCCAGCAACCCCCGCGACTCCGAAAAGGTCAAGCGGTAGAAAATGGATGGATGGATGATGTACGGTACTAACATCATGTGGTTTATTTTGTACATATGTAGCATCATCTACAAAGATGCAAATAATTGCTATTGTGACATCCAGTGGACACATTTACAACAGCTGTTCCTTTCATTCAAAAATTTCAGGTTAATTTTTATACTGAGCAAACTCATCTAGCGGGCCGGATAAAACCGGTTCGCGGGGCTGTTCCGGCCTTCGGGCCATACATTTGACACCCCTGCTGTAACCTCAAAATGTATCCTTGATATTGTGCACATTAAGAGGATTTACACCCGTCATTGTGTGGTTTTCATTTCCTCTCATTGCCTGTCATTAGGTGAGGGGCAGGTCGTGGTCTCGGAGCGAATGGCCTCTGTGGTAAGCGTGGCAATAAACCGCCCTGAGGTGCGTAACGCGGTCAACCAGGAGACAGCGATGCGTCTGCTGGAGGAGCTGGAGGCCTTTGAGCAAGATCCAGCCTTGAATGTGGCTGTCCTGCACGGGATAGGTAAGAGTTATGTTGGTGTTAGTGGTGTACCGATACCGCTCATCCATGAGTGAGATCGGTCGATACCGATCTCATGTATTAATTGTAATTTAAAATTATATTTATGGTGAGTGCTATTGACAGTCTAACAATATCAACACAATTTACTATGAACCTATTTCTTGTGTCGTTTGAAGCTATCTTAGCGATTAGCATGCCTTCCTGTCTGCTCTTGTTTTTACTCTGTGTACCATGTTTAGCCTTGTCCCCAGTCCTCCAGTGATAATGATACTTGTAAGTAATTTTGTTTATTTGCCGCAGCCTATGTGACAAGTATGAAGTTATAAGAGAATAGAATAGAATAGAATAGAATGTAGTGGAATGGACTTTATTGTCATTATATTTGCATATAACCAGTATAACATATAAGAGTGGCTATGCATCGTGTATGGACAAACACAGTTAGCTGCTTGCTGCCTTGTCAGTCAGGGACCAAAAATAAAATATCAGCTGGAGGGAATTGGCATTAATCGGCATTAGAAGATCACCTATAACATTCCTAATGTGTACCTTTTTAGTTTGCCCTCCTTTTTGCCAGTAGAGGCGCCAGACCTCACAGACTATCATTTATCAGAAAAAAACCCTGTAATTTATAAGAAAAGGTGTCCAATTTATTTGGCTGGTGTGTGAGTGACTGGAAGAAAAGCTTTAGTTTACTTGGGGAGGAAGTCGCTCGGTGTGTAATTATCTAGTCTCCAAATGTAGGTAAGACAATCCTTTCAGACTTTTTCAAAGGGAGACATACTGTTTTCTATTCAGGTCAATAAGCTATTTTGTAGAATAAATTATAAACTTTAATACATATTCTTATATTAAAAAAATAATTTAAACCATTTTTTGTGTCGTATTTTCCTATTAAGCATGTTAATTATTGGCTTGTGCAGCCCTTTGAGACACTTGTGATTTAGGGCTATATAAATAAACATTGATTGATTGATTAAAGATTACTAGGCTCACCGTTTACAACATTAACCTGTATTTTTTAATTAATACAAATAAAGTTCAAATTCAATACTTATTTATTATTATTTGTGACTAATACTTAAACATGTCATAATAAAAGGTCATGGTCATTAAGTACATTTGTATAAATAAGTTCAATGTAATCAAAGTTATATTTTTGACATCATACAGTTAAGTCTAAGGACTTTACAGTAGTCTTTCGCCATATTGCAATTCGAAGTTTGCGGCTTTACTGTTTTGCATATTTTTTAAAAGTATATTCTACAGATTTTTGGGCAAGTTAAGCATTAACATAAATGACTAAATGAAATACAAATATGAATATTACACGAATACTGGCCACTCGATGAGACCAAACCAATCTGAGCGCGCTGTTCAGTATGATGGCCACTGATTGGCTTAAGACAGCTTTGCTGTTTTGGATTTAACAAGTGTAAAGGTGAGTACTGTATGTGGGTGTTATTGCACGTCTCATAATGTTAAAAAACATATTTAGAAGGTCGTAAACAGGTTTTTATACTTTAGCTATACAAATATTAAATTTATACTAAATAGTTCCTACTTTGCGGAAATTAATTTGCCATGGTCAAGCCCGTAATCAATTAACTGCTCTAAACAAGAGTAAATCTACATTATTTAAATTTGTATTTATTTAAATGTGGTATCTACATAGCAAAGAAAAAGTAAAACAAATATATAACTGTAAAAAAAGTATGAATATATACTAGGGCTGTCAAAGTTAACGCGATAACGTGTTCACTATAAATTTCAATAACTGCACACATTTTTTTAATTGACCCTCGAGCCGTTCCGTAGTGATAAGTAAGTAAGATGACATAAAAGCTGAACAGAAATGAAAGACGGTCGGCAGGATGTCGAAATGTGACTTTTAAAAAAAATTGCAAACAGTTGATCCAACATCAAAACCTGTCAAATGTTCTCAAACCAATCACACACTTTTACGGCTTCAAAATAAAAGTGCTCCGCTATACACCTGGTTTAACTACTTTAAGGCTTTCTCCTTAATGTACAGGCTTCACATTAGCCTCCACACCTAAATAAAGTAATATGATTTATTGTAGCGTCATTATGATCATGCTTTGTGAAATGTTTTGTGATGTTGTTCTGTGATACTTGCACCTAAAGTAATGCTAGTACATCATACAATTATTTTACAACATGTCCTGGTCGAGTCCTCAATTACAGAATGATTAGCACACTCAACATCACATTGTATTAATAGAGAAGGTTAAAACATTGTCTTGCAGCAATATGAAGACACCCCCCGCTGAAAATGATCTATCTGGGGTACACTTATTAATGATAAAATTATACCTATCTGCGATTATCGCGATTAATTTTCAGTTAACTATGAACACAATGCGATTAATCGCAATTTAATATTTTAATCGTTTGACAGCCCTAATATATACATAACACATATTTATAAGCATTTTTTAAAGTAAATACATGTTTTTCTCTCCTATGCCATTGCTTGGTTCAGCTTATAGATGTCGCTGCAATAAAGAGTGGTGCATGAAAACACGCACACCCTTGTGAAGTGGCCTGCACTGTATCAGCTGCACAGAGCCAGGTTCATGTCACATGTCTTAATACCTCTGAAAATAATCATCACATCCACCAAACGCCTGAGTGGAAATAATGCCTTCAACCTGAATCAACTGTCTGCACCAAAGTGGCCTCTTGAGCAAGCCGAGGGAACAATTAGCTACTTTGACATGGTTCAACACTCAGCAGGATGTCAGTAAGCAGAATAAAACAGGTTTTTGGTATTGTGATGGGATTTTAATGTTCCGTATTTAAGCTGCACCACTGACTTTTGTGTTGATTAGCAGCCTGTCTGTGTTATAAGATGACAAGCACGGAGACTCCTCTGGGTTCACAACATAAGGAATCAATTTTGTTCAAATTAGCACCAATAGTTTTCTCTGCCCATTTTTTTTTAAAAGAAAGATGAATAATTGCTTTCTCCAGGTATTCCGCTACATACTTGTGGTGTTTGGGGGGGGTCTCAGATTTCTGCGGCTGTTTGCGGTCAGGTCCAATCTAGATGTTAAGGCAGCTGTGTTGCTACAGTTCAGCTCTAATCTACTTGTGATGTTTTTACACAACCTTGTACACACATCAAACATAATCACGTGCCAGAAAAAGTTCCAGCTTTTGAATCGGACAGCTATATTTAAAAAAATTAATGCATGATTCAGCAATATTTGCACAGTTAGATCGCAAGGCCATTTCTTGTGCACCCGCCCGCCATTAAGGTCACTCAGACAGAATTTCAATTGGATTTGTGTCGGACTTTGCATCTGCCATAGTTTGTAATTGTGTTGTCTCCTGCAGGAGGGAACTTCTGCGCTGGTTATGATCTAAAGGAGCTGGCTAATCACACAGCCATGCTCAAATTGGAGCAAGATGTCACCAAGGCTCCTGGGCCAATGGTGAGTGCTTGGGAGGAGGTGCTTTATAAGCACTAAATCAAGAACCCCCCCACACTTTGTGTACAGTACACTGTTTTTTATTTCCAACTTCAGACCTCCGTTTATGTCCTTCTATGTCCTGGGACACAAATGTCAGCTTCCTAAAAACGTCTGTAATAATATAAATTATTTGTTTCCACTTTAAACAAGGCAATATTTTACTTGACCTGGAATATACATATCAAATGTTAATGACATGTTTGGTATTTGTGTGTGTATATGTATATGTATATGTATGTATATATACAGTGTTTCCCCCAGAACATTTGTTAGTTAAGGTGGTGTCTCTCCAGGGGACAGGTGGACGGATGGGGTGGGTGGGTGTAAGGAACAGTGTAACTCGGCCGTTTCCACCTCATCGCTGCCACCACAGCCTGGGGGGGCAATAGACTACAGACTGTGGTGAAGTAGGCCGGCTTTTGGTTGTGTTTTCCTTTCCATTTGCTGAATGGCTATATATATCGATATTTTTTCCGTAAAATAAAAACAAAACACAAAACAGTCCTACTTACCTGAGATACTAAGTGTAGAGGCAGGGATTTGTTTCTCACTTGTCACCTGGGATTGTGTGTGTGTTGTGTGTTGTGTGTGTGTGTGTGTGTGTGTGTGTGTGTGAGGCTGAATGATTGCTGAATGAATAACACCTGCACCTGCCTGTGAATCCTTTTGTCTCGTATAGAGAGAGAGTGAGGTAGGGTGCCGTTACTTCTGTTGACCACAACAGGCTATCTTTTTCCATCATAGTCTGGTCCATACAGTCCTGCAAATCCATCTGCATGTAATGTATTGTTTTTTACTCGAGGGGAAAATAAATCACCCTCAAAAATGCAGTAATGACTTCATGTTGCATCCTTGGACCCAGCGTGTCAGACAGAGCCCTGCTTTCTACTCTCAATGACTAATTTGTTTCTGATTGTCACACAACACTAAGTATGTCATTATTATGATTAGTAAGTCAATATTTTGACTTAGTAATTTACTAAGTCAAAATAATGACAAAATAATGACTTACTAAGTCAAAATGACAAACTAATGACTTACTAAGTCAAACATTTGAAAAAAATAGTTAAAAGTGGGGCCACATGCTGACATGCTCAACTCATCATGCTTAATTTATTACAGCATTTTTTAAGCCTGTAGTTGATTTTTATTATGTAAATGTTATATTTTTATCAACATGTGATTGCAGGGACCCTGCCATTCAAAACTAGGCTGCTACATTACTAATGATTAATGTAACTATAGCTGAAAAAATAGTACAATAGCAATAGGAAAGACTATTCATTCATGAACACCATGGAGTTCATGTAGGCTTTATGATGCAGTTACATTATTATATAAACTATCAGAGACAGCTTCAGTAAACTCTTCATTTAACATAATGTGTTTTTTTTGCTGCTTCAACACAGAAAAAGGTAAAGTGAAATAACTTAGTTGTTAACTGTAGGTCAATAATGCTTGTCTTTCTCTCAGACAAACAGGGCTTGGCTGTCCGTAACACACACGCACGCACGCACGCACACACACTGCACAGTGAGCTAATGTTACGCTAAAAGCTAATTAGCCTTCACCTCAAGGACTGCGAGCGAGCTGAGCTGCCACTTATGTTTCTAGAACGTCAACAGGCTCATGGTGATGTTACTAGTAGTTGACTGGGAGGTGTTTATTATAATTGCTGCCTTATGCTTACCTGCTAAACTAGGCTGACGATATTCGGAAATCCCAAAAAGAGGACACATATATGCGTGCCAAGGCGGGCATCACGCCAAGGCCGGGACTAGGTGACAATTTGCCAATGATACTCGAGCTTGCTTTATAAATAATCTATTTATTTAAATAAAGCATTTTTTCTCCTCTGTTGACAGCAGTGTTGGCGCTAGGGATTTAAAAAAAAAACAAACCCATCAAATCATAAAAATGGGGTCCCACAGTAAATTTTTGGGGTCCCACTTTTTTGTAAGCGATTTGAAAACAAATGATAAATGAATGCATTATCCTGTTGTATCTCACATTCTATATTGTGTTTTGGAAAAAGGTTGTCATAAACGTTACTTCATTAAAAAAATAATAAAAAAAGAAAACACATTTTAAAAAGTATGTTATTGGGGTGGAGGAGTCTGGTCGGGTGCTGGTTAGCTTGAAGCTAACAGCTAGCCTGTCTCATCCTGGAACGATGTGGATACAGCAGGAGATAAAAGTGAAGTTTCCATGGACTCACAAAGACTAAAACAAGTCATTTACTGTAGACATGGCACAGCATGAAGTTAAAAAGTTGACTTTACACTCACCTTAGTGTTTACCATCAAGTCTTTCTTTTGACAGCCCCTTGCACTGAACTTGTCCCAGTGCAAACTGAGGCAGTATTTGTCTTTGATAAAACTTTCCGCAAATCAAAATTTACGACCAATAAAAACGCAATAAACGGGGACGGAAATTTGACCCGGCAAATATAAACAAAACAAAACACTGGCGGAAAGCGATAATCGAGACAATAAAAAAACAAGAAAACCGGGCGGGAAGTAAAAAAAAAAAAAAAATCTGCGTCCTTTCTCATTTCAATGCTTAAAAGACACAAAAAGTGCGTTAACGCCAACACTGGTTGACAGTACAACAAAATAAGTCACACTTATATTCTGTAACATTCACAGTTTTGGAAAAAGTGCGGAGGTAGAAGAATTTAAAATAACCTTGTATATAATGTAAACATAAATAATGCCTCAAAACAAGTTAATTAAATTTAAACAAAAAACAGCAGACGAGCTCTCGCCCTGCACAGCTGTTTTGTGCTTTGTAGTGTCGATATGGGCTTGTACATCTTTATTTGCCACAGATATATACGTTCCTGCTTTGCACACAGTGCATTCTGCTTCCCATGTGTCACGGGCAGGACGAAAACACGGATACCTTTTCCGCAAATCATCCATGAATTGCTTTTACGTTTCGGCATCTCTCTCTTGTTACGTGTCTGTCTTTCGACTCTCTCGCTCTCTGTCTCTGCCCCTCCCTCACGAATGCTGCTGCATGCGCTCGCCTCCACGATTTGTTTTGTTTTCAACCCGTTCTTAACCCTAAAAGAACATTGAAAATACACGCAACCCTAACTCAAAATGCCAGACATTTGAGGCATTTAAGAAACCCCGCCCAGACAGCCCCGCAAAAGAGGACATGTCTGGGGAAAAGAGGACATATGGTCATTGTAGCTAAACACCTTTCTGCTCACCACACCGCAGGAGCACTGACTACATGCGCTCTGAATACGCACTGCTGATTGGCTGTTACATGCGGTCTGAATACGCACTGCTGATTGGTTGTTACATGCGTTTTGAATACGCACTGCTGATTGGTTACACGCAGAGCGGTAACAGCCAATCAGATGGTTCTGTGGGTGGGACAATGCTGGGTGCTGCAGAGACGTACTGAGAGAGGCAGAACTAAGCTGAGCAGCTTGTTAAGACTTTAGTTTAGGCGGTGGCTCTTTGTTGTTAAGGCGGCCGCCTTAACAACAAAGCGCTGCGGGAAACCCTGTGTGTGTATATATATATATATATATATATATATATATATATATATATATATATATATATATATATATATATATATATATATATATATATATACATATATACACCACAGAACTTTCCTCCAGAAAGTCTTATCTTTGTCCATGTGATGTCAGATGAAACAGAAATGTAGCTGTTTGGACATGATACCCAGCAATATGTTTGGAATAGAGCAGTTGGAGTCGAGGGAAGACTGGAGGACATCCAGGAGAGACTGGTAGCAGCAGGATAGACTGCACCAGGAGAGGCGGGCTAGTAACCCTACCCTCTAGTTTTCCAAGAGGAAGACACCCAAAGCCTACTACGAAGACAAAACAGAGAAAACAACCCGAAGGCCCTCCGAGAGGCGGGATGGAAGAAGGGCCAACAAGGACGGATCACACGGTAACGACCGCAAGGATATCGGCAAAAGAGAAGATCCCAAGGAAGTGTGGGTGCGGCTGGGAGAAAACAACAACTTTAAGGGGACTTCACATCCACATGGGAAAGATGAAGTGTGGTGGTGGGAGTCTGATGCAACCTTGCACTGCCCCGGTAAGGGCAGGTCAGACAAATGGGATCCAAGGCCGGGTAGACAACGACAGTGCCAACGGGACCAATGTTGCAGAGGTAGAGCAGGAGGAAAGGAGGGAGGAAGAAGAAAGGGATGTCGACGAGCCCCAAGAAGTGAACCCAGTAGCACCCCCAAGCGACCCAAGAATAGAGTCAAGTCAAAGAGCCAGGAACCTAAAGAACCCACAACGAAAGAACAAGATCAAGTGGCCAAAGGCCAACGAGACAGAGGAGTGGAGAAAGTTGGATGAACATCTCAGCGGGCTGCTGCAAAATGCGCTGCGCGGGTCAGTGGTAGCCAAGTTAAACCTGTTCGCGGAAATCCTCTATGAAGAATGCAGCAACAGGTATGGCGAGGTGACCATCAGAGAGGCCACAATAAGACCAAAGAGCAGGAGGGAGAAAGAGATTGATGACCTGGTGGCAAACAGAAGGCAGCTCCGCAAGCGTTGGAGGAAGGCAGAAGAGTCTGAGAAGGAGGGCCGGAAAGCTCTCTGGGATGAGATCACAAGACGCCTCGCTAACCTCCGGAGGGCAGAACGTATCAGAAGACGGAGAAAAAGGAAAGAGAAAGAAAGGTCAAGTTTCTTCAGGAATCCATTCCGGCATGCACCCGGGCTCCTTGAGGAGAAGACAAGTGGAACCCTGGATATCTCCAAAGAAGAACTGGAGGAGCACATCCACACTCAGTACAGTGACCCAGCAAGGAACAACCCGCTAGGCTTCCCGGGGTATGTGCCCAGACCCTCAGAACCATCAGCCCTGTTTGATACATCACCACCCAAGCTCAGCGAGGTCAGGCAGGTGATCCAGCGGACAAGATCTGATTCAACACCAGGCCCGAACAGAATACTGTACAGGCTGTATAAGAACTGCCCAGGAGTGTTGAAGCTGTTATGGACCCTGATGAGAATTGCCTGGACTAAGCAGACCATACCATCCGAATGGCAGAGGGCAGTGGCAGTTTCTATTCCCAAACAACAGAACGCTAAGACCATCGAGCAGTTCAGGAGCATAGCCCTACTGAATGTGGAGGGGAAAGTCTTCTTTTCTGTGATGGCGAGAAGAATGACTACCTACCTCACGGAGAACAGCTACATCAGGGGTGTCAAACTCAAATACAGAGTGGACCAAAATTTAAAACTGAACAAAGCCGCGGGCCAAGGTTGAACAAATTAACCTTTTAATAGGGACCCAAACAAGTTTTGCATTGAATATTTAACAAGCAAGGCTTATATAACTTTATAGTGACATGCAAAATCGAGTTTCAAATAATAATAATAATAATTAAATATCAATGGCATCCATCCATTTTCTACCGCTTATTCCCTTCGGGGTCGCGGGTGGCGCTGGAGCCTATCTCAGCTACAATCGGGCAGAAGGCGGGGTACCAAATACAATTTAAATAAAAATGTAATGCCTCTTTTTTTTATTTGCAGCCTTCTGAGGTAAATATCAACATTAACTTTTTCCACAGGCTAATAAATTAGAAAATAAAATACCAATGAATAAACCAACCATTCAGGGCTTTAAACTGCTCAGTTTGCAACACACTGATCTAATCTGATGTGCCCAAGCCAGATACCTGCCATCCTTTCTTGGATGCTAGTTAATTAACGTCGGGGCTCAGTCTTAGAGCTGAGGCAACCTTCTTTATCGGACGAAGTTGTCCTCCACGAGCTGTCGTCACATCGGCTTTTCATCCATTCCAACAACATGCCGGCCCGATTACAAAATATGTGCGGCTTCAGCCCGCACATATATGTAAACGCAAAGCATACTTGGCCAACAGCGATACAGGTTACACTGACGGTGCCCGTATAGATATCTTTAACACTGTTAGAAATATGCGCCACACTGTGAATCCACACCAAACAAGAATGACAAACACATTTCGGGAGAACATCCGCACAATAACACAACATAAACACAACAAAACAAATACCCAGAATCCCATGCAGCCCTAACTCTTCCGGGCTACAATATACACCCCTCTACCCCCCCCCCCCCCCGCCCTCTCTCCGTGTGTCGGTTACGGTGGGTGGGGTTGGTGGTAGATGGGTGTATATTGCAGCCCGGAAGAGTTAGGGCTGCATGGGATTATGGGTATTTGTTTTGTTGTGTTTATGTTGTGTTACTGTGCGGATGTTCTCCCAAAATGTGTTTGTCATTCTTGTTTGGTGTGGATTCACAGTGTGGCGTATATTTCTAACAATGTTAAAGTTTTTTTTATACTGGCACCCTCAGTGTAACCTGTATCGCTGAAGATAAAGTATGCCTTGCATTCACTTCTGTGTGCGTGCCAGAGCCGCACATATTAAGTAACTGAGCCAGCAATCGTTGGACTGGACGAAAAGAGTACGAGAATGGGAGGGGCACTGATATTTGGGAGTCTCGCGGGAGGTTTGGCAAGTATGAGATTTAGCAAGTATGAGATTTAGCAGTGAATGCGGTGTTACCGATACGGCGGGCCAGCTCTAGTGTTAATTTGATATCACCTCACGGGCCAAGTGAAATTACACGGCGGGCCAAATTTGGACCGCGGTTCAGAGTTTGACACCCATGAGCTACATTGACACCAGCTGCCAGAAAGCCGGGATTCCAGGTTTTCCTGGTTGCGTAGAGCATGCTTCTATGATTTGGGAACAGATCCAGATCACTAAGAGGGAGAAGAAAGTTCTGCACGTCATATTGTTAGATCAAGCCAATGCCTATGGGTCAGTGGCACACCTGCTCGTAGACTTATGCCATGGAATTCTTCTACATCCCAGATAACATCAGGACCATGATCAAGATCTACTTCCAGGACACGCACATGTGCTTTACACTGAAGAAGGTGACCACTGGCTGGCAACAACTGGAGGTAGGGATCGCTAAGGGATGCTCCATTTCCCCCAACCTCTTCGTGGCAGCTTTCGAGGTCATCCTGATCGGGGAAAGGCAGGCGGTGGGTGGTGTCCGGCTGCCCGCAGGCCAGAGGCTCCCGCCCCTAAGGAGCTATATGGATGACATCACCTGCCTGCTACGAACCGCCCCATGCACATCCAGGCTACTTAAGAGGCTGGATGAGCTGATCACCTGGGCCAGGATGAAGTTCAAGCCTCAGAAGTCAAGGAGCCTCTCAATGCGAAAGGGGAAGAGAAACGACAGAGTCACCTTCACCAACAGCGGAGAAGACATCCCACACATCGTGGATCAGCCCATCCGAAGCCTGGGAAGACTCTATACATCTGATCTCTCTGACAAGGACATGGGAAAAATCATCCTCCAGCAGCTTTCAGAGGGCCTGTCCAAGATCGATGCAGGCCAGCTACCTGGGAAGTACAAGGTGTGGTGTTACCACTTCACCCTGTACCCAAGGATGATGTGGCCTCTGAAGCTGTGCGTCATCAGCCGTAAGCCGGATGGAAGCAAAAGCCAACTCTTTCATCCGAAAATGGCTTGGCCTGCCACGGTGCTTCTCAGCTGCTGGTAGGGATGATACTAGAAACCGGTTTTCCCGGTTGTTCGATAAGAAAAGAACCGAGTCCTCGGACTCAAATCCCTTTTTGAGAACCGGTACCCGTTATCGAGACCACTATAGTAAAGAAAAAGAGTTGGTTCTTTATTCGAATCCCGTCCCGACCAGAAATGCCCCGTGAGACATCACAAGAAATGACGTCACGTAGCTCAGTCATTAGGTGCAGATAGCGAAAGCAGGAAAACAATGGACCGGAATAAGCGCTCCAAGGTGTAATAAAGTTCAAAACAAAAGGTATAATCCAATGAATAACTTTACTGAGAGATTTGAGCAGGGTACAAACACATGACCAACACTTTTACGACCAACCGGAAACATAGCAACCAGGCTAGCAACGCACCTCCTTCACGGCAGCTGTCGCAACGTTCTTAAAGCAACCGCAGCACATACATATATATACAACACATCTCCCTTTTTTAACTTTTGTTTTTCTTTCCTTGTAAAAGTTACAAAATCACACTGTATATGTGTTGTCTGTCTAATTATAAATAATGCAGACAAGGCGTGTTGGCTGAGTTCTTGACGTTTACTTTCACAGCGTGCTCATAACATAACCTCATTCTTAGCTGAGACATGGAACAACACTTTTCGGGGCTACCGCGCATGCTCGTCACTCCCGCTGCATGCTGGGTAGTGTAGTTGTTATATTCCCTAGCCTAGCTCATAACATCACATCTTTCCCCCTATAAAGAAATAATGTTAACTCAATAAAGTGTATTTCTTTTTTTAGCTTGAACTTTTCATTTTTTAGCATTGTAACCACATTTGCAAACAACTTTTCTCTTCATAGAATTTTCTTTCAATAAAGAAATAAAGTGCAAAAATGTCAAAGCATCATAACAAACAGTTATGTCAAATAGCAGCAGAAGTGCACTTTTTGGAGAGCTGTATTATCTTCAGTTTTGTGCCCAAGGGACTGATTTTATTTAACACTATATTATTATTTATACACCTATAGTGATCACAGAGACAGCTTGTTTTTGTGTTACTGTATATATTTGTTTTTCTGAAAAATCCCACTTAATATACTTTGGGTAACAACAGTCAATATTTATTTATTAGATTTTATTTTTTTGTTATATAATAAAAGTGAGCTTTTGTTAAACCAAATATTGTGTGTTTTTTCCATATACAACAACCTATCTGGACTCGATAAGAGAATCGATAAGGAATCGGTTCGATAAGAGGATTCGATAATAGGCTCGAACTCGATAATTTCTTATCAAACATCATCCCTAGCTGCTGGCCTGTATGGATGGAACTCACTCCAGTTACCCCTGAAATCTATCATCCTGGGCTACAGGCAGGAGAAGGCAAGGCTGGTGATGGAGCTAAGGGACTCCTCCGACAGGGCAGTGGCGGATGCAAATGCCAGAGTCGAGACTGGAAGGAAGTGGAGGGCCAAGGAGGAGGTCCAGAAGGCGATGGGAAGACTGCAACATCAAGAAGTCGTGGGCATGGTCCAGACAGGCCGGGCAGGCCTTTGATGGAGTGATCCACCCATCCTATGGTCCAAGGCAGGCAGGAAAGAGAGGAAGGACCTTGTTGTTGCTGAGGTCACCAGGATTGAGCAGAAGGAGCTCAGAGTAAGGTCTGTGGCACAGGGGCAGCAGGGGAGGTGGACAACTTGGGAGGGTGTCTCGAACCGAGCAATCAGCTGGGCAGATTTCTGGAAACTGCCACAGGCTCGGCTCAGTTTCCTCATCAGGGCAACATATGACACCCTCCCGAGCCCTAAAAACCTCCACCAATGGCTTGGCACAGAGCAATCCTGCGACCTCTGCGGGACCATCAATGCCTCACTCCAGCACATTCTGTCAGGCTGCAAAATGGCGCTGACACAGGGTGGCGGCACGACCAAGTGCTCTGCAAGCTGGCAGAGGTGCTGGAGAAAAGTCGGCAGGAGGCAAACAACCAGAGTCCAGCAGAAAGCCAATGCAGGATCCACTTCCTAAGGCAGGGGGAACCTGCGACACATTCCAGCAAGAGACCACCCACCAAGCTATTAACACCAGGGGCGGCGTGGAAGATGGAAGTGGACCTGGGTAGGCAGCTCCAGTTCCCACAGGAGATATGCAGCACCACCTTAAGACCAGATGTGGTGCTGTGGTCTGCAGCTCTGAAGTCAGTAGTACTGATTGAGCTGACAGTGCCATGGGAGGAGGGACTGGAAGCTGCCTAAGAGAGAAAGAAGGCAAAGTATGCAGACCTGGTCGCGGAGTGCAGAGAAAGTGGATGGAAGGTGAGACTGTATCCGGTGGAGGTGGGAGCCAGAGGCTTTGTGGGCAGAACAACACCACGCCTGCTCAAGGACCTGGGACTATGTGGAGCCACCCTGAGCAGAGCCACCAAGGAGCAGAAGTAGCAGAGAAATCTAGCCACTGGCTCTGGCTCAAACGATGCGACAAGGCTTGGGGAGCAACATCCAAGTAGGTTTTGCTGCAGGGGGTGTCAGGGAGACGTCCCTGTTCACTGCCCCACCACCGGGAGATGTTCTGGGCTAAGGGGCGAAACATCAATGAGAGGTGGTCCCCAGCTGAAGACCCTGCAGCAAAACCTTTTCTAGTATGCGGTCAGGTTTAGGCCTGCCTCAGGGAAGAGGACATCCCTGCCATGCACAGTCCACCACAGGCACCGGTGGAGGTGCGGCAGGCCTAAGGCCCAGCGGCAAGACCACCTTGCTGTAATTAAAATGGAGGAGAAAAGGTAAGGCCTTTAATCCCAGGAACACCATTCCTACCGTCAAGCATGGTGGTGGTAGTAATATGCTCTGGGCCTGTTTTGCTCCCAATGGAACTGGGGCTTTACAGAGAGTAAATTGGACAATGAAAAAGGAGGATTACCTCCAAATTCTTCAGGACAACCTAAAATCATCAGCCCGGAGGTTGGGTCTTGGGCGCAGTTGGGTGTTTCAACAGGACAATGACCCCAAACACACATCAAAAGTGGTAAAGGAATGGCTAAATCAGGCTAGAATTAAGGTTTTAGAATGGCCTTCCCAAAGTGTGGACAATGCTGAAGAAACAAGTCTATGTCAGAAAACCAACAAATTTAGCTGAACTGCACCAATTTTGTCAAGAAGAGTGGTCAAAAACTCAACCAGAAGCTTGTTAGAAGCGTGTGGATGGCTACCAAAAGTGCTGTATTGCAGTGAAACTTGCCAAGGAACATGTAATCAAATATTAACATTGCTGTATGTATACTTTTGACCCAGCAGATTTGGTCACATTTTCGGTAGAACCATAGTAAATTCATAAAAGTACCAAACTTCATGAATGTTTTTTGTGACCAACAAGTATGTGCTTGAATCACTCTATCACAAAAATAAGAGTTGTAGAAATGATTGGAAACTCAAGACAGCCATGACATTGTCCTTCACAAGTGTTTGTAAACTTTTGACCACGGCTGTATAGATACATGTGTATGTATGTATGTATGCATGTATGTATATATACATGTGTCTGTATGTATGTATATATACATATGTGTGTATGTAAGGAAATATATATATGTATATATATATATATGCAGTGTTGGGTTAGTTACTGAAAACCAGTAACTAGTTACAATTACTAGTTACTTTATTTCAAAAGTAACTCAGTTACTAACTCAGTTACTTACACCAAAAAGTAATGCGTTACTGTGAAAAGTAACTATTTAGTTACTTCTTCCCCCCCCCCCCCCTTTTTTTAAGGCTCCTATTAATGCCCTTTTAGCCTTCATTTCAGTACTGTTATTGCACTGGAGAATAATACCATCTGTTGATCAACTTGACGGCGTGGCGAAGTTGGTAGAGTGGCTGTGCCAGCAATCGGAGTGTTGCTGGTTACTGGGGTTCAATTCCCACCTTCTACCTTCCTAGTCACGTCCGTTGTGTCCTTGGGCAAGACACTTCACCCTTTGCCTCTGATGGCTGCTGGTTAGCGCCTTGCATGGCAGCTCCCGCCATCAGTGTGTGAATGTGTGTGTGAATGGGTAAATGTGGAAATACTGTCAAAGCGCTTTGAGTACCTTGAAGGTAGAAAAGCGCTATACAAGTACAACCCATTTATCATTTATCATTTGACATGCATTTGCATCACTGAACTCAGAAAGCAATGTGGTCTACATACAACACACAAAGTCTGCTAAGCAATGTGGTCTACATACAACACACAAAGACAAAGGGCCAATTTATTTCAGGCCAGAAAAAATTGACAAAACTATTTTAAATAGCTGCAACATAATGGCACTTTAACTTGAACTCTAAGTAGATAGGATCTTTGATCCAAGACACAACTTACATTTAACTAAAATTTTATTTTCTTTGTGCTCGATAAAAGAAAAGTATTGAGAATGTCTCCATGTTAAAAAACTCGACTTCTGGCTACGCCATGATGTCTTGTTAGTTGTTATGAGAGTAGCGTATGTGTGTGTGTGTGTGTGGCCCTTTAAGATATGACAGCATGAGAGGTGAGTGACGTCAGTGAGTGAGTGGGCGAGAGAGGTGAGGGAGCGGCGACAGTGAGTGCGTGTAGGCAGGGTCGCCACTAGGGATTTTGGGCCCCATGAAAAGAATCTTTACAGGGCCCCAAACACAGCGGCAACATTTTTTGATGCTATTTTACATACAATTATGCATTTTAATGGTATTTTTGACTATCATTACCATATTTTTGAAAGAAGAACAGCATCACAGTTGACATGTACAGTAGGGGAAGAACTGAGCACTCTGAGTACAATGGAATTCATTTTGAGTCATTTATTTGCTGCACCACTGATTCTTAAATTGGAAATAAACTCTTCCATGACATTATTGAATAAGAACAGCTTGATAAATGTTTGACTGGATTGATTATTTAACTAATATAGCAGTAAAATGTAAAAATCCAGAGTTTTCTTGAGCTAACATGGTGAGAAAAGTGCATAACTTTCCACCACAACTAACAAACCCACCTTTTTTTGGAAATATTGGGTGACATATTGTCGACCCTTCAACTCCTTCTCCTCTCTTATTTTATTTTCCTTTCTTTTTTGGCTGCCTGATTTTTGAGGCATACTGCTGTCTCCTCCGCTTTGCCCGCTCTGGCGCTGTCTGTGACAAATCGCCGGTGCTCTACCTGCAGCTGATCCAGTCGGACTGTTTACGTAAATAGAGGGGGGAAAGGAGGGCCCTGCAGGTGTTGATGCTTCCAAAACAAATAAAGGTATTGTTACCAGGACATGGAAAATAAAACATGTGTGATTATATGTCAGTTAATAACTTAGTGTCATTATTTTTTCTGTATTATAATTTCATCATCATTAGGGGCCTCTCTGGGCCCCCCTCCATCATGGGCCCCTAGAATCCGTCTCCTTTACCCCCCCTTTTCGGCGCCCCTGCGTGTAGGTGCTCTAGCTTGCTGGATGGCTGCGTGCAATAAAGTCACAAAGTTGCAACAAACCGCCGGGATCGTCATTCACCCTCAGCTGTAAAGACCCTCTTCCGGGTAAAGTGAAGGTTGTTAGCCCCGAAGTACGGCTCTGCGGGGAGGCGTGCTTTCTATGGGTGGGGGAAAGCACGCCTCTTCTTTTCCACCGGAGCGCTCCAATAAAACACACTCAGATCTTCAGTTTCTAGCCGATACTGCGTTATTTTACGTTATTTTTATGTAGTAACGCATCATGTAGTAACGGTAACTGAGTTACTGTATATAAAAAAATAACGCGTTAGATTACTAGTTACCGCCGAAACTAACGGCGTTACAGTAACGCGTTACTTAGTAACGCGTTAGTCCCAACACTGTATATATATATATATATATATATATATATATATATATATATATATATATATATATATATACATATTTATATATATATATATATATATGTGTGTGTATGTGTATATATATATATATATATATATATATATATATATATATATATATATATATATATATATATATATATATATATATACATATATATATATATACATAGGGCTGTGAATCTTTTGGTGTCCCACGATTTGATTCAAAATCGATTCTTGGGGTCACGATTCGATTCAAAATCGATTTTTTTCCAATTCAACACGATTCTCGATTCAAAAACGATTTATTTATTTATTTATTTTAAATTAAAACAATACACAACAATACCATAATAATGCAATACAATTTCAAAACCAAACCCGACCCAGCAACATTCAGAATAGCAATAAACAGAGCAATTGAGAGCAATTGAGGACACACAAACATGACACGGAACAATCTAAAAGTAGTGAGACAAAAATGAATATTATCAACAACAGTATCAATATTAGTAACAATTTCAACATAGCAGTGATTAAAAATCCCTCATTGATATTATCATTACAAACATTTATTAAAAAACCCCCACAGTTTTAGAATGTTAAAGGTGGCTTCTATTGGGCTCTGCCTCAATTCATTAGGTTTTTTTTTAATATAATATAAACTCCCCACATCAATGTCCAAATTCATTAACATATTTTTTTCTATGTTGATCCAGTCCTTATCTGCAGAAGAATTAAATAAGTGGCTTGCTTGTTCACAACCGAAGGAGAAAAAATAATGTAAGAAGTTTGGTAATTGTAGTCCACCTTTATCTTGTGAACAAGACAACCTTAAAGGCCTACTGAAATGATTTTTTTTTTATTTAAACGGGGATAGCAGATCCATTCTATGTGTCATACTTGATCATTTGGCGATATTGCCATATTTTTGCTGAAAGGATTTAGTAGAGAACATCGACGATAAAGTTTGCAACGTTTGGTCGCTGATAAAAAAAGCCTTGCCTGTACCGGAAGTAGCGTGAAGTCGCAGGTTGAAGGGCTCCTCACATTTCCCCATTGTTTACACCAGCAGCGAGAGCGATTCGGACCGAGAAAGCGACGATTACCCCATTAATTTGAGCGAGGATGAAAGATTCGTGGATGAGGAACGTGAGAGTGAAGGACTAGAGTGCAGTGCAGGACGTATCTTTTTTCGCTCTGACCGTAACTTAGGTAAAAGGGCTCATTGGATTCCACACTTTCTCCTTTTTCTATTGTGGATCACGGATTTGTATTTTAAACCACCTCGGAAACTATATCCTCTTGAAAATGAGATTCGAGAACCCGAAATGGACATTCACAGTGACTTATATCTCCACGACAATACATCAGTGAAGCACTTTAGCTACAGAGCTAACGTGATAGCATCGTGCTTAAATGCAGATAGAAACAAAAGAAATAAGCCCCTGACTGGAAGGATAGACAGAAGATCAACAATACTACTATCAGGAGACACCGAACCAAACACTGGACCTGTAACCACACGGTTAATGCTGTGCCGCCTGTCGAAGCCTAGCAATGCTGTTGCTAACGACGCCATTGAAGCTAACTTAGCTACGGGACCTCGTCAGAGCTATGATAAAAACATTAGCGCTCCACCTACGCCAGCCCTCATCTGCTCATCAACACCCGTGCTCACCTGCGTTCCAGCGATCGACGGCGCGATGAAGGGCTTCACCCGATCATCGATGCGGTCGGCGGCTAGCGTCGGATAGCGCGTCTGCTATCCAACTCAAAGTCCTCCTGGTTGTATTGCTGCAGCCAGCCGCTAATACACCGATCCCACCTACAGCTTTCTTCTTTGCAGTCTCCATTGTTCATTTAACAAATTGCAAAAGATTCACCAACACAGATGTCCAGAATACTGTGGAATTTTGCGATGAAAACAGAGCTGTTTGTATTGTGATACAATGTGTCCGAATACTTCCGCTTCAACCATCGACGTCACTCGCAAATGTCATCATACATAGACGTTTTCAACCGGAAGTTTAGCGGGAAATTTAAAATTACACTTTATAAGTTTACCCGGCCGTATTGGCATGTGTTGCAATGTTAACATTTCATCATTGATATATAAACTATCAGACTGCGTGGTCGGTAGTAGTGGGTTTCAGTAGGCCTTTAAGTATGAACAACTGACCTTGTTTCCACACCATATAAAATGTGATATCATTGTATGTATTTTCTTAAACCAACTTTTATTAATTAGGACAGGCATCATTTTCAGTATATAATTAACTGCTGGCAGTATACTCATTTTTACTATGTTCACCCGACCCCAAAGTGATATTTGGAGACGTGACCAGTGTTCCATTATGGATTCTATCTTATTTTTTAAATGTTTAAGATTTAGATCTCTGCTTGTATAAAGGTTTGGTGTAGTGTGTAGTCCTAGATATATGATTTCTGCCTCTTTCCATTTAATTTTGGAGTTCTGAACTTGTGATTTCTTGCAGTGTTTATTAAGTGGTAATATGTCACATTTATCCCAATTGACTTTATACCGTGATAAACAGCCATATTCAGTGATGACATTATTGATATAGTGAAGAGAGGAGTTAACATGTGACAGGTAGAGAATTAGGTCGTCACAATACATTGGTAGCTTATTATACTGAGAGCCAATTTTTATACCATGAATATTATTTTCACTTCTTATTTTTGCAGCTAAGGGTTCAATAACCAAATTAAATAATAATCCAGATGCAGGACATCCCTGTTTTACTCCTCTTTTTAACGAAAAAGGTTCTGAAATATGATTGTTGGTTTTGACTGATGCCATGGGCCTTGTATAAAGCATCTTAATCCATTGAATGAAATTATCTCCAAATCCAAGTTTACGTAATGTGCAAAACATAAATGACCAGTTTATGCGGTCGAAGGCCTTCTCCGCATCAACAGTACATACTGCCGTGGGATAAGGGAGACTTCTAGCATAGTAAATAACATTAAACAATTTCCTTGTATTGTCTGAAGATTGTCGACCTTCCATGAAGCCAGTTTGGTCAGTATGAATTAATTTTCCTATTACATTTGATAATCGTGTGGCTAAGATTTTTGCCAAGATTCAAAAGGATTCTCCATTCATTCAATACATAGGATTTCAGCAGGATCTACCCCAGTCTGCTGACATGCAAGCAGAGTAGTAGATTTTTGTAAAAAGCTTTTATAATTGTAAAGGACAACGTTTTATCAACGGATTGCAATAATGTAAATTGGTTTTAACTATTAAATGAACCAAAAATATAACTTATTTTATCTTTGTGAAAATATTGGACACAGTGTGTTGTCAAGCTTATGAGATGCGATGCAAGTGTAAGCCACTGTGACACTATTGTTCTTTTTTTAATTTTTATAAATGTCTAATGATAATGTCAATGAGGGATTTTTAATCACTGCTATGTTGAAATTGTAATTAATATTGATACTGTTGTTGATAATATTCATTTTTGTTTCACTACTTTTGGTTTGTTCTGTCGTGTTTGTGTCTCCTCTCAATTGCTCTGTTTATTGCAGTTCTGAGTGTTGCTGGGTCGGATTTGGTTTTGGAATTGGATTGCATTGTTATGGTATTGCTGTGTATTGTTTTGTTGTATTTATTAATTTAAAAAAAATAATACAAATGTTTTAATAAATAATAAAAATAAAAATGAGAATCGATTCTGAATCGCACAATGTGAGAATTGCACACCCTTAATATATATATATATATATATATATATATATATATATATATATATATATATATATATATATATATATATATATATATATATATATAGTACAAACCCAAAACCAGTGAAGTTGGCACGTAGTGTAAATCGTAAATAAAAACAGAATACAATGATTTGCAAATCCTTTTCAACCTATATTCAATTGAATACACTGCAAAGACAAGATACTTAACGTTCAAACTGGAAAACTTAATTTTTTGCAAATATTAGCTCATTTGGAATTTAATGCCTGCAACATGTTTAAAAAAAGCTGTCACAAGTGGCAATAAAGACTGAGAAAGTTGAGGAATGCTTATCAAACTTTTATTTGGAACATCCCACAGGTGAACGGGCTAATTGGGAACAGGTTGGTGTCATGATTGGGTATAAAAGCAGCTTCCATGAAATGCTCAGTCATTCACAAACAAGGATGGGGCGAGGGTCACCACTTTGTGAACAAATGCGTGAGCAAATTGTCGAACAGTTTAAGAACAACACTTTTCAATAGGGATGTCCGATAATGGCTTCTTGCCGATATCCGATATTCCGATATCGTCCAACTCTTTAATTACCAATACCGATATCAACCGATACCGATATATACAGTCGTGGAATTAACACATTCTTATGCCTAATTTGCACAACCAGGTATGGTGAAGATAAGGTCCTTTTTAAAAATAAAATAAAATAAGATAAATAAATTAAAAACATTTTCTTGAATAAAAAAGAAAGTAAAACAATATAAAAACAGTTACATAGAAACTAGTAATTAATGAAAATGAGTAAAATGAACTGTTAAAGGTTAGTACAATTAGTGGACCTAGGGCCTATTTAGAAACATGGGATTGAAAATACAATTTTCAATGTGATTTATAATTTTTGTCAAAAGGAATAAGTGTCACTTTTTGTGTAGCGTTGCCAGGGAGATGACAATAGTAATCTGTTTTTAAACGGAATATATTATCTTAATTGACTTATATTCATTCAAAATAGGTTTAAAATAAACTGAATGGCATAAAACATCTCAAGCATCTTTTAAGGGTTAAACAAAGAATCACTTATTGTAAAATACACAAAACTGAATTTTGTTATGATGTACTAATCCGGTTTTTTGCTGCAGGGTCCCTCCCGTTTGGAGTTGTCTAAGCCGTTGATCGCAGCAGTCAGTGGTTTTGCCGTGGCTGGAGGACTGGAACTGTCCCTGCTGGCCGACCTCAGGGTGATGGAGGAAAACGCTGTCATGGGGGTTTTCTGCCGCAGGTTTGGTATGTCTCATTTAATTTATACTGCTCTGCCAACACACAGAAGTCTCTTTGATGTGCTCACAAATGATCAGACATCACATAAATCCTTAACTTTACCTACCATATTGCTACAATAATAACAATTTCAAAAAGTAAAATCCACTTACAGTGCATAAAAACTGATTCTGATTAACATCGTAAAAGTCGTCATTAGCTGCTCCTCACGAAGCAGACGGCGAGAGAAGGAATCAGAGGGAGCGGGAATAGGGGCTGTGTGTGTGTGCACTTGAAAGAGGCGACACTGAACGAGTCCTCTACTTCGCTGTGAAATAAGTCGGCTTTAGCATTTTTTTCCAGGAAAGTCCATTCTCATCATAATTTTTAAAAAAAAAGCCGACCGATAATGTTCATCAGTGAAACAGTTGGAATTGAGTCTGGCAGAGTTTTAAAAGGTTCAAACTATCAGAAGATGAAATAAATATCAAAATCAATTACAGGATGTTATTGATGTAATTTACTAATTTTCCTCACTGATGTACTAACGTGGTTTATTCTGTACATATAGCATTACTTACACTGAGTTTATTAATCACACATGAAGTTAGAATAGGAATACATATTATTTAAGCATATTTATGTGCGCCAGTGATACAATAAGTACAACACGAAATGTAGACATAAGCATTTTTTGAGGTAAAAATGTCATATGTTACATTACCAAAATCTTTGACGATCTAAGGCATGAACATAACAACCTACATTTTGTATACTATCACTAATAAGCAACGTATGTAGTGTCCAAACACGGAAGTGTTGGCTCTATCTTAACACGGCACATAGCTGCGCCCCCTCTGAAGTCATGCACGCTCTTGCCGGCAGGGGATACTAAGAATTGCTATTGAGACACCCAGTGAACACATTTAGAACAGCAGTTTCTTTCATTCAAAATGATATCTCGTTTTTATACTTAACAAACACATCTTGCGGGCTGGATAAAATGGTTAAAAAAGTCAGCGGGTTATACTGTACTTTTGACACCCTTGTTCTACAGTATTTCTTTCTGTTTAGAGCTTTAAACCGGAAGAACAAGTGCCGTTCCGTCTTCTAGTCGTCATAGCATTTCTACTCGTACGGTTTCTTCATTCATCACTCCAAGCAATGTTTGTAAATTTTACAATATAACTAAAACTATTCATACTTACCAGTCTCATGTGTGATGTTTGTAGGATTGTTTTCATGCATATATGTACGTGCTATCGTAATTAATCAAGCTTGTGTCATTAGCATTAGCTAATATGTTGACATGTTTACAAGTGTCTGTGTTAGTATAGTAATGGCATTCTGTTTGTACTGTTCCAGTTTCGTAAATAACACAACGTCACTGTGGACTTACTGAGTTTGTTTAGCTGATTGGAGAGCTAGCTTCCGCAGCTAGTGGGTCCATGAAGATGACTTCTGTTTTGTTTGATCAGCCGTTTTAGTGCTGTGTTACAAGCACTGTTTGGAAACAATTAAGGTATGTAAATACAAATTTACAAAAATATTTCTGTGTACATAAATCCTTTCACAACGTTTATATTTGCGACTTATAGTCCGGTGCGGCTAATATATGGGAACTTTTTTTTCCTTCTAAAATTTGGTGGGTGTGGCTTATAGCGGTGCATATGGTAGTCCGGAAAATACAATTAAAATAATCAATTTGTAAATCTGACACCAGCTATAATGAATAATTCCATCCATCCATTTTTTATCGCTTGTCCCTTTTGGGGTACGGGGCGGTGGGGGGGAGCGGGAGTCTATTTCAGCTGCACTTGGGCAGAAGGCAGGGTACACACTGGACAAGTCGCCACTTAATCGCAGGGCCAACACAAATAGACAACCATTCACATTCACACTACGCTATTTCTGATTACTATTATAATCATAGCTGAAGACTTCAAAAGCTGTGTTCTTCTTCTCACAGGCGGTGCCATTGTTGCCCTAGTATACAATTGCCAGGAAGTCCACATTGTTTGTATTTTTCAGCTGGGTTGCTTTATCACCTCTGTCCCGTCTTGTCTGTTTGCTTGTCGCCGACCGTGACCTCTTGATAAGTAGAAGAGGAAGCTGCCGAATGCCAGCATTCTACTGCAAGGCCAAACAAGAGCTTGCATCTTATTTATGTGGCCCAATTTTTTCATAAACATTTTGTAGATATTTTTATAAAATTATCTGCTGTGACTGCGTCGGCTCCTGTTAAGCTGTTACAGCATCTCTCATACGGCTGACATCTTACGAGAGTACTTAAAATATGAGCAGGGTGTGTATAAATATAACAGTTGTACTATAATTTTACTGGCAGCACTGGATTTAGAGTGTAAACATGAAGGGGTTATCGGCACCAGGCCTATAATTTGACAGGGGAGCATTCTGGCGTGCCCTCGTCTGTCCTTCTGTTAATTCCCATTCTACAGAAGCACTTGTCATTCATTTGCAACAACATCACAACCAACACTTATTGATGGGAAAGTCTTTAATTCAGCAGTTTTAATAACAAACTCATGTATTGTTAACACTACTTTATACGTACAGCTCCCACGTCTGTAGCTGACTGATATTTGGCTTTGTTTTAAGATGTGGAGCAAAGCCTGCTTTGTTTTAATGTCATCTGTTTTGGTTGAATATCTCTGGAGAACTGGTCCGGTCCGGGAGGTTGGGCAATCTCTTCACAACCTCATCCGGGGTGCCGTCAGGACCCAAAAATAGCAGAAAATTGCACTTAAACATTTTGCTGCACAGTGTCTCTGTATTTTTAAGTCGCTTAATAGGAATGGGCATTATGGTCCAAAATGTATATCGCGATATATATTGCCGCTTCCTGCGATAATGATGTACTAGATCACAATATATTATTTAGCATATAAATAATATAACCAATTCAAACAATTTTTTTACACTTTCTTTGTTCTGTGTTTCTGCAATATTTGTAGATTTTATTTCTAATTTTTAATGTATTATCATTTAAATTATCTCTGAAGTATTTAAATTACTAGTCAGTTTAACATGAATGTCACACAATTTCATATGCTTTGGGGTTTGTTTCTTACTAAAATTTGCATGTTTTCAGACTTTTAAGTACCGGATTGGGCACTGTTTAAGCACTGTCACCGTTTTTAAAGTACCACTTTGGTACTAGTATCGGTTAAAGTGTAACAATACCCATTCCTATTCATGACATGGTCACTAATTTATGGGTGTGATATTAACTCTACCGTTGTGGTGTCATATTTGGTTAGGACAAATCTATTTGTCAAATCCACCATTGTTTGACTGTTTCTTACTTCCAGGAGTGCACAAACTACAGTCACATCTACATTTGAAGAAATACATATAAATTAGTTATCGGGTATTGGTCTTGAGAAGCAGAAAGTTATTGGTATCGACTTGGGGAAACAAAATTGTGCATCCCTACTTACAAAGGCTTCCAAAGTGGCTGCTGACGTATGTGGTAACAAATTGCGTCATATCCAGTTGTATTGTTTTCTCTAAATTATTAAACTACCGGTACTTGCTAATTTACTTTTAATATCTGGTTACTTTCTGTTGTAACATGTTTCTATCTACACTTCTGTTAGAATGTAATAAACACTTATTCTTCTGTTGTTTGGATACTTTACATGCGTTTTGGGCGATACTACAAATTTGGGTATCGATCCAATACCAACTTACACTGGCAGTCTTGGTCTTTTCAATGCTGATATTGAGGCATCAAATTTTCAACATCATTGAATTATTACATTTTTGATCTTAATTATAATCAGACAGAAACACAGGATGGCCTTGTAACAATATCAATTTAAATAATTAAATTTCCTTTGATTACATACAATACAATACAATAACTATTCGTCTGTCCATCCATTTTCTACCGCTTGTCCCTCTGAGTTGCGGGGGTGGCTGCAACCTATCTCAGCTGCACTCGGGCGGAAGGCGGGGTACACCCTGGACAAGTCGCCACCTCATTGCAGTGCCAACACAGATAGACAACATTCACACTCACATTCACACTCTAGGGCCAATTTTAGTGTTGCCAATCAACTTATCCCCAGGAGCATGTCTTTTGGAGGTGGGAGGAAGCCCACGCAGACATGGGGAGAACATGCAAACTCCACACAGAAAGACCCCCAGCCCGGGGATCGAACCCAGGACCTTCCTATTGTGAAGCACACTCACTAACCCCTATTCCACCTGCACAATAACTAAACAAAAGCAAAAATTAGTTATTGGCTCAGATGAAATTCTTTGGATAAAGTCCTATGTACAGGGACATAATTCCTATGTTTATAAGCGATAATAATTTTTTTTTACTGTGATAATAAAAACATATGGATCTAATCACTGTAGTGTTGACTATATACTAATACTTGGTATCATTGACTGTTGATATTTGTATCGATCCGCCCACCCCTTTTTACGTTGAAGAGCTCTAGCTTAGCGGTTAGCATGGCTTATTGTGTCCTCTTAGGGTGTGTAGTGTAGCATGTTCAGCTATTCCTTGTCCTTCAGTGATAATGTTACTTGAAATAATGTATTTGCTGTCAAGGCGGTGACAATTTGTGACTAATTAGGAGTGACATTGCACTTAGGAGGTACATTAGCCTCTAGCTTTCAGATTTGTGGGACACAGCTAGAATGTGTCAACATACATTATCATGAAATAACGATAGTGTTAAATACTCTATCGTCGGCCAAATATATATTTTTTATTATATATCGTCTATATAGTGCAACTGTATCACACCAACTGCACTTTTCGTGTTCAGCAGGTAGAGCAAATCTCGCAAACCCTCATTGGGGGCCCCAGCAGGACCCAAAAATGTCTGAAAATTGCACTTTTTCAAACATTTTTGTTTGTAGGTCCAGACTTGTTGCGAAATGTCATTTTCATGTCCTTTCAACTGCACTTTTCAGAGAAGTCCTGTCCGAACCCAATAATGGCAGAAAACGCAACTATTTTGTGGAGTCAATTTTCAGAATGTTTTCAAGTGTGGATTTTTCAATCCGGGTGCACAGCAGTGGTTTTTTGGTAGCTGAAAAAGATCGAATACATACCTTTAAACGTGTTACCCCCTAAATGAAAGCAAACCAAACTTCTCTGCTCATTTACATCAAACATAATGCTCTGCTGTTATTTAAAGACCCAGCATTTCCTTATGATCACTCCTTTTTAATAGTTGTTACCGTTTTTGGGTCGGCCACAGATGGCAGCAGCTAGAGGGAATCCCTGATTTAAAAAAAAATAAAAATAAAAATTGTCGGCCTCACTCTGATGTGGCTTGATGGTGACCACAAGGATCCGACAGCTTTCTGGCATGTGATTGGCCGGGCCCGGCTTGCGGCTTCATCTCTTGGGGCCCCTTCGCTTCGCCGAGGAGGAAATGAGAAGGTTGCGTCACAGTAGTCTGGTGGTAGTGTCCCGCCGCTTGCTCGCTGGAATAAAAAACCACCATGCATGCTCGCCTGATTTCTGCAGCTATTTCAGTGATTCCAACCAGCGGAAAAGGAACTCAAAATGCACAATAATAGCTCAAGGCAAAAATGAGGGTGTTACTTGAGGTCTGCTGCACTGTCCTTGTCGTGTGACACTAGCTGACCTACCCGCTCATACTCTTTTTCAATGTTTGCCAGAGAAGAAGCCACGTGAAGATTCTCCATCCAAAGCTGACGTAACTTCAGGCTAGTCGGAACATGTGCTGTGTGTTTTTGAAATGACGTGACATAGTCCAGTGATCGCATGTCACTTCAAAACCAGCACTTGTTTTTGAACTTTGAAAGGACAGGAAGTGCGAGAAGCATGAAATTGATAAAAAACATTTTCCTGTTAACAAATAAATCCACTTGTCCCCATGGAAATGCAGTTGCAGGCTGTCAAGTATATTCCAAAGCAACAGGAGGCGCTATATCCTCTTACTTTGATAACATTTCTTGCTCAGGTAAAAGCGGAAAAAGAAAGTCATTCCAGAGAAAAGATAGCAAATAGGCAACTACTTGAAAAGCAGTTTGAGAGCTCACAACTGTAAAAAAATAAATAAATAAAAAGTCCTCAATCCAGATCGGCCCCAAAATGTAATCACTAGTTCCTTATCCCACTTCTGACATTTCATGAAAGTTTCATCAACATTCTTCCATAACTTTTGGAGCTACAGTAGGTAAAGTTGTATTTTTGCCTCATTCTTCAATTTAAGCGTGAGTGAAGAATGCACTACCGACCTTATAAGCCCTGATAAAGAGAAAGAGATGATACAGCATTATATGCTCTCAGATGCTACCTGGGGATTGTTTATGCACACTGCAGATAGTCCCGGGTAGTCCTACTCTTTAATGCTTCAGTCCCACGCAGGATTCTCACAGGAATGAGGCGAAAATACAACCTTACCTACTGTATCTATAGCAGAATGAAATCAACTTTTGTCTCTGAGTGGAGGCTGTGCTGCTAGCACACACACACACACACACACACACACACACACACACACACACACACACACACACGCACGCACGCACGCACGCACGCACGCACGCACGCACGCACGCACGCACGCACGCACGCACACACACACACACACACACACACACACACACACACACACACACACACACACACACACACACACACACACACACACACATATGCACACAGTTTCTCATAGTCCTCCTTTTCGGACATGCTGTAATGAAAAAACTGGAACTACATTGTAATTGTGTTGTATGCATGTTCCAAATAAACTGAGACTGACTGATAGATAAATTAAGGATTGTAACGTAAACTTAAGGTAATGTAGTAGAAATGATCTGCATTGGCCCACAGTGTACCTTATCCCATTTTGGACATTTCCTGAAAGATTTTAAAAAATCCTTCAACCTTTTGAGTTATTTTGCAAACTAACAATGACATAATCTCCTGGTGGAGGTGTCAAGTTAAGGCAAGTAGGAATCATCCATCCATCCATTTTCTACTGCTTGTCCCTATCGGGGTCACGGGCGAATGGAGCCTATAAGTTATTTTATTTAGAAAAAAAGAACACCACTAAAAATATAAATGAATAAAATAGTTGTGTTTTACATTTCGTCAAAATGATCAGGTTTAAAAAAAATAAAAAATTAGAAGCATTTATCGTCAGTACGTATATACCACACCTTCTTAAAGCCCCTCTGTCCCTTTTTTTCTAATTTGGCTATGTATTTTCTATGTATTATTTATACAGTATGTACAAGAAGAGTGTGGACGTTAATGAAGAACAACTTGCTTGATTTCAATAGTTCATGTTGGTGTGTAATTGTATATTTAAAAAAAAAACTTGCCTATCCCTGGTGTCAGCTCATCATATAGTCAACTATTGGTGAGATTATCATCTGCAGAGCAACTGACAATTCTTACTTGATTTCAAAGTCACCAGATTGAAGGCCCGTTCCTTTTTTTTTTTTTAATGAATGCTTCCGGCCATTTAGTCTGGAGTTGTCCGGAAATTGCTAATCCACATCAAACGTTAATCGCATTACCCTCATGGTAGAGGGGGATTTTGACTTTGATGTGGTTAGGGATGCCAGCAGCACCAGCAGCAATGTAGAATACCTCTGTGTGTCCGGTTTCACACCATGTACCGTACTACAGTCTGTAATTCTTAGGTGCAGTGTGGTCTCCAATGGAGGGTCCCAAAAACTACATACAGTAGCTCCAACCCACCCAGGTACTGCTACTGTAAATGATAATGACAGTAATCATTATGAACACTAGAGCCACAATACAATACTACAGTGCATGCATTGATATACTTTAGAGTGGTTATTACACAAAATTTATAGCAGTATAGATTTACTATTCACTGAAATAACTGGCAACACAAAACAGTGCAGCTCACAGTGAAACTGTGTCCTTGGTGTGAATATTTAGTGTGAGCACCGTTTTTAACGTGCACTGCTTAATCCTGGAATTCACCAGAGCTGCACAGATTGTTACTTGAATCCTCTTCCACTCGTCCATGATGATTGCGCACCTCCTTCCTTCCTTCCTTTTTAAAATGTCACATTACACGTTGAATTCATGTTTCTAATCAGTGAACCGCCGCTCACTATTGGTAGCAGCGCTTGTGCAGCCATGATGCAACAACCACCATCCTTGACTGTAGGTGGGACACAATTATCTTCACATCTGTTGACAGATATTTGGACAATATAGACCAAGTGAATTATTTTCTGTAGATAATAAATCTATTATGATGTAATATTCATAAAAATCTATTCACGCAAACTCTTTTTAAACTCTTAATCTTCTTGTTAAGCGCGGTTCCATCTAGACTTAAAGTTTACTAAGCACTTGTTTCTTGGTGTTGTTTAAAGCTATCTTAGCGGTTCGCTTAGCTATTAGCATGCCTGCTCCTTATTTGCTCTCGGTGTGTAGCATCTTCCAGTACTTAATAATGATATTTAAGATTAGGGCTTATTTTAATAATCGATTAGCCAACAATTATCTTAACGATTAGTCGACTAATTTGATAATAAAGCGTACACATTTAATGGCTATAGTTTTTCCATCGACTTCTAAATACATTTTAAGCATGTGCTGCTCATTCAGCTGTGACAAAAATTTAAAATGACTAACAAAATGTTGTCTCTTTAAAAGAAAGGAAAGGCAAAGTTTCTAAAAAAACAATAATTAAATTAAAATAGCAGCAATGAAAACAATGGTATATTGACTATTGATTAACTCTTGGCAGTTTTAACACTCTAGACCAGTGGTCTCCAACCTTTTTTGCACCACGGACCGGTTTAATATAGGCATTATTTTCAGGGACCGGCTTTCCACTTGTGTCAGATAAATACAGCAAAAATAAAGGCATGAAAAATACAACTCACTATAACGCTGAATTAGTGGGAGCAGTGGGCGTGTTTCTTTTCAATGAAATGCAGATGGAAATCAGCCTTTGGCTACAATCTGTCACATTTATATTTTATATGTTCATTGATGTGCATTGTATCATGTCACAAAGTTATGACAAATATAACAAATTACAACTTCGTATCAGTTTTATTGTACATCTGTAAAGAAGCTTGTTGGTGTGTCTAGTGGGACAGGCGAAAGTTAAGTTGCAGAAAATGCAGTCGTTTATAAATGATTTAATGTTTCCCTGCGGCCCGGTAGCAAATGCGTCACGAACCGGTACCGGTCCCCGGACCAGTGGTTGGGGACCACTGATGTAGACTATTTGTGTAGAATTCTATCCATCCATCCATTTTCTACCGCTTATGATTAATTCTTAAAATATTGGCTATTTAATCGATTGTATGTTTAATCTTAAGATACCTCCACATTGGTCTCTCTCTCTCTCTCTCTGTCTGTCTGCCTGTCTGCCTGTCTGCCTGCCTGTCTGTCTGTCTGTCTGTCTGTCTGTCTGTCTGTCTGTCTGTCTGTGTGCAGACATTTGTTACTTTAAATAGTATTTGAATTGATGTCGACGTTTTTGCTGGCTGACTTTGGCTGAAATTATAGTTAGTTGTTATTCTTCACACAACTTTGTCTCACTTGTTCGCTAGCAAACAAGGTAGAGGTTACAGTAGTCTTACTGGGGTTGAGACCGCATCCTCCCTCCAAATGTCCGACATCTTGTCTCCACTTTAAATGCTCGCGCATCACAGATGTACTGCCTTAAAAACAGGGTCCGCTTTGCAAAATGAGCAAGGTATTCATATTTTTAACAAGAATAAGAGGAAATATCCTCAAACTTGGCATGTTATCACTGCCGATGTTTTTGCAAATGAGTGGCCCGAAAAAAACGTGTGACGACGTCGCGACTATTGTGGACAAATATAATTGTCAGCGACAAAGTTTATTGTCTACTATCGTCGACAATGTTGACTAATCGTTGCAGCCCTATTTAAGATACTAAGAAATGCTGTTTATTTGCTGTAATGGAGGTGAATATTATTAGCTTAGGGGAGTGGCTCCACACTGTATGGCGACACATAATTTAATTGTATTTAATAAAAATGAATATTGTCCGCCATTTAACGACAAGGGAACGGCGTTAAATTGCGGATAAATCCCTAAAAAAATGCTTGCTGAAATGTGAGGATGGATTCTAATTCAACTATTTATAAAGCAATTTAAAACATCCACAGTGCACCAAAGTGTTGTAGTTTACCACCCTCACTGTGGTGGACAAAAGAGCACGCATTTAAGTGCATTCCTGCAAAGAGGACACATCAGAGACCAGGCCTATCAGTGAGAAAGAAAGCTGTTTTTTGAAGGACCGCGGAGGGGTGGAGGTGCCGTGGATGTTGAAGAGGGATCCTTCCGGTTGCTGATAGCGATGGTGCCAACAGCAGCACCAAAAACAGACGCACTAGAGCTGACTGCTTTATCTCTCTCACTGCTGTTTCCTTCCTGCCTGCTTGTCTCTCCTCTTTGAATCAAGGAGAAGATGGGGGATATACCCTTTGCACTCAACGCTGTCGTCTGTGAGCACAAGCAAACATTGACTCCATTTAACATGCACACAAATAATCCAACCATGTCAAATGTAAAATTATTGTGATGGACACGGTGTACTATAAAGCAATACTTAAAACTATTTTTTAAATAGCCGCTAATGACACTGCTTATGGTGTGAATAGTAGAATCGTGACAAGTCTCTTAACGTCTCCAGCAAGGATTGGCGATGCATTTTAAAACGGATGATCTCAATAGGATTAGGAGCAGGATGAAGCCTCTAAGAATGGAAAAATTTGAGTGTAACCCGTTGTAATTGTTACCTAAATGGAACATCTGAGATGGAAGCAGTAGGATTCTGAAAATGTATTCAAAATACATTGGTACCTCAGTTTTTGCTAGTAATAAGTTCCGACAGAGAACGAATCATACACAATTAGAAGCAGTTTTCCCCATTAGAAATTATGCAAATTAGGGTTGTGCTATATAGATGATATAAATAATATGAATTTGGATTTATTATATCATGATAATGCATGACACATTCTAGCTGTTTCCCGCAAATCTAACAAGGACAAGAGAACGACCTCATCCTCAAGGCACTGTAGTGTCCTCAATCGGAGCTATTGTCCCTCCACAGTGCAAAGCCACCTCCATGGTGGAAAATAAACTAAGTGTCTTACAGGTAACATTATCACTGGGGGACAAGGACTAGCTTAACATGCTACACTACACACCATAGAAGGATACAATAAGCCATGCTAACCGCTAAACTAGAGCTTTTGAATATAAACATAGGTGGGCAGATTAATACAAACCGCTACAGTAACAATACCAAGTATAGTATCCGTATTTGGTCGATGCCGCAGTGATTAGATGGATATTTGTTTATCACAAAATCTGTGATCATTTTTGTTATTGTTTACAAACTCAGGAAATAAGTTCCTGGACACAGGAGGACTTTAACTGCAAAAAACAGAGGATTCACAAATAAAGAGCCAATAGTAGGAAATTATTTTAATATTCAATTGATATTGTTACACCGTCATTCTGTAATAGCAGGATGATTTATAATGTTGATCAAAATGTAATCTTTAAATGATCTTGAAAATTGGAAGTATAAACATTGGTATGGCCGTTACTGCCTCTGAAACTACTTGGTATTGGATCCATTCACAAATGTATAGTATAATCCAAAACTAATGTAAAGTATCCAAACAGAAGAATACATGTTTTTACATTTTAATAGACGTTTACATGGAACCATATTAACAACAGAAACTAACCAGATATTAACAGTAAATTAGCAAGTAGATTCATTATAGTTTTGAGAAAATACAACTGAAAATGATGCAATATGTTGCTGCATATGTCAGCAGCTAAATTAGAAGCCTTTGTAACCTGTTTTGAAATGCTTCTATCATTTATATGCTAAGTAATACATCATGATATATCGTTATCACAGGAGGCTGCAATATATATAGCGATATAGATTTCATGCCGTATTGCCCATACCTAATGCAAATCCAATGAATCTACTCCAGATACCCCCAAATAGCACAAAACACATTGGTGTAGAACAGGGCTTACCAACCTTTTTGAAACCAAGAGCTACTTCTTGGGTACTGATTAATGCGAAGGGCTACCATTTTGATACACACTTAAATAAATTGCCAGAAATAGCCAATTTGCTAAATTTACCTTTAACTCTATATTATTATTAATAATTAATGATATTTATCTTTGTGGAAACACTGATCATCTTAATGATTTCTCACAATAAATATATATAGAAACAGATAAATATCAATATGCAACACTTTATTTTTATATTTTCTCTAAGTGCACATTTTTCAAATTGAACATTTTCAAGTGATCACTTCTAAGACAGTCTTGTGAAATCACAATATCCAATTTTAACTAGCTAGCCACTAACATTTTTTAACAAATCATGAATTACGTTGCACCATGTTTGTACAAATAATAACTCATGTAAAATACAAAAGTCAAATCTCAAATTTTTAAATAAATCCTGTCACACTTTGAACTGGACACCAAATGTGTTATCTGTTTCTTTGTCAGTTAATGAAGACCAAGTCTTTAAAATATTTTCTTGGATTTTCAAATTCTATTTGAGTTTTGTCTCTCTTACAATTAAAAATGTCAAGCAAAGCGAGACCAGCTTGCTAGTAAATAAATACAATTTAAAAAAATAGAGGCAGCTCACTGGTAAGTGCTGCTATTTGAGCTATTTTTAGAACAGGCCAGCGGGCTACTCATCTGGTCCTTACGAGCTACCTGGTGCCCGCGGGCACCGCGTTGGTGACCCCTGGTGTAGAACATAATTGTAGTTTTATATCCAGAAAACAAGGTGAAATATATACATTACTTAAATGAATAATTGTACATCACTTTTCCCTTAATTAGAGACTATTATTGGCAATGAGCTGAGATGGGAGGGGAAAGCCACATAGATGACCCCTTTGTGCTTTGCTACAAGCTTTTTTTTTTTTTAATTCAATATCGTTTCTCACCTTCTTTATTAGTGATGCAACTTGCAACTTTCTTTGGCCCAGTAGTAGCTTATTTAGCATCCATACTCAATTGAAATAGTACAGAGACTGACTGTGTGCCAAAAACACAATCAATTTAGATCTGAATCATGATTATTACGATCCTGAATCGATTCAAAATCTTCAAGAATTGATTTTTAAAAAGCCATACAGTATATGCCGGGAGCCAAGAGGAGCTTTTGTAACCTGTTTTGAAAAGGAAAGGTTTCATTATAATTGATCTCCTAAATACCATATTGCGGGAATCATTTTGAATTAATTCTTAATGGAATCGTCACCTAAAGAATCAGAATCAAAATGAATTGTGAGTTGAAAGATTCCCATCCGTAGAGACTAAAAGTCACTAGCACATGTGGTTCTTTTGTTTGGGCACTTGATTCTGCGGAATGTTTTGCAGGCCATCTGCCTAGTTTGTTACACACAATATTTGGCCGTACGAAAACCGAGATGGTAAACCAAAACTGTTAATTTTCGTTACAGTGAAGAAACATAATAAAAGTGCTTAGCTTCTATGTAAACAGCTTTAATGATTTTTCTAATGAAACACAAACTGCTGCTGGCAGGTAATTCCCCAATGAATACAGTTTTCAAGTAAACAGTAATGTGTTTTGCTTGGGAAATCGGATTGTGTCTGTACCGTATCGAAAAATGTGATGTACTAGAAGGACTTGCTTTCTGACTTGTATGAATGGGATCACAGTGTTTGGCCACAGAATGACATAGAAGGGGGAGGGCAGCGTGATGATTTGCGGTTATGAAAACACGCCTGACACATGTGCTCTCAATAAGCGGTGACTCTTAGGAACTTGGGGATTGTTGTATGAAAGTGTGTGTGTGCGTGTTCTCGTGCCACTTCCAGCTGGTGCTCTTTAGATATTGGGCTGCATGCCAAAATTGGAGCACACCTTGCAGTGCAACCCTTGTTTCAGTCTTTTTTGCAAAATGTGTCCATGGCGGAAGGAAAGCAGAGACGCAGTTAAGGAAAGGAGCGCAATCGTTCTCAAATGTTGTTCCCCCGACAGCAGTAAGCTCAATTACTAGCAGCAGTATATTATATGATTAAGTCTTTGGAAGCTGTGCCTTTTTCCCACCATTGACTGTGAACACAATGCTCTGGTGCAGCAGCCCACAATTCATTTTCACCTTCTAGTAACACTTTGTCTTCATATTGTAACCCTTTATGAGCCATTATTGGTATTTTTTCAGTGAGTTATTTTATGTTCAGGGACTTTTATAAGGTTAGGTTTAGGCATATAAGTTTTATAAAATCACATACAGTATTTGTTTACTTGCCATGGAAAAAAATGTATTCTGTATTTTTCCCCCTTAATTACATTGCGTCTTCCATTGGAGATGATAGCATGCAAACGGGCCAAATAGGACACAATCAAAAAAATATAGTTACTTAAATGGGCCATGTATTAATTATAATTGAAATTAAATAAGAGTTATTAAATGTGTCAATTTATTTAATCATTTAATTAATTATTGATTTAACTATTTGACGATTTAAATATTTCACGATTTAATTGATTATTTCAGGATTTAATGAATTAATAACACATTAGTAATTATTTTAAGATTGATTCATTGCATTTTTTCCCATTTGGCCCTTGTAAGCGCTTTATTAATTTATTTTATCTGTGTGTTTATATGTATTTATTCCAGTTATGAGTAATTCCACATTTAAATAATTATTAGAAATTGTATTTATTTATTTTTGTCCCATTTGGCCTAACATAGGATCAAAACCACAACCATAATTCCTAATTGTGCAGGTATTTTTTTGCCTAAAAACCCCCAGTTATAAAAGTGTAAAAAATAAGTCACCTTGTGATAGACTCATTGATAACGATGCAAGACGCCTCGCCTAATGAATTCATGCGGCTTGCATTTTTGCCTTTTTAGTCATTAGAATAAACCAAAGAACAATGACAAAACATTTTTCTGTGCCTCTTTTGAGGCATATGAATTCCACAAATGTGTATGACTTATGTGATATATCTTGCTTTTCCAGGAGTTCCACTGATCGACGGAGGTACCGTGAGACTCCCGCGGCTCATTGGTCTGTCCAGGGCTCTGGACCTGATTCTGACCGGGCGGCCTATCGGAGCACAGGAAGCGCTGGCGTATGGGCTGGCTAACAGGGTTGTCCCTGATGGCCAAGGTAGGCACTTTTCACTTTTTATCCTCTGTATCCAATTCTGCTGCTTTTAAGGATCTTCTGCAAAAATGTAAGTCAGAAATCCTATTATCTGTTCTTTTTAAAGACATACTGCAAAAATGCTAGTCAAAGATCCTTTACAGACAAGAGTGCTATAATCTGCTCCAAAAACGTTAGTTGCTCCAACCTCTGAAGTGAGTTTGCGTGGATGTGATGACATTCGCGGCTTGTTGAAGAGCTGGAAAGTAGTGTTTCTCATGGAGGTCATCAAAGTGGACTATGGTGGACTCCATAGTACTCAAGAGCATGTCTTTCTTGTGGCCGCAGTGGCTTGGCTTAAAGCTCACAGAGATTCTCTGGGGAATTTTATTTGATTTTTTTTTACTCCGGTGGTGGTTGGTTGGTGTCTATTTCCTGTATTATGAATGGCTACATCGGCTACACACATCCTTTACATCCTCTGCGTCGCAACCACAGGATTACAGGCGGCCCTGCAGCTTGCCGAGCAGATTAGCTCCTTCCCGCAGCAGTGCATGAGATCTGACCGCTCCTCGGCCATCTACAGCTGCTACGACGCACCCTCCTTCACGCAGGTATGCCTCATTTGCATATTTTAAACCTGCTACCTTTGTCGTCATGTGTATGCTGTATACCATCCTATATTGTCATTTATTTCACATTGGCTTAACTAAATAGGTGGCTCTGGACACAGTGAAACCATGTGACGTGTCCCGGCCAATAGCAACATAACAGAACTTCAAAAATACAAATGAAATATGTAGAATTATCTGCTTAGATTGTTTAAGAAGACATGGTAGACACTGTATAGGCACTATATGTTGGTCAAATAATATAATACAGTACAGTAGTATTAATCGTACTTGGGGCTGATAAAGAAAATGTCTAAAAGTACATATATATAAGAATTATAATGAATATATATCTAATATAGTACTATTTTGGAAAACATTTTACAATATGATTTAATGATGTTGAGTTGTTTGAGTTTATTCTTTTTGTTTGCATCCACCAAGGCCATGCAGTATGAAATGGACCACGGAGCGCCAGTCATTTTGTCTGAAGCCATCGCTGGGGCAGCTAAATTCACTACCGGAGCTGGAAGAGGAGGGACATTTTCATAATCTTATTTATTTTATTATGTGACACACAAATCACCTAATCAGTATCAGAAAGCTTACCCTTGATTTTCACAGGATTCTGCTCGGGAAATGCCTGTATATGCTTCTTAAATTTTGGACCTTCAGATTTTGCATGTTCTCCATTCGTGTCAACGTGTTGAAATTACGTCTGAAAATCTTTGACAAGTTGACTTCATGTCCGTCTCCGCCCATTAAAATGTGTTAAATAGTGTTAAATACAACCCGCATTGAAGACGGACAATTTTATATGGAAAATAAACCAAATAATTGATTTTGTTTGTGCATGACTTCCTGTCCAACACAAGCAGATTTTAGCTAAATTAAACCACCGTGTTGAAGGGTGACCGTCAAAAATAGAATCCCTGCATATATTTAGTACAGCGACATGGCAGTGACGTTCCGCAGGTGGTGGAAATGGTCACATTAGGTTTGGATGATATGGACCAAAACTAATACTGTGGTATTTTTAGTCCAAATGGTGGTATACGGTATATACCTGTACCTTAAAAAAAATTGTTTAAGGGTGCCTAAGTGTTTTACGGCTGGATGACCAGTGTTGAGAGTACTCAGATGATTTTTGTTGAAAGTAGTAATGTGTTGTTTATTCTTAGAGTAATTTGCTAGCCGTTACTATGTCCAAGCAGTTTTCGTTCATTTGGTTCATTAACGTTAGGTTTATAGCATCACGCTTGTGCGCGGGGATAGATGGAGCTTCTACTCGTTCACTGCGGTGTAAGCAGCTGGCTGTTAAGTTTGAAACTAATTTTTAGCCACCCAGCCGAGTCCGCCGCCATGGCAATGCCATTTCCCAGCCAATTCGCATCCTGTGGAAATCGGGGGTTAGTCTAGGCCAGGCTATAGTATTCATTAGAATGCCCTAATTTGTCATCATTACTGTATTGACCCAAATATAAGACAACAGTAATGGTCAATGTGAATGACTGCTCTGACTTGTTCAGGCAGAAATCTTGGTTGGTTTGCGTATGCCCTTTAAATCTCTAGACCCCGAAGATAAGACAATTTGACATCTTTCAGTTTTCTAGGGAAAATACTGTATACTGTTTTATATTTAGGTCAACAGTGACTTTCTGTACTAGTAATATGCCAATGTTAAAGGGGAACCGCACTTATTTAAATTTATTTTGCCTATCGTTCACGATCACTATGAAAGACATGACAACGGATGGATAAAAAAAAAGGATTCTAAATAATAAATAAATGTAAATAAAAGTCCGCTTACAGCCAATGGGAGCTCCACTATTCCGCCCATAAAATCTGACAAACATTCAGAAAGCGCCAACAATACTCAATTTACATTTCGTGACTTAAATATTAAAGGCCTACTGAAACCCACTACTACCGACCACGCAGTCTGATAGTTTATATATCAATGATGAAATCTTAACATTGCAACACATGCCAATACGGCCGGGTTAACTCATAAAGTGCAATTTTAAATTTCCCGCTAAACTTCCGGTTGAAAACGTCTTTGTATGATGACATATGCGAGTGACGTCACTAATTAAACAGAAGTATTGGTACACCTTAGAATCCAATACAAAAAAGCTCTGTTTTCATCTCAAAATTCCACAGTATTCTGGACATCTGTGTTGGTGAATCTTTTGCAATTTGTTTAATGAACAATGAAGACTGCAAAGAAGAAAGTTGTAGGTGGGATCGGTGTATTAGCGGCTGGCTGTAGCAACACAACCAGGAGGACTTTGAATTGGATAGCAGACGCGGTAGCCGACGCTAGCCGCCGACCGCACGGATGATCGGGTGAAGTCCTTCGTCCTTCCGTCAATCGCTGGAACGCAGGTGAGCACGGTTGTTGATGAGCAGATGAGGGGTGTCTGGCGTAGGTGGAGCGCTAATGTTTTTATCATAGCTCTGTGAGGTCCGGTTGCTAAGTTAGGCTTTAATGGCGTCGTTAGCAACAGCATTGTTAATATTCGCCAAGCTGGAAAGCATTAACCGTGTATTTACATGTCCAGGGTTTAATAGTATTGTTGATTTTTTGTCTATTTTTCCAGTCAGGGGTTTATTTCGTCTGTTCATATCTGCATTTCAGCCCGATGCTATCACGTTAGCTCTGTAGCTAAAGTGTTTCGCCGATGTATTGTCGTGGAGATAAAAGTCACTGTGAATGTCCATTTCGCGTTCTCGACTCTCATTTTCAAGAGGATATAGTATCCGAGGTGGTTTAAAATACAAATCCGTGATCCACAATAGAAAAAGGAGAAAGTGTGGAATCCAATGAACCCTTGTACCTAAGTTACGGTCAGAGCGAAAAAAGATACATCCTGCACTAGTCCTTCACTCTCACTTTCCTCATCCACGAGTCTTTCATCCTCGCTCAAATTAATGGGGTAATCGTCGCTTTCTCGGTCCGAATCTCTCTCGCTGCTGGTGGAAACAATAGGGAAATGTGAGCAGCACTCCAGCTTGTGACGTCACGCTACTTCCGGTAGGGGCAAGGCTTTTTTTTATCAGCGACCAAAAGTTGCGATCTTTATCGTCGTTGTTCTCTACTAAATCCTTTCAGCAAAAATATGGCAATATCGCGAAATGATCAAGTATGACACATAGAATGGATCTGCTATCCCCGTTTAAATAAAAAAAATTCATTTCAGTAGGCCTTTAACCAAGTATTAGTGATATTATTATTGTAAATGCTAAGGCAGACAAACTATTCAGAGCGGCGTCGTGATCACTTCCGGGTGTTTCTATGTTTACATCATCGAATCGTTTGCTGTTTCCTCGTTTCCTTGGCTCTCTGTAAGTTTATTCTAGATCATAAATCATGAAACTCACCTGGAAAGTAGATAGCTGAAGATATAAACCGACAAATTGGGACACTTTGATAGCCATTTAGGACCTGGAACTGGCGAGGACGACACGAAAAGCACTTGTTCCCCCACCCCATTTCTTCGCAAGGATTATGAGACTTTCTTTGTGAATATATGAACATCCCACCAGTCAGCATCCTAATGACGGCAGACCTTGCATGGTAAGTTATGTTTTATTACGTTTGTTGGCTCTCCTAAAGTCTGCAGGGAGCAGAAATCAGTGATGGAAAAAAAGCAAACGTCATGATGCGTTTTTGTATGCTTAAAATGATCAGAATACGTAAATATTAAATGTTATTATAAATATGCCCATTACTACATTCATACATACTTACATCATGTATACAAAACTCTAATGGAGGTGTTTGGATGTTTTTTTAGTGCTCTACGAGCAGAATTGAACAAAAAAAAAAAATAGAAGAAAAAAAGAATTGAACGGCTCCCATAGGCTCCATTGTAAGCTGACTTTTGATCGCTTTTATTTAATATTTAGAATGCATTAAAAATACATCCGTCGTCATGTCTTTCATAATGATTGTGAACGATAGGCAAAATTCCCCAAAAAGTGCAGTTCCCATTTAATGTGCCAAAGGGTGAAAAAGAAACTTTAATTTAAACTGCTGCTGTCAAACGATTCTTTCGAGTTATCAGACTTTTGAGTTTTGTTTAATCATAGAGGCTTCCCCACTAAATTGTAACTTTTTATTTTTTACTAGAGGGGGCAGAAGAGGAGGTGGGACTACATCAATTTTAATAACTCACTGACCTCAAATGACGTTTCTTTTAACAACACTTACACATCATTTGAAAAGCACGCCTTTGTTTTTAGCAGCCCCGCCATTCTGTCTTTAACTGTTTATAGACCCCCCCGACACTCAAGCTCTCTTATCAGGGAATTTTCTGAACTTTTAGGGTTTATCCACACCTCCTATAACAGGATTTTAATAAATGGTGATTTTAATTTACATGTTGATGACTCAGATCTGATATCCAGAGAGTTTTTAAACGTTCTCTTTGATTTTAAGCAGCCCGTCACACAGCCGACTCACAACAGGGGACACACCCTGGACCTGGTCATAAGCCATGGCCTGTCCATTGGCATGTCCTCTGTTGTTGACCTGGCTGTGTCAGACCACTATTGTGTGTTTTTTTTTAAATATCCCCAGTCTTAAACAGCAGGGGCCCCCGGTGAAAACAGTGAGGAAACGCTACCTAACTTCTGAAGTGGCTGCAAATTTTATTCAGATTTTACAGAGCGCTCTCGCTGAAATTTTACCTGCATCATGCGACGTATGCTTGGATGATTTTAACAGTTAACTAAAATCTACTCTGGACTCAGTAGCTCCACTTTTAAAATATCAATCAAATAGGGCTGCAACAACTAATCGATTAAATCGATTAAAATCGATTATAAAAATAGTTGGCGATTAATTTAGTCATCGATTCGTTGGATCTATGCTATGCGCATGCGCTGAGGCTACTTTTTTTATTTATTATATATATATATATATATATATATATATATATATATATATATATATATATATATATATATATATATATATATATATATATATATATATATATATATATATATATATATATATATATATATATATTTTTTTTAACCTTTATTTATAAACTGCAACATTTACAAACAGCTGAGAAACAATAATCAAAATAATAGGGATGTAACGGTACGTGTATTTGTATCGAACCGTTTCGGTACAGGGGTTTCGGTTCGGTGCGGTGCGGTGCGGAGGTGTACTGAACGAGTTTCCACACGGACATATTAAGTTGCGTACTGCACGTTGTGTAAACAATACTCAAAATGCCGGAAATTTGAGGCATTTAAGAAACTCCGTCCTGACAGCTCCGCAAAAGAGGACATGTCCAGTGAAAAGAGGACATATGGTCAGTCTGTCGTAGCCCGTTAGCATGCTAGCAAAAGAGGACATGTCTGGTGAAACCGATCGTTGCTAGCATGCTAGCAGCGACCGTTCTAGGATAGACTGACCATACGTTCTCTTTTCACCGGACATGTCCTCTTTTGCGGGGCTGTCAGGGCGGTGTTTCTTAAATGCCTCAAATTTCCGGCATTTTGAGTTATGGTTGCGTGTATTAAAAAATGTACGTTCAGGGTTAAGAAGGGGTTAAAAACTAAACAAATTGTGCGTGCAGCAGCATTCGTGAGGGAGGGTCAGAGACAGAGAGCGAGAGAGTTATGATAAACGCGCATGCGTCTCCAGGCTCTGCTTTTTATCGATAGATTTATCAGATTAAATTTTTTAAAAGTGTCAAAAGTGTGACTTTTTGTAAAATGTTCCTTGTTTTATTTGGCAAGTTGAAAGAACATGGCGCCAGTATGCTGTTTTTTTTAAATAAGATACTGGAAAGGACAGAAATATAGTTTGTCTCTTTTATCCGATTATTAATAGATTAATCGAATTAATAATCGACAGATTAATCGATTATCAAATTAATCGTTAGTTGCAGCCCTATAATCAAAACAAAACCTACACCTCTGTGGAGAAACAAGGATTTACATCAGTTGAAAAGAAATTGCAGGAGAGCAGAGGAAATCCAAATTAACAATACATTATCAGATTTTACGTCAACAACTCAAGACCTACTATAACACAGTCAAACAGGCTAGAATTCAACATTACTCACAACTCATTACATCCCCATACAAGCAACCCCCGGTTCCTCTTCTCCACTTTTTTTTTATTTTAACAAGTACAAACTTTGATAAAGCTTTTAAAACACCCTCAGATGCCCTATGCGAGAACTTTGCAGACCACTTCTGAACCAAGATCAAAGACATCAGCTCTGGTCTCCAAACCCAAAAAGTTTTATTTACTGACGCACCTGATCTGTTGTCCTTGCCTGAGGAAACACTGTAGAGTTTTGTTCTGGTAGATGCAAGGACACTCGGTCAAGTTTTCTCCCAAGTAAACCCAACAACCTGCCTTTTAGATCCAATTCTCACATAACTTTTTATATAATTTTATGGATTTTACTTGACCAACTTTTAACTATTATGAACTGCTGTCTTCAGACAGGGGACTTCCCTGGCGGTGGGGCCCCTTCTGAAGGAGAGCAGTTTTGACCCAAACATTTTAATAACTACTGACCTGTATTCAACTTACAGTTTTTAGGTAAAATTTTAGAAAAACTGGTTTTCAACCAAGTCAATGAGTTTTTAAATATAAATACCATTTTAGAAAGACATCAGTCTGGTTTTAGGATGAACCACAGTACAGAGACAGCACTTTTAAAGATTTTAAATGACATCAGGTGGAATTTAGGTAATAAAAATCTGACAGTGTTGGTTTTGCTGGATCTAAGCGCTGCTTTTGATACAGTAGACCATCACATTGTTTTATTAAATAGACCAGGAGTCACCAACCTTTTTGAAACCAAGGGCTACTTCTTGGGTACTGATTAATGCGAAGGGCTACCAGTTTGATACACACTTAAATAAATTGCCAGAAATAGCCAATTTGCTCAATTTACCTTTAACTCTATGTTATTATTAATAATTAATGATATTTATCTTTGTGGAAACACTGATCATCTTAATGATTTCTCACAATAAATATATATAGAAACAGATAAATATCAATATGCAACACTTTATTTTTATATTTTCTCTAAGTGCACATTTTTCAAATTGAACATTTTCAAATGATCACTTCTAAGACAGTCGAGTGAAATCACAATATCCCATTTTAACTAGCTAGCCACTAAAATTTTTTAACAAATCATGAATTACTTTGCACCATGTTTGTACAAATAATAACTAATGTAAAATACAAAAGTCAAATCTCAAATTTTTAAATAAATAATGTCACACTTTGAACTGGACACCAAATATGTTATCTGTTTCTTTGTCAGTTAGTGAAGACCAAGTCTTTAAAATATTTTCTTGGATTTTCAAATTCTATTTGAGTTTTGTCTCTCTTACAATTAAAAATGTCGAGCAAAGCGAGACCATCTTGCTAGTAAATAAATAAAATTTAAAAAATAGAGGCAGCTCACTGGTAAGTGCTGCTATTTGAGCTACTATTAGAACAGGCCAGCGGGCTACTCATCTGGTCCTTACACCGCGTTGGTGACCCCTGAAATAGACCAAGACACCTTGTGGGCCTCTCTGGTACTGTTTTTAACGGGTTCCGCTCCTATCTCACAAACAGATGTTTTTATATAAGTATGGATGCATGTTCTTCAAGAACCCATGAGATAAGTTGTGGGGTTCCTCAAGGCTCAATTTTAGGTCCCATCTTTTAAAATCTTTATATGCTGCCCCTCGGGGACGTCATTAGGAGACACGGCATCGGTTTCCAGTTACGCTGATGATACACAGTTGTACATTGCCTTGCCTCCTGATGAAACAGGACCAAATAGATACCCTTTTTAAATGCATTGTAGACATTAAGTAATGGATGGCAGTGAATTTCCTACAGCTCAACCAGGACAAACCAGATGTTTGTTATAAGCCCTTAAGGCCAGAGGGAGAAACTTTTACCAAAATTACAAGATTTTAAACCGACAGTCTATAAAAAATCTGGTTGTGATTTTTGACTCCCAGCTGACTTTTATCTCACATATTAAATATTTTACAAAAAACGTTTTTTATCATCTTGAGAACATAACTAGAATACGCCCGTTTCTCTCTCAGGCCAACACGGAGGTGCTAATGCGTGCTTTTATTTCCTGTCGTTTAGACTATTGTAATGCCTTGCTCTCTAGCCTTCCCAAAAATATCAGAACTCTACAATCATTACAAAACTCAGCTGCACACGTGCTGACGAGGACCAAAGGGCATGAACACATTCCACCAGTTTTAAAGTTGTTGCATTGACTCCCCGTCCGCTTTAGGGTCGATTTTAAAGTTCTATTATTAGTTCTTAAATGTCTTACTGGTCTTGCGCCTTCTTATCTATCTGACCTGCTTTTAGCGTATCAACACTCGCGGATCTGAGATCCTCTGGCACTGGCCTTTTAGCTTTACCAAATGCAGAACAAAGATACACGGTGAGGCGGCATTTAGCCACTATGGCCCCAACCCGTGGAACAGCTTGCCAGAGAGCTTCAGGACTGCAGAGGGTGTTGAAATTGTTTTTTAAAGACACACCATTTTAATCAAGCTTTTTACTAATTATGTTTTTTTATTTTATTGTTTTTGCTCTTAATCGTTAATATTTCAGCTATCATCTCAATGTTATGTTTTTATTAACTTATTAATGTCATTTTTATATTATTTAATGTTATGTTTTCTACTATATATATATATATATGTATATATATATATACCGGTATATATATATATATATATATATATATACATATATATATATATATATATATATATATATATATATATATATATATATATATATATATATATATATATATATATATATATATATATATATATATATATATATATATATATATATATATATATATATTAAATGGTGGAAATTTTAGTTATTCTCTTGTGTGGACGCCTCAAAGGTGGCGTTTTTCCTCAAATACTCAGTGCCATGCCATGTTTTGTTTTTGCTTCAATAGTGCTGTATGCGTGTGTGTATGTGTGTGCGTGTGTGTTTTCTTCCTACTTTTTTGTTTTGTTTTGTGCAGCACTTTGTGTTTGCCTTTTACCTGTGCATGAAAAGTGCTACATAAGAAAGTTTGATTAATTTGATTTGATAATTACAGTAAATTGATTGCATGATTTAAATTAGCTTTAAGAAAAGACTCCAATATTTTTGACAGAAATGCAATTTTGTCAGAATGCCACACACATTTTTTAAAAAGGTTTTACTCGAACTAATGTTATTTATTTGCCCAAAACTTGGTTACAGTTTTATCCAAAATCCTGTCAGCGTTTATATTGAAGTGAAGATTGCTAGCAGTCACATGTTTTTCTTTTCACTGAGGTATGCATTGACTTGATCACTGACCTTAACCATAGACAGGTAAGGTATAGGAAGGAGCATGTGCGGACACAATCAAATGCTTGATTCATCTGTATTATACATGATTATTATTATTGCATCAAGTGGTCCTATTGCACATTTAATTATATTCAACAATGTTATATGACTGTTGTGTTTTGTTGTGTTGGAATTTGGAATTTAAATTCCGATTTTTACAGAATCACAACTTTTACTGTCCAAAAAAAAAAAAAAGATTTCTAAGAACATCTATTTTTTAAAACTAAACTATAAGATTACTTTTTTTTTTTAATCAGAGGATTAAATAAAGGGATATGTAGTGTTTAAGGATACTAATTTGCTCAAGAATATATGGCAGGTGTGATACCAATAGTGGCTGCTAGTCTTTGCTGCATTTGGGCTAGAGTATGAAAACCCTATTGAATATGAATATGAATAAAGTAAATGTAATTACTGTTTTATTAAATTGAATTTTTGGTCTAACATTTTTTTAAAGAACATTTTTCTTCCTAATTTGACAATCTTGACTTTCCAATGTAATAACAATGGTTCTGCCTTAGTAACTTTTCATAGGATTTTATTATGTAAGGGGGACCACTGACCATTGTGAAACCCGAATGAAGAAGGGCTGCATGTTTGTGAGCGTGATCGATGAACAGTCAAAGGCATCATTAGGTCTAAAGAGGTGTCTTTTCTAGACAATGTGATGACAGGACACAGAAACTCTCTGTTTAATGTTTCCTCCTGCCTTTGGTGCACCTCAGCCTGCATCATCCTGCATCACAGGCTTCATGTCATACAAAAATGTTAAAAACACAAAGGCGTTGTTTTGTAGTTTGCCGTTTTTATGACTAAATCCATAGACAATGAGCATCATGTGAACGTATGAGAGTGTTGAGTCTGAAAGCCACCCAGTTTCTGTGTGTTGTGTATGTGCCGCTTTTATGCTATTTGTCACTCCTCACTCGCAGATAAGATAGACTGCAGCAGCAGTAGCAGCAGACGCACAGATCCGGACACCTTTGGGACGTTATCACCATGCAGGACCTCCGTAATCTGATGTGGGACCAAGAAGACATAACACAGGTACGGGTAAAAGGAATGATGATAAGGATGGTGTGGGTGTTTTTGGAAGGATGTGTTTTTCTCCCCCATAGTACTTTGCAATTGTACACTAACAACACTAAAGATGAATTATTTCATTAGCCACTGGTTATTAGTAACATTTTGAGTGTTTATATAACAGTATTCAAGATTTCAACTTGAGGCAAAAACTGTCTTTTTTTAAAATTTGACAAATTTGTGATCATTTGTGTCGTAGGTGGGGTGTAAGTGGTTTATCCATTAGGTAGAGAATAATCCATGACTGGTTAAGCTTACTTTAATTGTAGGGTTATGCAAAAACTACAAAATCAATTCCCACTTCCTGTTGAATTTTGGTTTGGATCTAGATAAATTGCATTTTCTTTTCTTTCTACCCTAGTGGAGGTCTGTGCTTAGCATGGCATTCAAATTTTGCTTTTGTTCGCTTAGAATGCATGATAAAATCCAAATGTTGTCCAGCGGTATATCATTTTGGTCCTCTACATTTTTTTTCTAATTGTTAATGGTTTGGAAGTTAGTCAGTGTGATTCCGCTATAACAGGGGCGTACAAACCTTTGACTTTAAAAGTCAAAGCAAGCTGTGGCCATTTTGACATTTCTTTTATTTTGTAGAAAAAATAAAAATCCTAAAAACAGACCATAGTTCCTTGCTACATCAAGCTTTGAAGTTTTGCTCTATGGCAGATTTTATTTTAGTACAAAACCCAAAACCAGTGAAGTTGGCTTGTTGTTTAATTCTTCAATAAAAACAGAATATAATGATTTGCAAATCATTTTCAACTTACATTCAATTGAATACACTACAAAGACAAGATATTTAGTGTTCGAACTGAGAAACTAAATTTTTTTTTGCGAATAATCATTAACTTCGAATTTAATGGTAGCAACACATTGCAAAACACTTGGCACAGGGTCATTTTTTCCACTGTGTTACATGGCCTTTCCTTTAAACAACATTCAGTAAACATTTGGGAACCGAGGAGACCAATTTTTGAAGCTTTTCAGGTGGAATTCTTTCCCATTCTTGCTTGATGTACAGCTTAAGTTGTTCTACAGTCCGGTTGTGGTATTTTAGGCTTCATATTGCGCCACACATTTTCAATGGGAGACAGGTCTGGACTACAGACAGACCTGTCTAGTACCCGCACTCTTTTACTATGAAGCCACGCTGTTATAACATGTGGCTTGGCATTGTCTTGCTGAAATAAGCAGGGGCGTCCATGATAACGTTGCTTGGATGGCAACATATGTACAGTATGTACCTTTCAGCATTAATGGTGCCTTCACAGATGTGTAAGTTACCCTTGCCTTGGGCATTAATACACTCCCATACCATCACAGATGCTGGCTTTTGAACTTTGCGCTTATAACAATCCGGATGGTTCTTCTCCTCTTTGTTCCGGAGGACACAACGTCCACAGTTTCCAAAAATAATTTGAAATGTGGACTCTTCAGACCACAGAACACTTTTCCACTTTGCATCAGTCCATCTTAGATGAGCTCGGGCCCAGCAAAGCCGGCGGCGTTTCTGGGTGTTGTTGATAAATGGCTTTCGCTTTGCATAGTAGAGTTTGTAGCGACGAACTGTAGCTACTGACAGTGGTTTTCTGAAGTGTCCCTGAGCCAATGTGGTGATATCCTTTACACACTGATGTTTCTTTTTGATGCAGTACCGCCTGAGGCATCGAAGGTCCGTAATATAATCGCTTACGTGCAGTGATTTCTCCGGATTCTCGGAACCTTTTGCCGATATTACGGACCGTAGATGGTGAAATCCCTAAATTCCTTGCAATAGCTCGTTGAGAAATGTTGTTCTTAAACTGTTTGACAATTTGCTAATGCATTTGTTCACAAAGTGGTGACGCTCGCCCCATTCTTGTTTGTGAATGACTGAGCATTTCATGGAAGCTGATTTTATACCCAATCATGGCACCCACCTGTTCTCAATTAGCCTGTTCACCTGTGGGATGTTCCAAGTAAGTGTTTGATGAGCATTACTCAACTTTTTCAGTCTTTTTTGCCACTTGTGCCAGCTTTTTTGAAACATGTTGCAGGCATCAAATTCCAAATGAGCTAATATTTGCAAAAAATAACAAAGTTTTCCAGTTCGAACATTAAGTATATCTTGTCTTTGCAGTCTATTCAATTGAATATAGGTTGAAAAGGATTTGCAAATCATTGTATTGTTTTGATTTACAATTTACACAATGTGCCAACTTCACTGGTTTTGGATTTTGTACTTTTGTAGCATATTTAATATATTTTTGGTCTAAATTAAACATTGTCAAATGTAAACATTGTCTAAACGTGCTAAAATATAAAAATTATAGTATTATTGGCCACTAGATGAAACCAATCCAATTATGGTAAAAAATTAATTTACCATGGTCAAACGTGGAACCAATAACCAAGATAAACAAGGGTTTAAGTTGTGTCAGCTTTGTGTTATAAGTGACAGCCTATTATTTGTATCAAAATTATTGCTTTTTTCTGACATTTTGACTGTTTTGATTCTTTTATTGTATTTCGACAATAGCTGTGGGCCACAAATGGCTCCGGGGCCCCATTTTGATATCCAATGTCATATCCGATATTCATGGAGTTTTGCAGTTGGTCTGCTTCATTCATCAGGGTTAAAAGGCCCTCTAATGCTGACAACATTGGCTCTTGGTTCATAGTTCTGGACCTAAAAATGTCTGCAAGTAATATTCCCTCCAAAATAGACACAGTAGTGAGTTTGGGCTTGTTTTCTAACGAGTTTCAGCATATTTTGGAAAGCCCACATTTAGCTCCAGAATGTTGGAGCCTGCTGACATCACCTACAGAAGTCTGGAGCAATACTCACATTGCTTAGTATGTTTTTTGTAGCAACTTCATTCCAAATCATGATATTTTGGCACAGAATCTGAATCTATTATCAAATATGTCTGCCAGATGTATTGTTACAGTTTGTAGCAATACAACTAAAAAAGGGGTCAGCCGGCATACATTTCGAAATGATGGCAAAATGAGGAAAGTATGGGCCGCTCCTGTCAAATTGACTTGCGCAAAATGAGACTGACTAAGTGAGAGAAGTGTAATTTGGAGCCATCATTTTAATGATTCTGACTTCAAAGAAGAAAGTCTTTGCTTCAACTTTGGTTGGATAACATTTAAGACTGAGTCGGAACCGCCAAAAAAACATGGAAAGAAATGGATAAAACAAAAAAACAACAAATGTAAGCAATTAGTATTCTATTTTCTGTCCTCTTATACTGATGTTTTTCTCATGCTGAAGAGAGGATGAGGAAACACAGGCTTGTTGTCTGTAGACGAGTGGGGAAGTCCAGAAATGTTGTTTAATGTTAACCATATCAGTTTTGAAGTAATCATAGACGACGGCAACAGAAAATGCAATCAAGTGGTCAAATTAATCATTCCACATGCATTTATCAACACTATTTATGCGGAGAAATGGGCTCCAGTTTTGTAGATGACGTCACACAAAGAGGGGTCGGCATATCGAGTCTGGAGATGGATCATTCCAACTACCCATTACTCATAAACTAATTGGTTTTATGGGAAACGACTGACAGGTTTATTTTTGGGAGTACAAAAAATACATTAAAGTTGTTAGTTAAATTTTAATCATATGGACGATTTGGTGGTTATTTAAGTTGTGCATTGAGTGGATTTTGAAGCTTGACAGCAGTCTGCTTGTGGAGCAGATACAGTCTGCTTACACTGGGGCCATGCTTTTTAGTAGTGTAGTGGAATTCTATTGCCTGGTAAGATGGGCATGCTTAGGGTGATTTTGGCCTAACTGGAAGTCTGTGGTTTCATGAGAAAATCCAGAGGAGGCCTGTTGGGTACGCTGTGGTCGTCTACAGCAATGCCTTAGTAATAAGGACTTTGCAGGTGCACCTAATGTTGTGGCTGATATTTATTTTCAAGTGCAGTAATTTCCTCTGTGAGCTGCAGTTCTCATATTTGTGGTTAGGGGTCGCACCATCACCAGATAACTGCTTGGACCCTGCGACCAGTAACACCTTGTCATACGTCCAATGCATATTTGAGGCGTTTCTGATACGTTTGACAAACTATTACTACCTTTTTTCATGATAATGTATTAAAAGAATAATTTCGAAATGAGTGGATACACATAATTATATATAGTGTGTGGGCATTTTGTTACGCGCACAAATATGGAAATGTGAGTTATCCTTTGTGGCCCAAAGAGCTCCACCTCTCAATTGCGCACGTAGTGGGCGGTTTCAGACAGCGCACACACTCACCTATAAACCAGCATGTAATTATATTCTGCAGTGCAACCTGCCAGACTCGGACAGCGTGAGGAGGAGGTGACCTGTTTCACTTTGCAACTATCTACTGGATACCTTTTGTGGAGTAAAACAGACGCCATGGCTTCTTCCCTCGGACTTTTTCTTTCACTTGTGATCTGCGTTGAAGACCTATTTGTCTTATAAATCCCTCAGAATCACTGTGGTGCACTTTGTCCCGAGGCTGCAAACATCGCTACGGGACTCCGCAATGACAATAAGAAAAGTTTTGCTGTTTTGCACGTTTTTCCTTAGGGACCACTTCAAATGGCTTGACGCAAGAAGTGCGCCAGAAGTCCGCTTCTGATCTCTGGACTCCTAACTACTTTTGGTCACCATCTTTGAAAGCTACTTTTCGGCTGCAGGCGCGCACACCATGACCCACTGTTGGATCGCCTTGGTCGGGTTGTGCTTGGCCGCCTATGACTGCTCCTCGCCGGACAGCAGCAGCCATGCGCACCCGGGCTTCCTCCAGCGGCGCCTCAGGACGCATGAGAGGAGGGAGATGCAGAAGGAGATCCTGTCCATCCTGGGCCTGCCGCACAGACCCAGACCGCATATGTCCCACGCCAAGTACAACTCTGCTCCGCTCTTCATGCTGGACCTGTACAACACCATATCCATAACCGGCGAGGACGTCGGCCAAGCGGACGCCTTGCTGGAGCGCTACGAGCCGATGTGGACCACCCGGAGCCCAGCGCTCCCCTCCTATCAAGAAACGGCCTTTCTCAACGACGCAGACATGGTGATGAGCTTCGTTAACTCGGGTGAGTCGGCTCGGATTGTGTGCAATTGCGCTTTGATGACAGGTGTTGGACACCAGCAATACACCTATTAAACATGCTTAAGGCTCTAAACTAGGGATTTCATTATGGAAAATAATAATGAGAAAGTCTGAGAAGATGTGGCGAACATTTTTCCCCAGCAACAATTTTTTATTGGCTTCTAAAAATGAAATCACCCCACTAACAAAAAGTTATGCATTTTGGGCTGAAAGGTGACATTTCAGGATGATGAAAACGTAACTTCTCTGTTCAGCAAAAACTGCGTCTAACAAGAAACTAAGGGACAAAATTCCCCAATTTTCAATTAGAATTGGTTATTTAAACCGGTGTCTAACACATTGCAATTGATCAACAGTACCTCACTATATCGCAGGATGTTCTCACAGGGAAGTGGCCATTGAGCTTAGAGTGTCATCAGCAGGTTGCAGCAGAAATATTGAGACATTTTTGCCTTTCAGCTCAGTCCAATGAAACTTTGCTTTTAAAGGTTTTAGTGCAGGTTTACATATATTATGCAGTCCTTCTCAAATAGTGGGGGTGAGCCCCCTGGGCGGGCGGGGTGCCTTGCCAGGTTGTGACATCGGGTAACATGCTTTTTTTTTTTTTTTTTTTTTAGGAATATGAGGATGCATGTATGTAGCGCTTGGCTTCTCTGTGACTATTGTGGGAGATGAGAAAGACTTGTTTTCTTTAATGAGAAGTTTTCTCCCACTGGTATGCAGAGGTGTACTTATAACAATTTTATAGACAAATTATTCTGTTTATAGTTAGGGGGGGTGGACATTTTTTTTCTGAGGGGGTGGTGGGGGAGCATAACAGAAAATAATTAAGAACTGCACTAATGAGCTTTGTCACCTGTAATGTGTTTCGATAGCTTAGTTGACTAATCCCAACCACTGTGTCATGGCGCATTATACTAAAGTGCCCTGAGATCAAGTGTGCCTCAGGTACCAATTTCACCTAATTGCTCAGAAAATTATTTATTTACTACAAATAATAGAGCTTTGTTAATTAAGTCACTATAGATGGAAGAAGGTACATAACTAACACATGTTTTTGGTGGTGTCTATTTGGTAGTGTGCCGTGAGATTGTTCTGATGTAAAAAGCTTAACAAAAGTTGGCAAACAGCAGCGTCTTTTAATGCACAAAATGTATCAAATTGCCCCACCCACATCCTTCACTTTTTCTGTATGCAGGCCCATGTGAAAAAAGTTTGGACACCCCTTCCATCATCTATAATTACGTCTGGCTTTGGGGTGCAGGCTTTGTTGTTAAAAAAAAAAAGCGTGATGGAGTTCTATCAATCAATCAATCAATGTTTATTTATATAGCCCTAAATCACAAGTGTCTCAAAGGGCTGTACAAGCCACAACGACATCCTCGGTACAGAGCCCACATAGAGTTCTAGATAATGTTTGTTTCATTGTGGTTGTCTATGGCAGGTTATGCTTTGAGTGCCAGTTGTGCAGGATTTGCCAATACGACATAACCAAGGATTTGAAATTTTGAGCTAGATACGCATTCATTTGTTTACAGAGACATATTTGTAATGCAAGTCATTGCTACTTACTTTCATATGAAAATCTCCCCCGTTTCCTAATTTCTAACCTCCATTTGTTTCTTTGGGAATTGCTTTAGTGAATCTTTGTAGCCAAATAAGATCATTCTTTAATTTGCCCAAAGGGTTGCTTTAAAGGCCTACTGAAATGATTTTTATTTATTTAAACGGGAATAGCAGATCCATTCTACGTGTCATACTTGATCATTTCGCGATATTGCCATATTTTTGCTGAAAGGATTTAGTAGAGAAAATCGACGATAAAGTTTGCAACTTTTGCTCGCTGATAAAAAAAAGCCTTGCCTGTACCGGAAGTAGCGTGACGTCACAGGAGCTAGTATTCCTCACAATTCCCCATTGTTTACAATGGAGCGAGAGAGATTCGGACTGAGAAAGTGATGATTACCCCATTAATTTGAGCGAGGATGAAAGATTCGTAGATGAGGAACGTTACAGTGAAGGACTTGAGAGGCAGTGATGGACGTATCTTTTTTCGCTCTGACCGTAACTTAGGTACAAGCTGGCTCATTGGATTCCACACTCTCTCCTTTTCCTATTGTGGATCACGGATTTGTATTTTAAACCACCTCGGATACTATATCCTCTTGAAAATGAGAGTCGAGAACGCGAAATGGACATTCAGTGCCTTTTATCTCCACGACAATACATCGGCGAAATGCTTTAGCTACGAGCTAACGTGATAGCATCGTGCTTTAACTGCATATAGAAACAAAAAAATAAACCCCTGACTGGAAGGATAGATAGAAAATCAACAATACTATTAAACCGTGGACATGTAAATACACGGTTAATGCTTTCCAGGCTGGCGAAGGTTAACAATGCTGTGCTAACGACGCCATTGAAGCTAACTTAGCAACCGGACCGCACAGAGCTATGCTAAAAACATTAGCTCTCCACCTACGCCAGCCAGCCCTCATCTGCTCATCAACACCCGTGCTCACCTGCGTTCCAGCGATCGGCAGAAGGACGAAGGACTTCACCCGATGCGTTTGGCGGCCCGGAGACGTAGGAAGTCAAGGTGAGGTCGGCTGCTAATACACCGATCCCATCTACAACTGTCTTCTTTGCAGCCTTCATTGTTCATTAAACAAATTGCAAAAGATGTCCAGAATACTGTGGAATTATGAAATGAAAACAGAGCTTTTTGTATAGGATTCTACGGGGTACCATAACTTCTGTTACTCTGACTTCGTCACGCGCATGCGTCATCATACCGCAACGTTTCAGCCGGATATTTCCCGGGAAATTTTAAATGTCACTTTATAAGTTAACCCGGCCGTATTGGCATGTGTTGCAATGTTAAGATTTCATCATTGATATATAAACTATCAGACTGCGTGGTCGGTAGTAGTGGGTTTCAGTAGGCCTTTAATCATCTGCATTTTAAGAACATAAAAGCCCAGATCCTTTCCTTCCATTAGCAGCTCCCAGTGTGTTTACTGGGAGCCTCCAAACAGAGCGTCTGAAGATAAACAGTCGTCCAGACGCTGGTGGTAGAGGAGGTTAGGCACCAGATTTATTGTCCTTCCTCCTTACAAGCAAAACTCCATTGTCATGAATAGCCCCTTTTTTTTAGCAGATTATTAGTCCTTTGAGTATGGATGTTGCAACATGATGAAATCCAGATCTTGCAACAGATGGTTGTTGTTGGATTTAAATGTGAAAAGGCTTCTGGACTGGTGATAGTTTGTTTGTCTGGGCTTTACTATTCCAGTTTAAGTTTAAGGGCTCCCGCGTTGTTGCACATCTGGGCCTTGACTTTGATAAATCTTGTCCTGTGCATCTTCTGAAGAAGGAGTTGCCATAAGTGCTCTGTGATTTCTAATTAAAGCTGCATGCAATAAATCCACTACTGCATGTCATCCACCTTCAGATCAGTTTTTAATGCGTCTCTTTCAATTTGGCCACTTTGCACATATCGGCTATCAAATGTTCTGGGTGGTCAAAAAGTCTGTGGACCCAACAAAATTAGAGGCAAGACAAATGAAAGGAAGAACGGCAAAGCAGCCTCACATCTGGAATAACTACTGAGGTGGATTAATAGATGCAGCTCACACAAGGCCCTTATTTCATCACACATGGTGCTCATCAACCGCAAAGACAAAATATAATTTATAAAAAGAAAGAATTGTTAAAAAAAAAACAGGCTTTGCTACACATCTTGAAATAATGCCTTCAGCCGTCAGTTTTATAAAACATGCGATTTGGAGAAAATTAAACAGGCTTTGCTACACATCTTGAAATAACGCCTCCAGCAGTCAGTTTAATCAAACATGAGATTTGATTGCAATAAATATAATCCGATATTTGTTTTTGCTGATATCGGACCAATATCCGATATCAATACCAATTGGGACCCCGTTTGTATCAGTGCCAAAAAAGTGCTGCTTCATAAAAAAATGCAGACAGTTGCGTAATTCGAAGGTTAGCAACATAAGTAATGGACGTATTTGGATTAAATTTTCCGAAAATGTCCAAAATAGGTCCTGAAACAAGTACTTTTGTAGTTTTTATTATTCATATATGAGCTTGTCAAAATACTTGTTGTTGACATTCATTCTGTCGCCATACAGTATAGACAAACAACCAGCCATGCATTTCAGGTTCATCAAGATTTATACCGTTTTTGTTTTGGTTTCCTGTTATGTAAAAAAAATAAATAAATAAGCTAAAAATAACCACATTATAGCAATGTTTTTTTTTTTACCGTACTTGCAAAGGTTATTTTGTTTAAGAAAACCTTAAGCGTTGATGAGCATGAGTGCGTGTGGTCAGTAGTGTTGGGCAGCACATTTAATGGGTAGCAACTTTTTCCAAAACACCGGATCAAAAACCTTGTGCGGGCAACCGCCTGATTTTATATATTTTTTTAAACTCCACAAGATGGAAGTAATTGAAGTATCGTGAGTGGTCAGCATCCAGCAGCTTTATCTAACTCGACATGCACTTTAAAATGTTGCTATGCCCAGTTATAGTGTGAAGCCATGAAGAAATGAACTATCTTCTTCCGATAAACCCATTTAAACTATTAATTTATATGCAACTACAATTTGTGATGCTTATACTTGATACTTTATATTGACAAATGTCATGACTTCAATATTGTTCAATTAAGGACACGTATTACATATGTCTAGTTGTTGTGCTAATGTGTGCTTAACTGTTGTGTAGCTGCTTGCTCTTAGTAGCCTACCATGTTAACCTTCTTGGAAATGACTTTACTGAAATACAAGATTAAGATCAACCATGTGTGATTATTGGAGGACATTCAGTGTTAAATGGCTGCCGGACTGCTTGTATTGGAGTGCTTATATCAGAGATTTGATCCAAACTGTTTTTTTGCTGCTATCAGACCAATAGTCGATATCAATTGGGACACCCTTAATCACTAGGTTAGTATTAACTTCATAGTATTATGGGGCACGGCGTGGCGCGGTTGGGAGAGTGGCCCTGTCAGGAACCTGAGGGTTCCTGGTTCAATCCCCATCTTCTACCAACTTCATCACGTCCGTTGTGTCCTTGAGCAAGACACTTCACGCTTGCTCCTGATGGGTCGCGGTTAGGGCCTTGCATGGCAGCTCCCGCCATCAGTGTGTGAATGTGTGTGTGAATGGGTGAATGTGGAAATAGTGTCAAAGCGCTTTGAGTACCTTGAAGGTAGAAAAGCACTATACAAGTATAACCCATTTACCATTTACATTATTGGAAACCTATGGCTGTAGGCAACTGCCTGTTTTTTAAATCCACAAGATGGAAGTAATTGAAGTATTTTGAACTGTCATCATCAACAGCTTTATCTACCTCTGCATGCGCTTTAAAACGTTGCTACTCTATAAGTGTGAAGTCATGAAGAAATACATGACATTATATTACCTTGCGTATACACCCACACAAAGGACAGCTTTAAAAAAGGATTCACTACACACCTTCAAACAAAGCCCTTTGCCAACTGTCAATGAGCTACAGATGTTCTGCATTGAGTTTTTCTTCGGCGATTAGGCAAACCCAGCATGGAGTGCCTGAAACTCTAAATATGTGGACGTAGTTTCCGCACAGTCCATGCAAATACATTGTTTTTTATTAAAAAAAATATTTTGTTATTAATGCACGTTAAAAGCACAATGCCATTTTTGATTGGGTAATTTGTTATAAAAAACCCAATTAGGATTATGCCAAACTGAAAAATCTTTCAACAATTTTACGTAAAATACGCATTTAAGCTGGAAAGTGTGTTTTATCCGATTACTCGATTAATTGAACAAGCTAATTGAAAGATTACACAATTACCAAAATAACCGATAGCTGCAGTCTTAAAAAACTCCCCTTAAACATACTAGCTTATGTATACAGTACACCCACAGCATTAGAGGACTCCTTTATTTTAAAGGCTTCACTACACATCTTAAAATAAAGCCTGGTGCTTTGCCAATTGTCCATGAGCTACATATGTTTTGTCATTTAGTTTTTCTTCGGCCAATGGCCTAACCCAGCTTGAATTTGCTGTTAAAATGTGTAATGTTAGCACTGTGGCTTACATAGCTATGCTAGTGTTGCTAACATTTGTGGTCAAACCCACCCACCCATCCTCAGTCAATGTTACATTGTTGCAACTTATTTGCTGTGTTCATTACTTCTGACAGCTGTAATATGCATGCCAGGCATGTAGTTGACAATTGTAGTACTACTAAAACTAGAAATATAATTGGTAATAACTAGTAAACTGATACAAACATCAATAATATTTACATGATGGAGATTATTTGACATTGTTTTAGTGAGATGTGTGTTTTAGTTCAACTTTTATTAATAATAGAATAAATTGATATTACTCCAAAGATCGCCTGTACAGTAAATAAAGGTGGATGCAGGGGCGGTTTGACTCTGAAACAGATGAATTAATGGTTATTTCATATTTGGAAATAAGTACTACTAATACTAGTAGTACTACTTTACCAACAGTTTCAAACAAAAGTGTTAACACGAGTATTAACCACAACGTTACCTGTGGATTTAGCCCTATAATAGACCAAGTTGCACCGCCCATGTGGAAGAACTGACCTTTATCCTCAGAAAATTCCCACAGATACACGCCAACATTTTGTCAAGTCTTTCCTAGAGTATTGAAAAGTTGTGTGGACATTGTATTTTCTTCCATTTCTACTATAAAGTACTTCTGTCCATAAAATGCATTAGCTCCTAAAACCTGACGCTTTGGCTCGCAGCGATGTTCTTCACAGCCAGCTGCAACAGTAGCGCGAGACAGAAAGGTCATTTTGGGAAAGCCTTAACAGCCCAACTCTTTGCGTTCCCCTCAAAACTGTACGTGAGTCATGTATGGACCTCTTGTTCAGTCACTTTCATCACTCTGTTTCAACATAAAGAGCAAGTAGTGGAAAACTCCTAATTGGGAGACCAGAAGCACATTTTCCAGGTTCTTTTTCATCTTCATTCCTAGAATAGCGCATTCATCACTGTTTGCCTTGTGGACGTCCTGCTTTTCCAGTCCACAGTGACAGTGTGTGACTCACGCTGCGTGACACACTGCAGCTCCCGACATGTCCTCAATGCACGGCGGAGCACCGCTCGATGATGACCACAGTTTAGGGCTTGCCCGGACTCTTTGGATGTCCGTTTTGCTTTCTTGTGGCTTATGCGGAAAAACGCATGGCTTTCATTTTTAGTGGAAAATGTGAGTGTCTTTCTTATCGATGGCCACACGAGTCATTGTTTGTGCGCAGGAAGTCTTTTGTTGTTAAATTTAGTGTATGATACACTCTCATATCTGTTTTGCCTGATAAAAAACAAAATACAGTCCCTCAATGCTCAATAGATTAACAGGCACTGACATATGGGGCACCACACCAGCCAGCAGAGGAAAAACGGTGCTATTCCCATCAGGTCTGTTTTTTGTGGCAGTGCCGTTACTTCCGTGGTTGCGACAAGTCAAGGATGCACAGAAACTGGCTTTGGTTTCATGGGTCAGAGAGAAGGAACTCCTAATGTTGTCCTGCTGTCATTTGCATTTAACTGTGATGTCCTTAAGTTTTTTCATGCATGAGGCAGCACTAAAGGCCCTGTATTATGCAAAGTGGATTTTTTTAATGATGTCTTAACAGCAGTGGCTCCCTAAAGCCTGTTTATGAACCCAAAACGTGAGCGAGATCAATCGTCTCTCTCATTTGTTTGCTCATTAAAGGAAATCCTTCTTCAGGCTTTGCTACACATCTTAAAATAAAGACTGAAACTCTGAAAGCTATCTGTCAGCAACAAATGTTAGCGTTTCCCAGCCATTCATTCATTTGGGGAGGCCCCTCAATGACACATTTATTTTGTGCTACCTCTTAAGAATTATCTATGCTTATTTTGAAACCTTTTTTTTGTCACTTCTGCTTACGTTATGATTGCTGTTTTATGTGCAGAAGTAATTGCTGACATGTCTTTAAGAAATATTTGAGGCATTTCCTAAGTCTGGGTGATATTTTTATTGATGTTCTAAAATCAATATAGTCATAATGACAGCTGTTTACTTTGTAAATTGTGTGCCATACACTTCAGTGAGTGTATGGCACACTCGCTACCTGTATTGACACTGCACTGATATTGTGTTAGTGTTTCATAATGGTTATATATTGGCCTGCAAATAAAATGTATAGTTTTTTGGTTTTAAACAAATAACTGTGCAAAAGGACATATGAAACGTACTGCTCTGGTCAATGAGCCAAATGGTAAACAGAAAAAGAACATTTTCCCCTTTTATTTGGAGCTGTTATCGTATTTCCCGGGATATAGAGCGCACCCACCAAATTTTAGAAGAAATAAATATTTTTACATATATTAGCCGTAGCAGACTAATATATGTAAGTGTAGAACTTTATAAAGAATATATAAAGTATGTAGAATATATAAAGTAGAACTTTCTACTTCTAATTATACCACAGATGTATACTGGTACGAAATAGTTTGTAAATATTTATTTACATACCTTAATTGTTTTCAAACAGTACCTGTTACACAGCAGTAAAACGGCTGATCAAACAAAACAGAAGTCATCCTCATGGACCCACTAGCTGCTGAAGCCAGCTCTCCAATCAGCCAAGCAGACTTAATAACTATACAGTAAAGTTTTGGTAAATTTACGAAACTGAAATGATGCAAAAAGCATGCCATTGTACGTTAATAACATTTAGATAGCTTTAAAGCAGATTAAAGAGGTCAGACAGTCTTGATCTATGTTTTCCTCGTCTTTAAACGCCTGAACTCGAGTTAAGCACTTTTCACAAGAAAACCTGACACAAGGCTTTGATGTGATCAAATAATTAGCAGGCTTCCATCCAAGAGTCAATTGTTTGATGTAGAAATATAGCTTTTGCAGTGGGAAAAGACGCTAAATCGCTTTGAAACACTTCCTAAGACCACGCGTCGCTTCACCCCGTTTTAGCGTGAACAGCATTAGCCAGGGGTTGAATGAGGAATGCTTTACATAAGATCTTCCAGCATACACACTTCCCTTTTAGACGGGTGAGAAAAACGGCATTAGTGAACAACATAGCTCATCCGTTGACATCATCAGATACCACTCTGTCCTTACAAGTTGACTCCATGTTGACGAACGGCTCCAGATAAACAAATAACTCTCCTTACTGAATTACGATTTGTTTGATTGCTTCAGATTCTTAGGATTCCTGCAAAAACACACAAGAGCTTCTAGAAACAAACTTTCAAGAGAGCGGAACGCTATCTATGCCGACCAAAAGTTTTTTTTTAGGAGCCAATTTTAAGTTAGGAGGCGTGCGTGTAGTATCACTTTAAAAAGTGACACCGCCAACTACTGGCCAGACATACATATTACAGTTTTTTAATGGCAATATACATTTCCACATCTTGTATGCATATAATGAAAGGAATATTAATACAAACAATGGCCGCAAATATACTTGCATGTATTAAGTGTCAAACTTAAATCAGCATGTGCAGACGTTTTTTGTGCCCTTTACACCCATTACTAACACTTGGTTAATATTCAAGTCACAAAATGTAAATGGAGTATTGTTGGCGGTTTTTGAGGTAGTTATTTATTGGGCTATATGGGCGGTATAGAGGATTTCCCATTGGCTCCATTGTAATCAGACTTTTACTTGCATTTATTTACCAGTTAGATTGCATCAAAAATACATCCGTCATAATGTCTTTCATAATGATTGTGAACGATAGGCAAAACTCAAAAGTGCAGTTCCCCTTTAAGTTGAAGTGGAATGGTTGTTTTTTGGCGACACCTAGTGGCCACAATAAGTAAGTTGAAGCTCACGATGCAGTAAGTCAAGTGATGCGGACACCTTTCTTACTGAATACTTACTAATGGGCTTCTGCCTTCCAGAATGTGTGTATAATATAAAACTATAATTATTAGATACTTGTTTATATTGACAAATGTGCTGTTTTAAAATGCAATATTGTTTAGCTAAGGACACTTATTGCGTTTTGTTCGCGATTGTGTGCACAGCTGTTGTGAAACTTCTTTCTCTTAGTAGCCTATAGTCGACCATGTTTACCTTTTTGTAAATGACTTCACTAAAATACAAGAAGACCAACCCCGTCTGCTTATTGACAGACATTTAGATATTAACTGGCTGTCCAAAGTTGCACAAGCAAACACGCTGCAGGACTGCTTGTATCATAGCTTATATCGGAATGCTTGCGTCGTAGATTTTAGATGCAAGCTTATTTTTCTATCTGGCTCTGTCTGCTAAAGAAAATGTTCTTAGCTGTTGGGGTAAAACTCCTGCCTTGCCAGAGATTGTGACAATGAACTCCTCAGCACTATTTCTACCAACTGAGCAGTTTGGTCCCAACAGCTATTACAACATCGGTTCTGTTGCTCCTGACATTATTCTACACGACAAAACAGATAAAAACTTGGAAAAGCACGAAGATCAACAACTTCTTCTTGTGCGGTGGGGTCAAGGAATTGGATATCAAGACTCTCCCGGATAAATATGCAACGTTTTTGCTCGGGTAAAGTTGCATGTCACGATTTAACTTTGCTTCTACAGCCATGTTACCTTTTTGTTGCACACGTCGTTTACGAGTATGCATGTTTTCCCCATCTTTATCCAAATATAACTATAGATGTCAACATTGTGTATGTGCTAAAAACTTCATTTATGATTGCTGCCTTTGGTAAAAACTTAACTGTTTTAGATTTTGCTCACATTTGTTTGCTTTTATTTAGACTCGCCGAGTTGGTGCTTTATGAAACACTTGCGTTTTAAGAACTCCGAAACAAGATAAAATACTAATAATATCAAGATAATTCTTAAATGGGAAATACTAAACGTTAAAAGTATATCAAACAAAACTTTAAGTGAAGTGATCACTGCGAACTTGTGCGCGCTTTGACTCGATCTGCTCCCTTGGTCTAGAAAGCGTGTTGCGTGCCACTTGTCGTTTTTCATAAAATCTTGCAATCTTTCGCCCGTCTTGATTACCTCTCAAGGAATTTTAAAGAAACCTTTTATTATTTTTGCGTTTTGAATGGTTCCAACAGCCTAAAACAACGCAAGCATAGGGCAATTTTCTTCCAGAAAGGCAAAATGCTGGCCAGAACGCTATGACGCTCGCTGGCACACCACTTCGAGTCTCACATCGTTACATGACGTTAGGTGTATACAACTTATATTTTTGGTCAAAGGGAGCTACTTTTTCCCTAACTTCCTCATGCACTTTAAATCATTACCAAAGTTAGAAATATATTTATCCACATTGTACGTTTTCTAACCAGTAAGTGTTAGAAATGACATTACACCTCAACACACATTTGGAGCTTTAATGTGTGTTTTCCTTTCTGCTTTGTCAAGCATGCCAAATCCCAATAAAAGCCAAAACAATTAGTTGGGCATGATGTGTGACAATTACAACCTCTCTCCAATAATTGCCTACTTCTAATTATTGTCAGTTGTAAACACTATATTAGGTGCATTTACCATAGTTTTACTTTTAGTTCAGTGATTCTCAAACTGTGGTGGGACACGGGCTCCTTCTAGTGTACTTGATTAAAGTACAGTAGGGGTGTAACGGTACGTGTATTTGTATTGAACCATTTCGGTACGGGGGTTTCGGTTCGGTGCGGAGGTGTACCGAACGAGTTTCCACATGGACATATTAAGTAGCGTACTGCACGTTGTGTAAACAATACTCAAAATGCCGGACATTTGAGGCATTTAAGAAATTCCGCCTGGACAGCTACGCAAAAGAGGACATGTCCGGTGAAAAGAGGACGTATGGTCAGTCTATACGTAGCCCGGTCGCTGCTAGCATGCTAGCAAAAGAGGACATGTCCGGGCTAGGTCGTAGATTAAGATTAAGATTAAAGTACCAATGATTGTCACACACACACTAGATGTGGTGAAATTTGTCCTCTGCATTTGTCCCATCCCCTTGGGGAGCAGTGGGCAGACTGACCATACGTCCTCTTTTCACCGGACATGTCCTCTTTTGCGGGGCTGTCCGGGCGGTGTTTCTTAAATGCCTCAAATGTCCGGCATTTTGAGTTATGGTTGCGTGTATTAACAATGTACGTTCAGGGTTAAGAAGGGTTTAAAAACAAAACAAATTGTGCGCGCAGCAGCATTCCTGAGGGAGGGGCAGAGAGAGAGCGAGAGAGTTATGATAAACGCGCATGCGTCGCCAGACTCTGCTTTTTATCCATAGATTTATCAGATTTCATTTTTTATTATCTATAGCAGGGGTGTCAAAAGTGTGCCCCGGAGGCCATTTGCAGCCCACAGCTAATGTTTTAAAGGCCCATTGCACATTCTAAAAATACTATTAAAATAAACAAAAACATAACAAAACTGAAATAAAAAAGCTTAAAGGTTAAATGTAATTTAGAAAAAGTTGCAATGTTGACTAATAAAACAAAGCTGTTTTTTTTTCTTTCAAACTGTCATTGCTCAAAACATAATATTGAATCAAAATCAATGTTATTATGAATTATTGACCTATCCAAGGTTCCGATTACTTCACATCAAATATTCCAGTAAGAAAAATATTGTTGGTGGAAGATTTTGCAAATTTGGTAAATAAATAACCCAAAAATGTATATTTTGTTGTTTTCTTACTGTACCGAAAATGAACCGAACCGTGACCTCTAAACAGAGGTACGTACCGAACGAAATCTTTGTGTACCGTTACCCCCCTAAAGAACAGTGTTTTATTTTCATGTATTCAAACATTGTGTAATGTTACCGTGGCCCAAATATTCAATATACTTGTGAAATAAAACCTCTGCCTTGTTATAAAGGAATATATAGGCCTACTTCGTTACTGTATTTTAATGTGGGCCAATATGGTGGTACTTGGAGAGACACGTTTTTTCTGAGGTGGTACTTGGTCAAAAAAGTTTGAGAACCACTTGTTTTAGTTTAACAGCATCAAGAAAAATCGCATGCTTTGCGGAATTTCCTACTAAATTGACATGCAGACACACAAAGTCATCGCAGTCGCACGCCAAACATTGGACACACACGTCTAGCGCCCGCCCAGCCTGATGCTATCTCCCCCTCTCACGCCATAACTCTCCCACTTCACAAGATGCCAGTCGCGATCTGTGCCGGAGATAATCCTTCATGCCATGTTGGCCCCCCCCCCCACTTCTTCCGTCTCTCGTCATGTCTTTTTCTTCTTTCTGACTTTCTACCTCGGAATGATAGCAGCGCGAGACGGAGGAGTTGAGACGTGACACACTCCCGGCTGCTAACGATCGATTGAGGAGAGCTGATAACCCTAGCGCAACATCTGATTAGCTGCCATTTATCACTCCTGGGTGCAGGCATGGAGGAATTTGCGGCGCTCGACCTGGCAAAGCTTCACTTTCCCCCTCGTACGTCTTCTAATTTTCTCCCCCCCCCTGCTTTTATCTACACTTATTTTCTCTGCACTACTTGATCTTCATGCAGGTTTGAGGAGCAACACCTGCTCATACATGCTGTGCAGCTTTAAACTGCTCATCGGAACATTCTGCTATAGGGGCTCATGTAAACACACAGCATAATGATCTTTTACAGAAGTGCAGTATGTGTACTGTGCAACAGTGAGTGTCATTCAATAATGCTTGTGCCTAGGGCTGGACGATATGGCCTTTTATTAATATCTCGATATTTTTAGGCCATGTCACGATACCCGATATATATCTCAATAATTTGCCTTAGCCTTGAATGAACACTTGATGCATATAATCACAGCAGTATGATTATTCTATGTGTCTACATTAAAACATTCTTGTTCATACTGCATTAATATATGCTAATTTTAAACTTTCATGCAGAGAGGGAAATCACAACTAAGTCAATTTACCAAAACTGTATTTACTAAACAGTTATTAAGCAGTGGCACAAATATTCATGTCATTTCCAAAACACAAAGTGCAAGATTGTCAGAGAGATTTTTTAACAAGCTATTAGTGCACTTTTGTGCATGATGTCTCTAAGATGACATATCAAAACAACACTAAATTAAAGTGCACTTTTTGTACAGAACGCCACTACAATAGTTTAAAACAAATAAAGTGCATTTTTGTTCATGATGTCACACAAGATATTTCAATAACTGTCAAATAAACATGAGCTGCATAAAAGGAAATCAAATAGTGTATGTCCTTCGCTATGTGGTAGGTTCCTGCGGATGTTATCTCCTTCTGTTGTGGACTATTTTTTTCATACGTTGTTGATCTGGAAATGGTTGCTTCGGCATTTTGTTGGTGTGGCACCGAACGGAGATGTTGACATGCAGAGTTTCAAGCACTCATTCTCTAGCGGGTGACTTTTCAAAAAAGCAACGCTTTTCCCACATGCTTGACATATGACGGTATTCTCCCACTTGAAGCCAAACCACCGCCAGACGATGGACCCCGTGCTGTTTTTCTTGGGAATTAATTATTCTTCCTTCATTTGTTACCAGATTCGCACCTTCTTTCTCTCGTATTACCGCTAGCACCACAGCTAACGTTACCCATACTGCTACCTCTCTGCTCCGCGAGAGCGTATGAGGTTGCACGCGCGACAGTTTGTGACGTATGTAAAGTGCGCTTGTGTTATGTCTCTGTGAGAAGGAGAGACAAGAAAGAGTGAGACAAGCCTGTAGTGTAATGCCCGCAGCTAAAGGCAACTGTGTGAGAATGTATACTCGAATATCACGATATAGCCATTTTCTATATCGCACAGAGACAAACCCGCGATATATCGCCCAGCCCTACTTGTGCCTCAAAGTGTGTGTATTTTAACACACATCTGCAGCACCATAAAGTTGTCAGACTTTTGTGTGGTGTGTCAAAAGGCATCCATCGACATTGTGCAAAACAGATCATTAACTAGGATTTTATGTGTGTGTGTGTGTGTGTGTGTGTGTGTGTGTGTGTGTGTGTGTGTCTGTGTGTGTGTATGTGTGTGTGCGTGCGTGCGTGCGTGCGTGTGTGCGTGTGTGCATGCGTGTGTACGTGTACGTGTGTGTTTCTACCCTTCTTGAGACATCAACAAGGAAAAGTACCTTCCATATGAGGACCAGTGAACAAGTTAAAACCGAAGTCATGGTCCCAATACGGAAAACCATTGCATCTGATAGAGAATGTCTCATTTGCATCCCTGGTGGTGAAATCTATCAAAATTAGGGCGGTTCCAAAAAGGAGGGATTTTTCAAATTGACTGGGTGTCTGTTTTAAAAGTGCTCCCCCTCTGGCCAACATATGAAATAACAAGTGTGTGTAAACATGTGAAGTGCTCCCCCTCTGGTCAACATATGGAATAACAAGTGTGTGTAAGAAATTGAAATACGCCCCCTTTGGCCAAAATTTATTAAAAAAATAAAATAAATATGTATATAGAGACATACTGTAATAACTTGAAGTAAATAATGAAGCTTAAAAACCAATCACAAACACAAATTTCAAAAAATAATAAACTAAAAGCAGTCTTTTTCTCACAATGTGTTGACTTTTTTCTTATAAAATTGGGAACAATTTCTCATATTTTTTCTGTTTCTGCAATATTGCAATATTTTCTCGTAAAATTATGATTTTTTTAATGTAAAATTATTACTTTTTAATACAAAATGGTGACACTTGTTTTTCTTGTAAAATAGTGAAATGTTTTGAGTAAAATTATGACCTTTGTCATAATTTTGCCAAGTAAAATCCCGATTAATATTATAATATTGCCAAAATTTACTTTTGTCAAGTAAAACTACGACTCTTTTCACAAGCTTTTCTTGTAAAATTGCGACTGTTATTGAGTAAAATTCCAACTTTTATCATAATATTGCACAAATGTTCAGTTTTTCTTGTAAAATTTTGACTTGCATAGAGTAAAATGACGACTTTTATTATAAAACTGCCAAAATTCTAAGTTTTTCTTGTGAAATTGTGACCTTTTTCTTGTGAAATTCCAACCAATTTTTCACAACAAGCTTTTTTATATTTGCATAGTATGTATATATTATTAATGTTGTAAATACAAATCTTTATATATCTAGCAATGGTGGTCCTAAAGAGGTAGGCATTATTCGGAGGTCTCAAGAAGGTAACAAATACAAGTGTGTGTGTGTGTGTGTGTGTGTGCGTGGGCGTGTGCGTCCGTGCGCACGTGCGCAAAAGACAAACATCAAAGTCGTCATTTAGATTTCCGTGTCAATGCATAGATGCCAGTGAAAGCAGAACCAAGAGCCACATTAAAAATTACCAGGAAAAATAGTCATTAGAATTAAATTTTAATATGATGAAAATAACTGTATTTCATTGGAAAAAAATATCTAACGCAACAAAACTGTAATTTTACCAAATGACAGGTGGTATTTTAACAACTTCATTAGTGAAAGATTACATCTTTTTTCTTGTTTGACTTCATTCTCATAAAAATTACTTGAAAAATTAATAATTTTCTTGTAATACCTTATTCTGGTGAGATTACAAGTTATGTTTCCCTTGAAAATCGCTACTTTATCCTTTTTAAAATTCCCATTATGCAAAACCAACTTGTTTTACCTGTTGGTACCTGCAGCTTTTGTGTATTTGGGATCCTTATAAGTGCCGAAAATGAGAAATCAAACCGAGGCATGGCGGATATATTTATAAAACAATCTTGCCAAACGAGCCGTTTGGAATTTGAGACTTCAGTGACGTATGTTGCCTTAGTTACGTCAGTGGATACCTCCGTTTATGGAGGTACCCGAAGAGATTTGCGTGACTCTGCAAGTTCCTTATTTTTCTCTATCCTCTTGTTGTAGGGCAGACTTACTTGTATATGCACACCAATTTTAAAACCCTCCGCTGTTGCCATTTTTAATTTATGTCTATCAGTAGACTCCATATGGAAGTGCTAAAACTACAACATGGCTGTAAATAAGAGGCACATAAATAAGACCGCCCACAAAAAGGGCGCATTCGGAAGAGACGGTCAGGAAGGGGCTTGATGCACCACCATTACATGTTATGTAGACCGCAAGGAAGTGTTTTAAATGTAGGAAAAAAATCATAAATGACCCCTTTAAATGTTAAAATTGAATATTCCACTTTTTAATCTGAAAATTCAAACTTGTTCACATTCACATTTTTCCCCCCGTAACACTAACTTTTTTCTTTTGATACACATTTTTATTCATATAATGGCAACAAATGTTAATTATTTGTAATTATTAAAACATTTATTACTCAAAAAAGCTCTGTTACTTTTGCTAAAAATTTACAGTTTAAAAAAAATTGAATAAAACAACTTGTCATCCATCCCTCCATCCATTTTCTACCACTTGTCCCTTTCGGGGTCGCGGGGGGTGCTGGTGTCTATCTCAGCTGCATTAGGGTGGAAGGCGGGGTACACCCTGGACAAGTCGCTATCTCATCGCGGGGCCAACACAGATAGTCATAATGCAAAATAAAATTTTCCTCAAAATATTGCTTTATTCTCTTTAAAATTACGACTTTGAAATAATACTCCCTTTGAAATAATACTTTTTTTCATTGTGATAAATACTCCTTGGTAACACACAAGCAGTACAAACAAGGCTGTATGATTGTGTTGATGCCAAGATTGTAATAATACATACTGAAGATTTTGTTATTATAATGTGTGGTGGACCTTGTATTATATTTGTGTTCTCGATTAACGCGGGGGTTACGTTCTAGGACACCCCCCATTTCACTCTAAAACCGACATTGGTTTCACATAAAAACTTAATTGGGTACTCAAATCTCGAACCAAATGTATAAACTTTAGGATTTGATGCTTTGGCATTGTTTAACATAAGTATCCAACATTGTAACATTTATAGATAAAAGAAAAAGAAAAAAAGAGTAAAATATTCTACGTCCCCTTTAAGGGGTCATATTATGATGTATTTTCTACATGTACAACACTTCCTTGTGGTCTACATAACATGTAACAGTAACGGTCAAAATTTTACATAGACTGTTTTACAGACCATTTTCAAACTGCTTTCTGACCATCTCTTCAGAGTGGGCCATTTTGTGGGTGCTCTTATTTCCGTGCCTACACTCCGACTGTGTCTCCGCCCCGTCAGGTGTGTGGTTTTTAGCGCTTCCATATGGAGTTTACGGTCAGATATAAATACGAACTATACGCTACACTTGATTAGAAATGGCGACAGTGGAGAAGGCATTTGCGTGTACGAGCCAGTCTGCGCCACAACAAGAGGATAGAGAAAAAGAAAGAACATATCAACTACAGCTTCTGACTACCATGGTAGACTCGTGTAAAGCTCTTCGGGTAAAACTTTACCATATATGGAGATGTATGCTGACGTCAGACTTGGGAAAAATGTCACAAATTGGTCAAATTCCATACTGCTCTTTTGGAGGAAGTATGAAAGAAGGCAATGTTGCTTTATAATTATATCCACCATGCCTCCATGGCTTGATTTCACACGTTTGGGAATTATGCAGATCCTAAAATAACACAAGAACAGGTGCCAATAGGTAAAAAAAGGTTTTTTTTTTCAACTTTGAGGTTACTACCCCTGTAGTGCTACAGTGCCTCCTATTGATATATAATTAGTGCTGAGGGACGGCGTGGCGAAGTTGGTAGAGTGGCCGTGTCAGCAATCGGAGTGTTGCTGGTTACTGGGGTTCAATCCCCACCTTCTACCATCCTAGTCACGTCCGTTGTGTCCTTGGGCAAGACACTTCACCCTTGCTCCTGATGGCTGCTGGTTAGCGCCTTGCATGGCAGCTCCCACCATCAGTGTGTGAATGTGTGTGTGAATGGGTGAATGTGGAAATACTGTCAAAGCGCTTTGAGTACTTTGAAGGTAGAAAAGCGCTATACAAGTATAACCCATTTATTATTTATTTATAAATAGCTCAAATGTTTTTGTTTTATCTACTTCCTGGTCCACAGGTTTAAATATTTAATTAAAATGCTAAGTTGTCAAAATTAGGTCACCAAGTTTGGTATATTTAGATGAGTTCCTCATCATTTAGGGTTTCGTCATAGATCGCAGTCAGTAAACACTAGTGTAGTCTGTCGCCTTTTGGAATTTGCAGCCCGCCCCGGTGTTAAAAAAAAAAGGCTGTTAACCTGCTGAACTACGACTCGACGTAGCCTTGTGTGCCGAGTCAACTTCATCCATTATCACAGTGACGGCCCCTCCCCAACGTTTGCTCATTGTGGTAATGGAGCTGAGCACGGTGTTCAGGAATTAGGTAATCAGGACAAACAGAATTCCTTCTTATGTGAGGACACAGAGAGGCCCTCTGGGAGTTATCTCGATAAAACGATGACAGAAGAAGAATAAAAGGTAAAAGAAGAAGAAAGGATGTTTAGGTGGTGATGATGATTTAAAGCCTCAAGAGGAAGGAGTGTGTTTATCTTTGCTTCAAAATGTTGTTCCTTTACATATGGCTTTAAAGTGGATGGTTTATGGCAGCTATTTTGTAGAACAAGGCAATTTTAAATTGTTATGGAGGCCACATTTTCAAAAGATTTTCAACAGATCAAAGGAGATCAAATATTTTTATATGACAGGAGCACTCTGCTGTTTTTTTTAATGACCTTTGACAGAACTGCAAAAACACTATTCAAAGACTCTGTAGCAGGACCTACTGTATTCACTGTCTTTGAGGACCTGTTGCCAAAATGATTGTCAAAGATCCTCTGACAGAGCCGCTTTTTAAAAACCTACTGAAAAAATACTAGTCAAATATCTTCTTTTTTTACAGTCAAAGATCCTGGAACAGGGCCGAGGGATTCTTGTAACAACATTTAAAGATCCCTTTTTACGACAGAAGGGCTCATGTTTTCAAGGACATACAACAATAATTCCAGTCGAAGATCTTCTATATGAAATAAGTGCTCTGCTGTTTTTGAGGATCTACTACAAAAAAACATTTAAAAAATCCTTCATAACAAGACTCATGTTTTTTAAGACTAGAATACACTCCTGTCTTTTTAAGGACCTATACTGCAAAAGTACAAGTGAAATATCCTCTATATCAGTGGTCCCCGACCACCGGGCCGCGGTACCGGTCCGTGGATCGATTGGTACCGGGCCGCACAAGAAATTAAAAAAAAAAAAAAAAACAACAAAAAAAAGTTGTAATTTTTTTATTAAATCAACACAAAAAACATTATATATCTACATTATACATGAATATAGATCAATACAGTATGCAGGGATACAGTCCGTAAGCACACATGATTGTATTTCTTTATGACAAAGAAAAAAAAACAAAAACATTTTTTTTTTATTTTTTTACTTGGGACTTTCCACGGGCCGGATTTTGGAAGCTGGCGTGCAGTATTTGGCCCGCGGGCCGTAGTTTGGGGACCACTGATCTACCGTGTTTGATGGCTGCAGAAAGAGTGCATATTTTCCCATAAATTCTTTATATTCCGATAAGGCAAACGCAAAAACAGCTTTAGTGGCTCTGGCCGTTTTGATTTCCGACTTAACTGGAACACTCACAACTCGGCTGTGACGTCATTCCCAACTCCGACTTCCAACTTCCGAGGTAAATGGAATGCACCAAGTTATTGTCAGTGTGAGAGGTTGTTGTCTTGAAGGGTTCATTTGCCTGTAAATACTGTCTCTAAAAGTATGCAGCTAAAAAGTGTCTTAAAAATAGGTCTGTAGAGCAAAATCTACGCAAAATGTTGACCAAAACACCACCATTACATGTTATGTAAGACCACAATTAAATGTTTTAAATGCAGATTAAAGGCCTACTGAAATGAATTTTTTAAATTTAAACGGGGATAGCAAATCCATTCTATGTGTCATACTTGATCATTTCGCGATATTGCCATATTTTTGCTGAAAGGATTTAGTAGAGAACATCGACGATAAAGTTCGCAACTTTTGGTCGCTGATAAAAAAAAGCCTTGCCTGTACCGGAAGTAGCGTGATGTCACTGGTTGAAGGGATCCTCACATTTCCCCATTGTTTACACCAGCAGCGAGAGCGATTCGGATCGAGAAAGCGACGATTACCCCATTAATTTGAGCGAGGATGAAAGATTTGTGGATGAGGGACGTGAGAGTGAAGGACTAGAGTGCAGTGCAGGACGTATCTTTTTTCGCTCTGACCGTAACTTAGGTAAAAGGGCTCATTGGATTCCACACTTTCTCCTTTTTCTATTGTGGATCACGGATTTGTATTTTAAACCACCTCGGATACTATATCCTCTTGAAAATGAGAGTCGAGAACGCGAAATGGACATTCACAGTGACTTTTATCTCCACGACAATACATCGGTGAAGCACTTTAGCTACGGAGCTAACGTGATAGCATCGTGCTTAAATGCAGATAGAAACAAAATAAATAAGCCCCTGACTGGAAGGATAGACAGAAGATCAACAATATAACTATCAGGAGACACCGAACCAAACACTGGACCTGTAATTACATGGTTAATGCTGTGCCCCCTGTCGAAGCCTAGCAATGCTGTTGCTAACGATGCCATTGAAGCTAACTTAGCTACGGGACCTCGTCAGAGCTATGATAAAAACATTAGCGCTCCACCTACGCCAGACACCACTCATCTGCTCATCAACAACCGTGCTCACCTGCGTTCCAGCGATCGACGGAAGGACGAAGGACTTCACCCGATCATCGTTGCGGTCGGCAGCTAGCGTCGGATAGCGCGTCCGCTATCCAAGTCAAAGTCCTCCTGGTTGTGTTGCTGCAGCCAGCCGCTAATACACCGATCCCACTTACAGCTTTCTTCTTTGCAGTCTCCATTGTTCATTAAACAAATTGCAAAAGATTCACCAACACAGATGTCCAGAATACTGTGGAATTTTGCGATGAAAACAGAGCTGTTTGTATTGTGATACAATGTGTCCCAATACTTCCGTTTCAACCATTGACGTCGCGCGCAAACGTCATCATACATAGACGTTTTCAACCGAAAGTTCCCCAGGAAATTTAAAATTGCACTTTATAAGTTAACCCGGCCGTATTGGCATGTGTTGCAATGTTAAGATTTCATCATTGATATATAAACTATCAGACTGCGTGGTCGGTAGTAGTGGGTTTCAATAGGCCTTTAAAACTCATATTATGACCCATTTGAGGACTTAATGCTAAAATACTAGTCAGATATTCTCTATATCTGCTATTTTTAGACATATTGTGCAAGAAAAGTTAGTCACTCCCAATTATTGAACAACTCATTATGGCCTTTTCAGAACTTGAACTAATGCTGGTCACACTCTGCTGTGGGATGGCATTCTACTCGTTGCTCAAGTCAGCCAACATGGTTGTGTTGTGGGTACATTGTGACAGTTGATGCTGTCTGTTGCAGAGCACTCAATAGTTCAGTGAGTGTGGACCAGGCCTCACACACGTTCCTCAAAAAGGACATGCCTGAAACAACAACAAGTGAAGGGGGGAAAAAGGCCTCAATGTCGATACTCTTGACCCTCCCGAGTGTGCCGCCGCCTCTTTTTTCTCTATTTTGACCGCGCTGCCTACCGCTGACAAATTTATGAGCCCTCGGCAGACCCGCTTTCCAAACACGATACTGACAGGAAAACAGTCGGAGACATGTTGGTCGGAAGGAAAGGATGAGGGAGGACGAGAAGAGGGAAGAAAAATATGCAATATGCTTTGTTTCCATTTAGCGCTAGCAACAACATGCCACAGTTCAGCCTACTAAATTATGTAAATATGTCTTTTATGTGAATGTATAAAACATTACATACAACTGCACACTTTGCAAACATGATCATGCTCAGTTTTGATGGACGATTTAAGTCATGTTTATTATTGTGGTTGTAGTTGTGCGTCACTAATATTTTTGTTAGCTCATTTACCAGAGCGGGGCAAAAGTATTAAATATTCAATGTAAACGCTTCACTACACATCTTAAAATGCAGCATGGAGCTTAGCCAACTATCCTCCGGTCCGCTACAGACATCGTTTTTGTTTTTCTTCAGCGAATACTAAGCATGATGTTGATGCTTAGCAATGCTAACGGGTAACACTTTAGTATAGGGAACATATTCACCACTAATTAGTTGCTTATTAACATGCAAGTTAGTAACATAATGGCTCTTAATTAGTCATTATTAAGTACTTATTAATGCCTTATTCTGCATGGCCTTATTATACAACCAATTATAAACCCTAACCCTAACCCTCTAACCCCAACCCTAAACCAAATAACTATAAATTAACCCTTTGTTACTTAGAATATGTTCCCCTAGTGTCCAAATAACTCTCAATTAAGTCTTTGTTACTTAGAATAGGTTCCCCATACTAAAGTGTTACCTGCTAACGTTTGTGTCTTCATGTTGCACTCCTTAATGTTACGTTGTATGTGATATATGACATCAAATTGGACAAGGACGGAGTTAAAGGCCTACTGAAATGAATTTTTTTTATTTAAACGGGGATAGCAGATCCATTCTATGTGTCATACTTGATCATTTCGCGATATTGCCATATTTTTGCTGAAAGGATTTAGTAGAGAACAACGACGATAAAGATCGCAACTTTTGGTATCTGATAAAAAAAAGCCTTGCCCCTACCGGAAGTAGCGTGACGTAGTCAATTGAACAGCTCCTCACATTTTCCTATTGTTTACAATGCAGCTAGATTGATTCGGACCGAGAAAGCGACGATTACCCCATTAATTTGAGCGAGGATGAAAGATTCGTGGATGAGGAACATTAGAGTGAATGACTAGAATGCAGTGCAAGACATATTTTTTTTCTCGCTCTGGCCGTAACTTAGGTACAAGCTGGCTCATTGGATTCCACACTCTCTCCTTTTTCTATTGTGGATCACGGATTTGTATTTTAAACCACCTCGGATACTATATCCTCTTGAAAATGAGAGTCGAGAACGCGAAATGGACATTCACAGTGACTTTTATCTCCACGACAATACATCGGCGAAGCTCTTTAGCTACTGAGCTAACGTGATAGCATCGGGCCCAAATGCAGATAGAAACAAAATAAATAAATCCCTGACTGGAAGGATAGACAGAAGATCAACAATACTATTAAACCATGTACATGTAACTACACGGTTAATGCTTTCCAGCCTGGCGAAGGTTAACAATGCTGTTGCTAACGACGCCATTGAAGCTAACTTAGCTATGGAGCTAACGTGATAGCATCGGTCTCAAATGCAGATAGAAACAAAATACATAAACCCCTGACTGGAAGGATAGATAGAAAATCAACAATACTATTAAACCATGAACATGTAAATACACGGTTAATGCTTTCCTGCTTGGCGAAGCTTAAAAATGCTGTTGCTAACGACGCCATTGAAGCTAACTTAGTATAACGGGACCTCACAGAGCTATGATAAAAACATTAGCGCTCCACCTACGCCAGCCAGCCCTCATCTGCTCAACACCCGTGCTCACCTGCGTTCCAGCGATCGACGGAAGGATTAAGGACTTCACCACGATCATCCGTGCGGTCGGTGGCTAGCGTCGGCTAGCGCGTCTGCTATCCGAGTCAAAGTCTTCCTGGTTGTGTTGCTGTAGTCCGCCGCTAATACACCGATCCCACCTACAACTTTCTTCTTTGCAGTCTTCATTGTTCATTAAACAAATTGCAAAAGATTCACCAACACAGATGTCCAGAATACTGTAGATTATGAGATGAAAACAGAGCTATTTTGTATTGGATTCAATGGGGTACCGATACTTCTGTTTCACTGGCTACGTCATGCGCATACGTCATCATCTAAAGGCGTTTTCAACCGGAAGTTTAGCGGGAAATTTAAAATTGCACTTTATAAGTTAACCCGGCCGTATTGGCATGTGTTGCAATGTTAAGATTTCATCATTGATATATAAACTATCAGACTGCGTGGTCGGTAGTAGTGGGCTTCAGTAGGCCTTTAAAGGGTACAGTTTATGTGAAACGTGGATTAAATGCACAATAGCGCTAACTCTCTGAGACAGGTGTGGACAAACATCGCTCAATAGAATTAAAGCTACAGACACACAAAAAAAGGCTGTTAGTTGGGCTGACTAAAAGCACCTAAACTGTGTACAGTGAATTCCAAAATGAAGGCGACATTTTGGACAACACGCTAAGTTCCAATATACTTTGAAGGTGGTCTTTTCAATGTTTATATTTTGAAGTGTCTGGCGCATCTAATCTAGTAAGGATGTGCGAGAGGAAGCTCTGCCCAGTTCTTACTTATGCACGGACACTGTGAGCACTCGCTCCTTAGATAAGGACATTTTTTTGGTTTATGTTGTGTATACTTTGAGGACACAGGAGAACAAGTAGTGTTTTTTCCCCCCATTGTTTTTTAGTTTTGAACATACATTTTTTAAAGCATTTGTATTCTTGTGTAACCTATCACAGATAAATGCCTCTTCCTAAAGAGTAACTGCACTTTTTTGGGGAATTTTGCCTATCGTTCACAATCATTATTTATTACATGACGAATGTTTTTGTTTTTTTTTGCATTCTAAATATTAAATAAATGCCATCAAGAGTTTGCTTATGGCAGAGCCTATGGGAGCTGCAAAATTCCACCTATAAAGCCCTTGAGGTTTTATATACATGATGTAAGTAATATGAAATGTAGTAACAGGCACAACACAACAACATTTACTATTTACATATTTTGATCATTTTAAACATACGCCGCACATTAATTTAAAAAACGCATCACAATCTTAGCTTTTTTTTTTCTTTCTTCATCACTGATTATTACTCACTGCAGACTTTATGAGAGCCAACAAACATAATAAAACATCACTAACTGTACAATGTCTGCTGTCATTAGGGTGCCGACTGCTGGAATGTTCATATATTTATATTTAAGTGAAGAATAACTCATAATCATCGCGAAGAAAATGGATGTGGGGTGTGGGGGGGACCAAGCATCTTTCGTGTCGTCCTCGCCAGTTTCGGGTCCTAAATGGTTGTCAAAGTGTACCAACTTGTCGTAATACCTACTACGACTTCTTCTGTCCAGGTGAGAGGCATGATTTATGATCTAGAATAAACTTACAGGGAGCAAGGAAGCAGCAGACCACTCAATGTAAACATAGGGACAGACGGAAGTGATTAAGGCACCGCTATAAATAGTTTGTCTGTGTTAGCGCTTATAATATCAATATCACTAATACTTTAATAATCAAATCCCGAAATGTAAATAGAGTATTATTGGCGGTTTTTGGATGGTTATTTATTGGACTTTATGAGCGAACTAGAGGAACTCCCATTGGCTCAGCTGTAAGCAGACTTTTATTTACTTTTATTCGCAAGTTAGAATGCATTAAAAAAAAATCCATCCGTCATCTTGACTTCCATAATGATTGTGAACGATAGACACAATTCCAAAAAAAGCGCAGTTTCCCTTTAAAGGTCGCGCTGCTCATTACAGTTGAACTTAATATGGGGTTTAAGACCCAAATTAGAAATGTGGTTCCTACCCAGGGAGCAAACTGACATGTATTTCCAAACATCAACATATACACTCTATTTATAAAATAAGAGTAAAGAACACAACATTGAAGCCCTTTGATGTTGATCTTTTTATCGATAATTCTGTGGAATTGATTGATTTATTGAAGCGTTAATGGAGTGCAGTACAGTGGTACTTCCAGTATATGAGTTCAATTGGTTCTGTCATGCAGTTTCTACCTTAAAAACTTAGCTAAAATCAAACTTGCCCATTGAAATAACAATGTTAACATGTAGCATGCCTTTTAAAAAGAAAAACACATTTTGGGAAAATAAATATTCTATAAAAACAATAAAATTAAAGGTGAAAGACAATTTTTTAATCAGGCTTTTTACTGATCATGTTAAACTCTTGTTTTTTTTAACTATATATGTATTTTTATTGTTTTCAATTGTATTTATTGATATTATTACTACTATTGTTCTCTCAATGTTATGTTAACAACTTAGTAATGTATTATTTATACTATTTATATTACATTTTTACATATATGTTTCATGCTATTTTAGATGGCGTTAATTTGAGTTATTCTCCAGTGTCGAAAGGTGGCGTTTTTTCCTCAATCCTCAGTGCCATGCCATGTTTTGTTTTATTATTGTCAGTAATGCTGTGTGTGCGTTTTCATGTATGGGTCTTCTTCTCTTCTTTTTCTTGTGTAAAGCACTTGTTTGCCTCTAGCCTGTGTATGAAAAGTGCTATATAAATAATGTCTGATTTGATACAATAGATTGTACTAAAAGCAACTACAGTAGTTTTATGCAATGAAATGTAATATTAATGTACTGCATTTACATCGGCAAGCTGACTTCTACGGTATCCCCTTCCAACTGCTCTACTGTCAAACACCATCAGCAGCCCTTTTTTATTGTCTTTGGCTGGCATTATCGATTCATTATGGTGCAGACTAGCAGTGCTACGCTCCAACTGCTGCGTCGAATCAGGTTTTTATTGATTTATTTATTTAATTCAATGAAGATCATCCACTTCTTTTTCCTCAACACTGTACCCCATGCTCACTTTCCTCATTACAATGGTTGGAAACACAAAAGTTATGTCGATCTCTAGCTATAAGTTAATGCGAGCAAGTAAGACCGGATGTTTTGGTCGGGTCTTACGGGGTTCATTGTGACTTTTTCTATGGCGACTTTCGTCAGTCACCTCAGCAACGTATATACGTTGACATGTCGATGAGATGTCTTATTCTGAGCCACACTGAATATATGTCAGACTCCCTCTGCTCATATGAAGGTGTCTTGTTACTGACACTGTTTTTAGGTTGTTTGCAGAGGGTTTACATGTGTCGTAAGTAAAGCTGCTGAAACGCTTTGTGGTCACGTCGTGAGGGGTATTGCAAGATGGAGAGAGTGGTGGGGCGGAGGGGCACAGGGGTGAGGAAAGGGAGACACGACACAAGGGGGGGGCTAGAAAATGAGGTGTTCATGAAGACAGTAAATAGTCCCCCTACCTTGCGGCGATGGAATGCAAAGCCACCAGCAATATTTGCACGTTGGGAGCAGCTGCTTTCCCCTTTTTTCAAAGATATTTTTTCCTTATTTATCAGATCCCGCAGGAGAGATCCATCTCCTGGTACTGACACCGGCTTCCTCCTTGAAATCTGGGAGCACTCCGGCCTAGTCCAGACACACACACACACACACACACACACACACACACACACACACACACACACACACACACACACACACACACACACACACACACACACACACACACACACACACACACACACACACACACACACACACACACACCTGCTGGCCAAACGCAGACAGGACTAATAGATCACTATAGCAGGCCTCTTTATGGCTTCTCCAGCTACATTCTAATTGAATAGCACTTTGTCAACATGATAAATAAACCTTGCTCAACTACACAGGTGTACTTTCGTGTTAGTAAAATTTGAACAATGTTTACTGTCATACTTTTTAGTTAGTTACACAGCAACAGTTGAGTAGTGCAACCAGCATTTCAAAGTGCATGCAGAGGCAGATGGAACATTAATAAAAAAAATGCTAGTCAAAGATATTTTATTTGACAGGAATGTGCTGCTGTTTTAAAGAAACTACTGCAAAAATTGCTAGTCAAATATCATGATAGGAGCACTCTTCTGTGTTTAAGAACATACAGTGACAGTCAAAGATCCTCTATACAGCAGGAACTCTGCTGTAATTAAGGACCAACCGCATTAATTGCTTATCAAAGAGCATGCGATAGGAGCGTTCTTCTGTGCGTAAAGGACTTACAGTGATAATCAAAAATCTTCTATATCCGCAACCGTGCTATTGTAAACATGCTCAATTAACCTCTATATAACAAGAACCCTGCTGTTTTGAAGGGCCTGCTGCAAAAACTGCTAGTCAAAGATCGTGTAATAGGACCGCTCTTCTGCGTTGAGGTACTTACAGTGATAGTCAAAGCTCCTCTATATCAGTGGTCCCCAACCACCGGGCCGTGGCCCAGTACCGGTCCGTGGACCGATTGGTACCGGGCCGCACAAGAAATAAAAAAAAATTAAAAAATAAATAAAATATTTTAATTTTATTAAATCAACATAAAAAACACAATATATACATTATATATCAATATAGATCAATACAGTCTGCAGGGATACAGTGCATAAGCACACATGATTGTATTTCTTTATGACCAAAAAAAAACCCCCCAAAAAAACCACAAGCAACTCTGCAGTTTTTAAGGACCAACTGCAAAAATTGCTATAGTTAAAGGTCTTGTGATAGGAGTGCTCCTGTGTTTAAGCACATACAGTGATAGTCAAAGATCCTCTAAATGAAATAAGCTGTTTTTAAGGGCCTCCTGCAAAAATGCACGTCAAAGATCTTCTCTGACAGGAACTACACTGTTTTTAAGGGTCTCCTGCAAAAAAAACACGTCAACATCCTCTATATTGTAGGAACTCTGCTGTTTTAAGGGCTTACTACAAAAGTGCTCGTCCAAGATCCAAGATCCTCTATAATGCAAGAACTCTGCTGTTTTCAAGCGCTGACTCCAAAAATGCACGTCAACAATCCTCTATAGAAGTGGTTCCCAACCACCGGGCCGCGGCCCCGTACAGGCCGCACAAGAAATAAATAAAAATAAAAAAAAACATTAAAAAAATAAATAAATTATTAAATCAACATAAAAAACACAAGATACACTTACAATTAGTGTACCAACCCCAAAAACCTCCCTCCCCCATTTACACTCATTCACACTCATTCGCACAGAAGGGTTGTTTCTTTCTGTTATTAATATTTCTGGTTCCTACATTATATTTTAATATAGATCAATACAGTCTGCAGGGATACAGTCCGTAAGCACAAATGATTGTATTTCTTTATGACAAAAAAACCCCAAAAAAACTTTTAAAATAATTTTAAGGGGTTTTCTACACAAATGCTGGTCAAAGATCCTCTATTTTAAAGCAACTCTGCAGTTTTTAAGGACCAACTGCAAAAATTGCTATAGTTAAAGGTCTTGTGATAGGAGCGCTCCTGCTCCATGCAGTGATAGTCAAAGATCCTCTATATCAGTGGTCGCCAACCTTTTTTGCACCACGGACCGATTTAATGTAGACATTATTTTTAGGGACCGGCTTTCCACTTGTGCCAGATAAAAATACAGCAAAAATTTGTGCATGAAAAATACAACTCGCTATAACGCTGAATTAGTGGGAGCCCTGGGCTTGTTTCTTTGCAATGAAATGCAGATGGGAATCAGCCTTTGGCTACAATCTGTCACATTTATATTTTGTATGTTCATTAATGTGGCAGCACGGTGGAGGAGGGGTTAGTGCGTCTGCCTCACAATATGAAGATCCTGGGTTCGATCCTGCGCGTGGAGTTTGCATGTTCTCCCCGTGACTGCGTGGGTTCCCTCCGGGTACTCCGGCTTCCTCCCACCTCCAAAAACATGCACCTGGGGATAGGTTGATTGGCAACACTAAATTGGCCCTAGTGCGTGAATGTGAGTGTGAATGTTGTCTGTCTATCTGTGTTGGCCCTGTGATGAGGTGGCGACTTGTCCAGGGTGTATCCCGCTTTACGCCCGAATGCAGCTGAGATAGCCTCCAGCACCCCCGCGACCCCGAACGGGACAAGCGGTAGAAAATGGATGGATGGATGGATGGATGTTCATTAATGTGCATTGTATCATGTCACAAAGTTATAACAAGTATAACAAATGGCAACTTCCTATGAGGAGTTTTAGTGTACATCTTAAAGAAGCTTATTGGTGTGTCTAGTGGGCTAGGCGAAAGTTAAGTTGGAGAAAATGCAGTCGTTTATAAATGATTTAATGTTTCTCTGCGGCCTGGTAGAAAATGCGTCACTGACCGGTACCGGTCCCCGCACCGGTGGTTGGGGACCACTGCTCTATATGACAGGAGCTCTGCTGTTTGTAAGGGCCTCCTGCAAACATGCTCGTCAAATATCATCTATATGACAACAGTGCGATGCTGTTTTTAGGAACCTCCTTCAAAATGGTTCCCAAGTTTTGGAGTGAGTGGCAGACTGGTCATTTTCTATCATGCTTGGCTGCCATCGGGAGTCTTTCTCTGCTTGTTGTAGTCAGGAAGTAGCTGGTCGAGCTGTGTCCCACGACTGAAGGCTCTGGAGGTCCGCAGGGGACTCTCCATGATCTTTGAGCTTACATGTAGCCGTGCGTGTACAGCTTCGCCCACTTTGATCTTCTCTCCTGACCCGGCATCAAAGCTGCCCAGCCAAGGGTCACAGGCTGTAGTTTATTCGCGATGCATGAGTGCATGCAAGCAGCACACCTACAGTACGCGCATATGTCGCGTCACACAACACAAACATGAGCGCCCACACAGGTTAGCGATGTGAGAACTGGGGTCCAGGCAGCAGTGAGGTCAGCCCATTTGCAGACTTGTCAAGCTCCGTAAGCAAACATCTTTAACCTGCAGGCCCATAGCAGTGACAGACAGCTGGGTTAAGTGCTCAACGGGCAGGGCACTTTAAAATGAACAATCTGCAATAATTGCATGAATATGAATGTCAAGTGTTGCAATGAGGCCACGGCAGCTGGTGCATGAAAAAGGTTGACATTTAGCGCTAAGCCAGCAGGTGTGGGCCGTCTTTTCTGCTGGAGCATTCCTGCACTTGACAGGAGGTGATGTGTTTAATATGCTAAGCTGGTTTGTTTGGAAGAAACCAAAAAGAAACCTAAATATGAGCAAGGAGAAATACGATTTAAAGATATGAGATGCTGTGTGGAAAAGCACCAAAAAGCGCTTATTTCAATCAAACAAACATGGCAACCTTTACCGAGGAGGTTTAGGGCCACACTGAAACAAAAACTAAATGAAAGTTTACAAGAAAAACATTTAGCTTTGTCTCCTGTAACACAAAGTGTAGATGTTTTTTACTTAAAAATGTATTAAACTGTTTGGCAATGTGTGTCCAAACTTTTTCCACTAATGGCTGCAGGATGTGAGGGCCACATGGATAACGTTTGTGCATTAAATATGCGAGAAACAATCCAATGTAGGTCAAAATATATGCTAAATGATTTAAACACAACATCAAGTCAAGATTAATTGTCATTTAGCTATTACAACAAAATGAGAAAGTGTTTCTCTAGGAGTTGAGAAGAGGCATAGTGCAAAAGAGCGTAATATTAAAATAGAGGTAATATAGAATATAAAAGCTACGCGCACAAACAAAAACGAACAGTTCAAGAAACATAGCAGCAGAAACTGTCATTAGCATGACTGACAAACATCCGTAGCAGCTCACATATTAAAATGCCAGAGATAAAGGCTTCCTTAAGATATAGATACTGTGGTTAAAAGTTAAAACATTTAGAGTTAAAAGTAAACATTTGAGAATAACTCCCCTTAAAATAGATGAGACATTTAAAAACCTGAGTAACAACTATCCATCCATCCATTTTCTACCGCTTGTCCCTTTTGGGGTAACAGGGGGTGCTGGAGCCTATCTCAGCTGCATTCGGGCGGAAGGCGGGGTACACCCTAGACAAGTCGCCACCTCATCACAGGGCCAACACAGATAGACAGACAACATTCACACTCACATTCACACACTAGGACCAATTTAGTGTTGCCAATCAACCTATCCCCAGGTGCATGTCTTTGGAGGTGAGAGGAAGCCGGAGTAACCGAAGGGAAGCCACGCAGTCATGGGGAGAACATGCAAACTCCACACAGAAAGATCCAGAGCTCAGTATCGAACCCAGGACTACTCAGGACCTTCGTAATGTGAGGTTGCTAATGATTATTTTGCAATTTTGATCCTAGCTTTGTGTAATAGGGCTGCACAATTATGTCAAAAATTATTATCCCATTATTTAGATATTGAAATCACGATTAATAAACATGATAATTCATTCATTTGAAAATTAGTTTTTATTGAACCACCAAAACTCAACTTTGGGTTCTTTGTTCTCTATCCCCCTTGTCTTTGTTGTTCTTTAAACCATCTCTTACTCTTTTTGCCACACGACCGCTCTGTGTTCTATTGCTTGTATTCCGTCACGTGACTTCATCCCGGAAGTGAAAACCAGTGGTGGTCAACCAAGTTAAGATGGCTGTTTTACAGCAAGCAGTGTGCCAACTATCTGAGTACAAAAGAGGCTTAAATCTTCCTGAAAAAAGACGATATGAGCAAAAAAATCTAATAGATTCCTATACTTTATTTAAAAAAGATTTGTCGAGTGATATCAAGGATTATATGGTGATCGCGTTCCCAGACATATCGAACGATTGTGCTCCAGACGCCATTCTACACGACAAAACAGATGAAAACTTGGAAAAGCATGGAGGTCTACAACTTCTGTGTGTGTGGCTGGGTCAAGGAAATTGGTATCAAAACTCTCCCGGATAAATATGCATCGTTTTTGCTTGAGTAATGTTGTATTTCATGATTTAACTCGCGTCTACTGATGTATGTTGTTCTTGCACACGCCATTTACGAGTAGCGTGTTTTTCCACGTCTTTAATCAAAATATAACTATAGATGTCAACATTGTCTATGTGCTGAAAGCTTTATTTATGATTGCTGCCTTTGGTAAAAGCTTAACTCTTTTAGGTTTTGCTCACATTTGCTTTCTTTTATTTAGACTCGTTGGTACTTCTCGAAACACATGTAGCAAACGTGTTGAAGAAATTAAAATAATATCAAAATAATACTTAAGAGGGAAATAATAAACGTTAAAAGTATGTCAAATAAAACCTTTAACGAAGTGATCAATACAGAAGCATGCATTCTTCCACCCTGCTCCCTCAGACCGGAGTGTGAGCTGCTTTTCTCGTTGTTGTTTCGTAAAATCTTGCACTCTTTTTGATTACCTAAACTTTTCGCGATTTGATTGATTCGTACTGCCGAAAAAAACACAAGCATAGGGCATTTTTTCTTCGAGAAAGGCTAAATGGTGCCTGGTACCCATTGAAAACCGAGCTAGCTTGACCACCACGCAAATTTATTGGCCGGGACGTCAGTAAAATCCAAGTATTTGGAGTAGTGTTGCGGAAACAATGTCCTCATATTTTAAGTTTGGGGCAATTCATGCGGCTTGGGTTTTATAAATTTTTATTAGCTCATTAACTCAAATGACAAATACAAATCAAAACTTTTTTATACATCAAATTAATGGATTTAACCAATGAATCGTTGCAGCCTTAGTTGAAGCAAATGCCCCACAAAATGCGTGAGTCAAAATTCTTGCCGCCTTCTTTAATCTCCTCCGCGAAGTAATTCGGTAAAAAAATGTTTGACCTTGGTTTCACAAAATCCATGCCATGTTTGCTTCCATACACACACTATTGCAGGGTTAGAGGAACTTTGCTCAGTGTAAACACATTGACAGATCCTTGAATTGACATTTTAACCTTGATGGAAAACATACTATACAACACTGGTGTCCAAACTAGTCATTTACATAATTTACATAATCCCTTAAAACACCCCTTTAAGTCCTCTTCTGTTTGGCAGTTACGTAATGTAATGTATGTAGCTAAGGTGTTGGTGTAGCTTGTTTACTTCAGATGCAGTCAGTAGTCATTTGTTCAACTTCTTTAAATATACGAGTGGTGCGCCTCAAGGTTCCATTTTAGGTCCTCTCTTTTTCTTCATTTGGGCTACTCATCTGATGGCATGGGAGTTCAGTTCAAAAAACTTGAGAGATTTAAAGTTTTGCAGAAGATTCTCAAAAACACTAGTGTGTTGTCATAGATGATCTTTGCCTTGCTTTTTTGCAGAAGGTCCTTAAAAACAGCAGAGCGCTCCTGTAACTAACTAAATAAGATAAATACACCAAAGTCAAATGTCTACTGTAGAGGATGCTGGTTCTCTGGAATATACAAAATAAGACATACAAGACTCATTCTGTTCTAATTTGTAATACATTTTTTTTCAAATTTGAACAACTCCATAAAACAGCGGATTTGACAAAAATCAGAATGAAGCTGTCCTGACTTGTCACTCAGGTCATATCTTGTCTGGTATTTGTTATAGTTTTCCTATGTTTTACGGCTATTTCTGTTTTAGCGCTCCTTCCTGTGTTTACTTTCTGGTTTATTGAACGCTGTTCTAAACAGCTGCCTTACTTAAGTGATTAGTGTCTCCACCTGCTGTCTCCATTATTCACGCCCCCTTTTGACCTGCGCCATTTACTCGGCGCAGGTCGATTGTTCGCTACAAGCAGTTTTGCTACTGCTTGCTGCATCCTGTTGAGGTCCAGCTTGGTTAAAGACCATTTACGTTTGTTTAGTTGCCTACTTGCACAGTTTTTCCTGTGCCTTGCGTGTGCTTTCTAGCGGCTAACTATCCTTGTCTTTGGCCTCGTCGTATGGAATTAAAGACTTGCTTACTTGCATGCTGCGTCCTGCCGTCCTTTGCGTCCTGGAAACACCACCATCGCAAATATGAGACCAAATTGTTACACAGGTTACATCATACCCTGCAGTCTGAACGTAGCCTAGTTTGACTTAATTTCACAATTTTTTAAGACTTTGAGCCTGGAACGAATGCATTCCCTTTACATTGTTTCCTATGGAGAAAGGTTGAACTTAGAAGTCATCCAGCGTCAATGGCAGGCAGAAGTTCCTCATGAAATGTTTAGTTCTGAGTACAGTCCTTAGCTCTGTCCCCATTCCACCGCATTCCATAGAAGATAAGAAACATAATGATGAAGGTCAGGGCACACGTTTACTGTCAATATGTGTGGCTTCATGTCTCTCGACTCTCGGCAGTAGGTGGATAATGTGCTGTAATTGCTCCTGTGCTGGGCCTTTTGCTCAGATAAATATCTGAGCCGTGGCCCTTAGACTGTGCGCTATCAACAGCTCGCTTTTTGCCGTCTCCATTGTCATACCTGTGTGTCAGTATGTGTGATTGCATCTCATCCACAAGTATTACACACCGAATATAATGTGGAGATGCTTGTCTGAATACTTCACGACTGACAAGCGGAGCTGGGAGAAAAATGTAGAATTGAAATGACTAAAATAGAAAACAGCAGCGTATTTCTACATGACAATGGTTATTACAACAACACAAAGAAACACTGCTCTTATTTGATCGCCCTATAGTCCCGATAGGATTTAAAATTAATGTCAAAACCAAAAAATATGGGAAACTGGGGCTGTAGGCAACCTACCGCTCTCTCCACAAGATGAATAGTCAGCATCCAGCAGCTCTGCATGCGCTTTAAAATGATCTCATGCGTGTTACCATCATTACATTGTTAGTTAGCTACAATGAACTGTTATTAATGCTGACTGGGCAGTTTGCTCCTTGTTGCTATGACAACATCAGTTCTGTTGTCCAATATACTTGTTCATAAATTACATTAATGCATTACAAATCACAGCTATGTTGGTCCACTTTTGAAAAAAATAATATTACAGAACCAGGAAGTGTGGCTAAAATAATTGCGCTAAGAGAGCCCCTCATTAAATACCTTTTGACTTTCTGTGTCCCCGCATTGTCAATGCACTTCAATTCCAACCTTTTCAAGACTCAAATGAGAAAACCATCGTATTTGTGCAGGTGCTTGGTGTTCCAACTCCAATTCTGTGCCTTCTCCAACATCCTGTTCTCTCTTGGGCCGTGCTTGGCACTCTTTAGACGAGAAAATAAACGCACGCAAAAACGCTGCTCGTAAACAAAAAGCAGTGACAGCACACACTTCCCATTCATGTGTGTTGTATTTAACACAACACAAAGACAATGCACACTCAGTGATGTGTTATTTACAAGCTGTCACTCTATTTGGAAAAGAAACCATTGACCAGGAAATTGTTCCTAAAGAAAAGCATTCCTGTCACGTAGAGGCTCTTTGGCTAGCATTTTAAGTAAATATACTGTATAGATTTTTTTTTTTACAGAGGATCCTCAAAAACTGCAGGTTACTCCTGTCAAATAAAGAAATTTTTTTGCTGTAAATCATTAAACACATCACATGGAGGATCTTTGCAGAAAGTTCTAAAAAACAGCAGGTTATCCTGTCACAAGAGAGAATCCGTGAGCATTTTTGCTGTAGGTCATTAAAAACAGCAAAGCACTCCCGTCACACAGAGGATCTTTGACTTGCGTTTCTGCACTACATTTTTAAACCGCAAATAGTTCTGGTTACATAGAGCAGTGTTTTTCAACCACTGTGCCGTGAGATATTGTCTGGTGTGCTGTGGGAAATTATGCAACTTCACCTAATTGGTCCAAAAAATATTTTTTTGCAAATCAATAATTAGAATTTGCAAATAATGTGTCGTTGCTTAGTTTCTGTGCTGTGTAAAACTCGGCAGGGTAACCACGTAATACTCCATGTCAGTAGGCAGAGGTGGGTAGAGTAGTCAGAAATTGTACTCAAGTAAGAGTACTGTTACTTTAGAGATTTATTACTCAAGTAAAAGTAAGGAGTAGTCACCCAAATATTTACTTGAGTAAAAGTAAAAAGTATGTTGTAAAAAAACTACTCAAGTACTGAGTAACTGATGAGTAACCTGTTCGTTTAATGATGATGGCAACAAATAATGCACAAAAACATAAAAATAGCAATGAGCAAATTCACAGCCAGGAGTATCTCTTAAGCAACTAAAACTTAGACTTAGACTTCCTTTTTTATTGTCATTCAAATTTGAACTTTACAGTACAGATAAGAACAACATTCCGTTGCATTAGCTCATGGTAGTGCAGGATAAAAAAGCAATAAGGTGCAGATATAAATAAATAAATAGGTTACTGTACAGATAAATATATTGCACTTTTTCATATGCATCCGCGTTTATGGATTATTATTATTATTAGCCTTTATTTAACCAGGTAAAATCCCATTGAGATCGAAGATCTCTTTTCCAAGGGAGACCTGGCCAAGAGGGCAGCAGCAAGGTTACATTAAAAACAGTAAACAAATACATAAAACATCACATTTACGACATTAAAACTTGCTCACATAACACATGTGCATACAGACAAGGTAGACTGCAGTCCTTTCACAGAAGCTTTAAACTCATTCAACGTAACAAGGGTTTGAAGTTTAATATTCGATTGTAGGTTATTCCAAGCCTTCGCTGCTGAAAACCTAAATGCTTTCTTGCCCAGTTCAGTTCTTACTTTGGGGACGACAAATTGCAGAACATTCATTGAACGAAGATTGTGACTTCCTTGTTTCTTTGTTAAAAGACAAGACAGATAAGATGGAGTGATACCCAGAATGGTTTTGTAGATGAAAACATACCAATGATTGAGGCGTCGAGCACATAAAGATGTCCAGTTAACCATTGAGTATAATACGCAATGGTGAGTAAGGGGAGCGCAGTTGGTGATAAATCTCAGTGCACCGTGGTACACACTATCCAGCTTGTGGAGACAACCAGCAGTAGCATTCATGTACAACACATCTCCATAGTCAATAACAGGTAAGAAGGTTGTTTCCACCAATTTCTGTTTCACAGTAAAAGAAAAGCAAGACTTGTTTCTATAATAAAATCCCAGTAAAAGTTTCAGTTTTTTTACAACATACTGAATGTGCTCCTTAAAACTCAAGTGGTCATCAATTAAAAATCCTAAATATTTAAAAGCACATACTAACATAATTTGTTGCCCATTTCTTGTTAAAATGTTCTCACACAGTGCTGATCTTACAGTTTTTGATGTGGTAAAGAACATACACTTTGTTTTCTCTGCATTTAAAACCAGTTGAAGATAGCAAAGTTGTTCTTGTACTCTGTTAAATGCATGTTGTAGATATTTAAAGGCCTCAGCAGGAGTGGGTGCTGTACAGTATATGACAGTATCATCAGCATAGAAATGGAAAGTTGAGTTCGGAATATTCTGTCCAAGATTATTTATGTAAATAGTGAATAATAATGGGCCCAACACAGAACCTTGAGGGACACCCTTTTTCACTTGCAGTACGTCCGAGGAGGAACCTTCTATCTGAACAGCCTGAGTTCTACTTGTGAGGTAATTTGCAAACCATCCAACTGCTTGCTGAGAAAAACCAATAGCTGAAAGACGTTTGATTAAAATGACATGATCAACAGTATCAAATGCCTTTGAAAAGTCAATAAAGAGGGACAGACAGCACTGCTTCTTGTCAAGAGCTTCAGTTACATCATTTATAAACTTCATAGCAGCAGTAACAGTACTGTGATTTCTGCGAAAACCTGACTGAAATGGTGACAGGATAAAGTTGGTGTCCAAAAAGTCTTTTATCTGTTCACTGATAAGGGATTCAAGCACTTTTGCCAGAACAGAGAGTTTAGAGATCGGTCTGTAATTATTTAGATTACTAGGGTCACCTCCTTTTAATAGGGGGATTACAAGGGCAGATTTCCAATCCAAAGGGATTTCATTTGAAATTAGAGTAAGGTTAAAAATGTGAGTCAGTGGTTCAGCTATAATTTCAGCTGCCAAATTTAAAAAGATCGGCTCCAACTTATCTGAGCCAGCTGGCTTTCTAGGTTTAAGTTGCTTTAGAGCCCTCATGACCTCTGTTGTGGTAAAGGGCGTAAAGTTAAAAACCTGGGTATTTTCAACGGTTCTTTCCGGAGTTAGCGGAACTTCAGTAGAGTTGTCAGAATTGTAGAGAAAACCAGAGGAAATAAAATGATTATTAAAATGACTACCCATTTCTCTTCTGTCACTTACTCTGACACCATCAACAAGTATACTAGGTGGGAGATTGACTGAATTACAGCAGCCGGACAAAGATTTGATGATTTTCCAAAACTTCTTTGGGTGTTTGAGGTTTTCTGTTGTTGTGGAGAAATAAAATTCTGATTTGACTTTCCGAATGAGAGAAGTAAATTGATTTCTTAATTGTCTAAAATTCAACCAATCCGCTTCTCACCCTGACTTGCGTGCCCTGGCCCAAGCAGCATTACGCTCATGCAATACATCTGACAGGTCCGATGTAAACCACTGATTGTCACGACCTTTAACCCTAAATTTTCTAAAAGGGGCATGTTTGTTCACTATACTCAAGAAGTTTTCGTGAAAATATTTCCAACCCAGTTCAACATTATCAAAAAGAGCAATTCTATCCCAATTAAAAAGATGCAAGTCATGTAAAAAAGCTTGCATCTCAAATACTTTCATATTACGTTTTTCAACAAGACGAGGCTAGCTTTTAGGAATCCTTGTGTCTCGCACTACTGCAATCACACAATGATCACTCACATCATTAGGGAAAAACACCAGATGCAACAAATTTAAAGGGCATATTTGTTAGAATTAAGTCAATGAGTGTAGCTTTTTGAGGGCATTTAGGATTAGGTCTTGTAGCTGAGTTAATTAATTGTGTTAAATTTAGAGATTCACACTGTGCTTTCAAAGAGTCAGACACAGATGTGAGCCAGTCCCAGTTCAGATCACCAACCATCACTATTTCATTGTATTTCAGTTGAGACAGAAGCTTCACAAGAGTAGATAGAGAATTACTAGGGGCAGATGGAGGCCTATAACACCCCACTACCATAATGTGGTGATTTCTAGCTAATTCAATTTCAAGTGCTAACAGTTCAAGTTCTTTACTTACTGATTCAGAGAGGACTAACTTAACATCAAACCTCTGCTTAATATATGGATGTATGTTATATTGTCTTTTTTATTCCAGCGAGTTAATCCATTTTGGGGGGAGTTGAGGGGATAATTTTGATGCGTTCAAGAGCAAACAATAATATATATTAAATAATAACACATTAACATAAAAAAAATGAAGGCAAATTGAGCCACAATAACTTAACAGCACCTTAGAGGCCTACTGAAACCCACTACTACCGACCACGCAGTCTGATAGTTTATATATCAATGATGAAATCTTAACATTGCAACACATGCCTATACGGCCGGGTTAACTTATAAAGTGACATTTAAAACTTCCCGGGAAATATCCGGCTGAAACGTCGCGGTATGATGACGTATGCGCGTGACGAAGTCAGAGTAACGGAAGTTATGGTACCCCGTAGAATCCTATACAAAAAGCTCTGTTTTCATTTCATAATTCCACAGTATTCTGGACATCTTTTGCAATTTGTTTAATGAACAATGAAGGCTGCAAAGAAGACAGTTGTAGGTGGGATCGGTGTATTAGCAGCGGACTACAGCAACACAACCAGGAGGACTTTGTTGGAGCGCTAGCCGCGCTAGCCGCGCCAGCCGCGCCAGCCGCGCCAGCTGCGCTAGCCGCGCCAGCCGCGCTAGCCGCCGACCTCACCTTGACTTCCTACGTCTCCGGGCCGCCAAACGCATTAGGTGAAGTCCTTCGTCCTTCTGCCGATCGCTGGAACGCAGGTGAGCACGGGTGTTGATGAGTTGATGAGGGCTGGCTGGCGTAGGTGGAGAGCTAATGTTTTTAGCATAGCTCTGTGAGGTCCCGTTGCTAAGTTGCTAAGTTAGCTTCAATGGCGTCGTTAGCACAGCATTGTTAACCTTTGCCAGCCTGGAAAGCATTAACCGTGTATTTACATGTCCACGGTTTAATAGTATTGTTGATTTTCTATCTATCCTTCCAGTCAGGGGTTTATTTTTTTGTTTCTATATGCAGTTAAAGCACGATGCTATCACGTTAGCTCGTAGCTAAAGCATTTCGCCGATGTATTGTCGTGGAGATAAAAGGCACTGAATGTCCATTTCGCGTTCTCGACTCTCATTTTCAAGAGGATATAGTATCCGAGGTGGTTTGAAATACAAATCCGTGATCCACAATAAAAAAAGGAGAGTGTGGAATCCAATGAGCCAGCTTGTACCTAAGTTACGGTCAGAGCGAAAAAAGATACGTCCATCACTGCCTCTCAAGTCCTTCACTGTAACGTTCCTCATCTACGAATCTTTCATCCTCGCTCAAATTAATGGGGTAATCATCACTTTCTCGGTCCGAATCTCTCTCGCTCCATTGTAAACAATGGGGAATTGTGAGGAATACTAGCTCCTGTGACGTCACGCTACTTCCGGTACAGGCAAGGCTTTTTTTTATCAGCGAGCAAAAGTTGCGAACTTTATCGTCGATTTTCTCTACTAAATCCTTTCAGCAAAAATATGGCAATATCGCGAAATGATCAAGTATGACACATAGAATGGATCTGCTATTCCCGTTTAAATAAAAAAAAATCATTTCAGTAGGCCTTTAGGCTCAGTAGGCAGAGATTACAAAGGACAATATTAAGTTAGCCTTTACGCAAACCATAAATTGATAGGTGTGGGCTGCATCTGGGAAACACACTGATTGGTGTTTCTATGCATGCGTGTGTGTGTGTGTGTGTGTGTGTGTGTGTGTGTGTGTGTGTGTGTGTGTGTGTGTGTGTGTGTCTATGAGGCTGCAGTACGTTAATAAATGTCCCCACACGATGTACATTTGACAGTGATTCATAGCAGGGAAGCTAACATCAGCCTATGGTGACAGCCAAAATATCTACTAACGTTACTTACCGCGATGTGCTTTGTTGAGTTCATGTAAGCTTAAGCTTGTTAATCATGTGACCGCCTGGCTCTGTTTGATTGGTGAAATGGAGTCAAACGTCACCAGTGACTGCATGTGATTGGTGAAACGCAGGCATGCGATAGATCCTACTTTGAAGGTCTGTCTGACAAACCAAAACAAACAAAGCGTCCATTAACAGATCGATAAAAATCAGTAGCGAGTAGCGAGCTGAATGTAGATAAATGGAGCGGAGTAAAAGTAGCGTTTCTTCTCTATAAATATACTCAAGTAAAAGTATGTTGCATTAAAACTACTCTTAGAAGTACAATTTATCCCAAAAGTTACTCAAGTAGATGTAACAGAGTAAATGTAGCGCGTTACTACGCACCTCTGTCAGTAGGTGGCAGCAGGTAGTTAATTGCTTTGTAAAAATCGGAATGTGTCGGGTGAGACGAGGATGGTTTGTTGTGATCTCAATATGTAGACCACAGCGGGAGGCAGCGTGCAGGTAAAAAGGTATGTAATGCTTAAACCAAAAATGAACTAAAGGGAAAGGAAAAGGCAATGGCTATGCAAAATGAAAGTAAAACTGAACTGGCTACAAAGTAAACAGAAACAGAATGCTGGACAACAGCAAAAACTTACGGCGTCCACAAAGTACATCCATACATGACATGACAATCAACAATGTCCACACAAAGAAGGATAGCAACAACGTAAATAGCCTGGCTTGCTAACACAAAGCAGATGCGCGGAATAGCGCTCAAAGGAAGACATGAAACTGCTACAGGAAAACACCAACAAAACAGGAAGGGCCACCAAAATAACAGCGCAAGACAAGAACTAAAGCACTACACACAGAAAAACACCAACAAACTCAAAATAAGGCACGATGACCTGGTGGAGTTTCATTTTTTAAAATTTTCTGCTGGTGGTGTGCCTCCGGATTTTTTAATGAAAAAAATGTGCCTTGCCTCAAAAAAGCTTGAAAAACACTGACACAGAGGGTATTTGACTTGTGTTTTTGCTGCACGCCTTTAAAGAGAAGAGCTCCCCTGTCACATACAGGGTCTTTGACTGCATTCACGCCTCGGCGTCTAAGATCTCTGATTGTGATTATCTTGTGGAAAAACGTCCAAAGTTTGCGGCTGACTTCTATTCGGTGATCAGGAAAAGATTGGGGGTGTAATTACATAAACACAGAGAAATTCCTGTCATGCTTTGGACATTGGTGCGGCTGTCCACAAAGTCTCTGACCGTCTTGACAGATTCTTGGTGCGCTAAGTAACATTTGACGGCTGTTTGCTGTCTTGTCCTCATTTAGTGTCTTTTTCTGTCTGGTCACCTATTAATGCAATGATGCATTGTGGGTAAATGGCATTATTCCATAAGAGAGCACATCCCTACCTGATGCTACTTATAATATGTAAATAGTTTGCCTCTATTTAATCAATCTCATCTTCCCATCACATCCCAAATGTTCTTTCCTCCTCCGTTTTCTCTCCAGACAGACGTGGTCGTTCCTCCATCTGCTCTTGACATCTACTCCTCTTCTTTCTCTGTCATTTGCTCCTATGCCTGCCTTCAACTGTCAGGAACTCTTTTATGGACACACAAGCATCCCCCTCCCACCCCACTTTGGTGTGATGCATCGCGGATCTTCACCGCTGCAAGCTGCGAACACGACGACAAACATACAACACCAAAAGTACAATTTACAAGTTGAGCAGACGCACAAGCAGCTGCATTGCTACTTAACACAGTGCTGTGTGACGCCCACGCGCAAAGAGAGATCTTTAGTGGTAAAGTGCATGATTGTGTGGGACGTGAGGCTGCAGCTTCCTCATACTTCACGGTTTTATTCCACAGTTCATCTGGATGGACTCATTTCAACATTTTAGCTGTGGGATGAAGGGAGATTGTTCTAAAAGCATGCATTACTTCCCCTTTTTTCTTTTTATGCTACGAACCACAGCCCCATAAAACCACATTCCTTCAACCTGATAAAAAGAAAACAAAAATACCGGTAATGTTATGTTCTTTTTTATAGTTGATTAAGGTTAGATGACCTAAACCATTTCACTTATTTTGGAGACTTACTCAGTGTTATTTTATGAACACATATACAAAACTATTCCTCTCGGTACATCAAAGTTAGACGAACAGAATCCGTTTATTCGTATTGGAAGGGTTTATCTAAAAATAAAATGAAATATATACATCATAATGTAAAACATTAAATGTAAATCATAACATGTACAAAATATTTTTTGATAAACACTGCACTACATGGATTTTAATTATTACTGCTGATTCTGAACTTTTATGTGTGCTTAATTCAAGTTAGAAGTCCAAAATGAGTTGATAAATTTGAATACAATTTAAATACATTTAAAACAAATGTAATGAATAATACATTGATTTATCAAATCATAACTTCTTAAAAATGTGTATTAAAATACTTATCTTTTAACTTTAGAATTATTATATTTAGATTTTGTTTACCATTATTCCATTAATATGTTTTGATTATGTTACAAAATATACACATTTTTATTGTATTTTAAATGTTCAATTATAATAATTGATTTGTATTCAAAATAAAATAGGTATTGCATTTTGTTTGTAGTTTAATATTACAACTATATACTGTACATTTCTTCCAGTTTAAATAAAAAAAACCCGAATAAATTCGAATACCCTACTCTGGGGTTTATCGACAATCCTTCCTGTCACAAAGTCATTCATTTCTTTATTATCACTCCAAGGTGTTGGCAGAGTGTTATAAAGTAATTTATTTTAAGAGTACTGTGACAACGCGTGCACACACACAAGATGTATGTATGATTTACTGTATGTGGTCAATGTGTAATCTCAGTCCCAATTGGTTCTTGCCTTTGTAATATGGTATGCGTCTCTAATGAGCACTATTTCTTCACCCGTTCTCTCGTTCTGCTTGGTTTGTCACTTGAGTTTATGTAAGTTGGCAATGCGTGGGTGCCAGGTCAGCATGGTCTTGGCACCTTCGTGTTACAACCTGATTTGCTTTTTTTCACATCAATTCGGACTCGAGGAACAAAATGTGTCATTGGTTCATTTTAGGCGTGTCCTTACGTCGTAAAATGACCAGAATGTTTTTAACGAGCCTGGCTCTGGGACAGAAATAGATTGGACTTCTTACCTCACGTTTGGCCCGTGAATGGGCCTTCAAAATAAAATGTAATAAAATAAAATCTCTCTAACGACATGTGAAATATTGACTTAATAAGACCTGCTCTACCCGTTCTTACTCCCTGTTAAAGGCCTACTGAAATGAATTTTTTTTATTTAAACGGGGATAGCAGATCCATTCTATGTGTCATACTTGATCATTTCGCGATATTGCCATATTTTTGCTGAAAGGATTTAGTAGAGAACAACGACGATAAAGATCGCAACTTTTGGTATCTGATAAAAAAAAGCCTTGCCCCTACCGGAAGTAGCGTGACGACACCGGGGGAAGGACTGCTCATATTTTCCTATTGTTTACACCAGCAGCGAGAGAGATTCAGACCGAGAAAGCGACGATTACCCCATTAATTTGAGCGAGGATGAAAGATTCGTGGATGAGGTACGTTAGAGTGACGGACTAGAATGCAGTGCAAGACATATATTTTTTCGCTCTGACCGTAACTTAGGTACAAGCTGGCTCATTGGATTCCACACTCTCTCCTTTTTCTATTGTGGATCACGGATTTGTATTTTAAACCACCTCGGATACTATATCCTCTTGAAAATGAGAGTCGAGAACGCAAAATGGACATTCACAGTGACTTTTATCTCCACGACAATACATCGACGAAACACTTTAGCTACGGAGCTAACGTGATAGCATCGTGCTTAACTGCATATAGAAACAAAATAAATAAACCCCTGACTAGAAGGATAGACAGAAGATCAACAATACTATTAAACCAGGGACATGTAAATACACGGTTAATGCTTTCCAGCCTGGCGAAGGTTAACAATGCTGTTGCTAACGACGCCATTGAAGCTAACTTAGCAACCGGACCTCACAGAGCTATGCTAAAAACATTAGCTATCCACCTACGCCTGCCAGCCCTCATCTGCTCATCAACACCCGTGCTCACCTGCGTTCCAGCGATCGACGGAGCGACGAAGGACTTCACCCGATCACAGATGCGGTCGGCGAGACGGAGGAAGTTAAGGTGAGTTCGGCGGCTAGCGCGTCTGCTATCCATCTCTGTCTTCCTGGTTGTGTTGCTGTAGACCGCTGCTAATACACCGATCCCACCTACAACTTTCTTCTTTGCAGTCTCCATTGTTCATTAAACAAATTGCAAAAGATTCACCAACACAGATGTCCAGAATACTGGGGAATTTTGAAATGAAAACGGAGCTTTTTTGTATTGGATTCAATGGGGTACCAATACTTCCGCATCAACTGATTCCGTCACGCGCATACGTCATCATATCTAGACGTTTTCAACCAGAAGTGTGGCGGGAAATTTAAAATTGCAATTTATAAGTTAACCCGGCCGTATTGGCATGTGTTGCAATGTTAAGATTTCATCATTGATATATAAACTATCAGACTGCGTGGTCGGTAGTAGTGGGTTTCAGTAGGCCTTTAAATAATATTGTCAAAAGATAACCACCATGCGCTGAAGTCATGGAAGATGCAAGACATTGTCTTATCTTGTCTAAATGATTCATTAAAAGGGGATTTTTGCCACTTTTCTCAAAGTTACATTTTTAAAAGCAAAAAATGTAAAAAGAATGTCATTGGCTAGCTTATGCTTCCATCAATGGTTAAACAGAACATATTTTTAAAAATGGCTGTCACTCACCGCTGTGTGTTACACACGTACCGTTGAATATTAATTCAATGATAGCTAACGTTAGAAGACAAACTTTGCTCAATCGCTATCATTAGCTGACACAACACTAATGCATGCGTGTGTGTGTGTGTGTGTTACGTGCAACATAGTGTTACGCCATTATGTGCTAAAAGCCGGAATAGTTTCACATAGAATACTTTGGAAAGTTGGCGTAAAGGTTTCAAACAGCTATTTAAATTATTATACAAAATTGATTTAGTCTTGTCTCCCTTTTATTGTCCACTTTATTTTCTGGTCATGTTATTTTCTCATGCGAAAGGGGAACTGCACTTTTTTATTTTTTATTTTTCCTATCATACACAATCCTGATGTGAGACAAGAACACGTCTTTCTCTTTTGTGTATTCTTTTTTTTAGCACTTAGCTGCATAATGCTTAGTGTTTCACTCGAGCTGGATTGGTTTGTCACGCAGCTTCTAAAACTTGTAGTCCATCCTCCTTATATTCAGGCTCCAGTAGAAGCTGGTCCTCATTAAGTCTGCCATGATTTGTTCCGGTAATGCTTAAAATGAGCAAAATACGGTAAATATTACATGGAATTATGAATGTGCCTGTTATTTAAAATACATACATACATACAGCGTGTATAAAATTTGAAGGTTTTTGGATGTTTTTATAGGGTTTTTTAGGCACAATAGAGTACTCAGATTACCTGCATTGTTAGCCATCTATTGCTATAGCGTTTATTTACGATTTAGAATGCATAACAAAATAAAAACAGATGTGTTCTTGTCTTACGAAAGGATTGTGAATGGCAAAATTCCAAAAAAGTGCAGATCCCATTCAGATTTATTCTGTAAACATTTTTTTTTTTCAAATACTTTTTTACCTATTATTTGAAATAGCAATATTTAATCATTTTCTCATAGGACTTTTTCTTGTATTTTGAATAGGTTTATATTCATAATTAGATCAATGAATAAAATTAATTTAAGATTTTTTTTTTTAACCTAAAATATACTAATTATATAGACTATAATTCCTATGAAATTCATATATTTTCCTAATGTTACATTTGACTCTTATTAGTAAGACTTTATTCTCGTAAATTTGTGAGTTTTTCTTCCAGAATATTATTGTTGTAAAAATTTACTTTTTTTTTTCCAAATTAAATCCTAACTCTTGGAAACTGTATTTTTCTTGCCTTCCCTAAAATTAGCGAGGTTTGTTTTTTTGCACTGTAGCATCTTTATTCTAAAATATGGCTTGTTTCTTACAAATATTTATTTTGTTTTTACTATTAAGACAGTGTTTTTCTTGCAGTATTATGACTTTTCCCCTCTAAATAATGCTATAGTTTGTTTTCTCTTATTACAATTCTTTACAGCTTGTTTCTGACTTATTTTTCTTGTAACTTTTCTCTCAACTGTATTTTTGTAAAAACTGTTGCTCAAAATAATCCAACTTAATTCTTATAAAATTGTAATTATTATTAATAAAACATTTTTTTACAGTATAACTTTATTCTTACAAAATTATGACTTTTCTTCCCAAAATATTACAATTTAACTCTTGTAGAAAGTCCGACCTTTTTCTCGTAATAGTAAAACTATCCATTTTTAATTTTTCAACTCATTTTATTTTGTAATGAGTACAGTATATAAAGATATAGTGATGTTCTTAATAGTCAATATTCTTAGATTATGTAAGTGTGAGCTGGAATCAGTGGAGATAAAAAGTGGTAATTATTAATCATTTGGCGGTGTTCGTTGTCTCAAGCACAGGGCAATGTGGTACGCCCATGCAGTAACTGGCCTATATACACTAGCCTGTGTGTGTGTGTGTGTGTGTGTGTGTGTGTGTGGCAGCATTTGCAGTGCAAGCAGATTTTACGTTCTTTATTTACACACACATTCACCCTAAAACCGTCCTTAATGATACACTGGGTCCTTCCTTTTTGGAGTCCAATCGTATTTACAAATCCAAACAATTGTGTGGCTAAGTGGCGTCTTCCACGCACCGTTTGACGTGTACGTAACAATTAGGAGTTGGCGCTGCATTGGGCGCGTAAATCCATCTTCGGTTGCCAGTCCGTCTGCACTTCCAGTCTGCGGTGGTGAAAGTGCGGCCTGTTCAACCTCAGTGAAAATGACCAACTTTGTGTGTGTGTGTGTGTGTGTATATGATTTGTTGTAATTTATTAGGTTGCACATTTTTGCAGGATTGAGCACATTTTTTGAGGTTTTGCTATTTCTGCCTCTTAGGTTATATCAGGCCATCAAAGTGTCTGCTGGCTCTTTGCTGTGGGAGGGAAATCGGCATGTGACACAGGAATCAATGGGTTGCCATACACGTTATTATGTAGCAAACTTGTCTGTCAGATTTTGTGTTTTTCATGCTGAAAGTTAGTGGTGCCACCCAGGAAAATCTAAAGCTTGCTGATAACAGGGCTTTATTTTACATGCATTATGAATTATGATTGTAGTCTTTGCAAAGTTTTCACACAGTTGATAAAATCCCACAGTTTAAAAACAACTATGAGGTTAATTTAGTGATAGGTCTCAACATGGGCAAAACATATCTTCTATCTACAACAGGGGTGTCTAACTCATTTTAGGTCAGGGGCCGCATGGAGGAAAATCTGTGCACACGCGGGCCGGACTATTAAAATCCATCCTTTTTTTCTACCGCTTTTCCCTTTCGGGGTCGCGGGGGGTGCTGGAGCCTATCTCAGTTGCAAAATCATGGTATTAAAGATAACTTCAGATTGTTTTCTTTCTCTTACTTTGGCCAAAAATAGAACAAACACATTCTAAAAATATTACAATAAAAATATAGAAAAAAAATACCGGCAGCAGTAAAGTTTAGATCCATGAACAAAAGAAGAAGGTAAATGAATGTTTATAAGTGAACACATTTACATATGCATACACATTTGTTTTCTTTTGTATTATTTTTTAAATTAAATTAATGTTTATGACAACCTTTTTCCAAAACACAATATAGAATGTGAGATATAACAGGATAATGCATACATTTATCATTTGTTTTCAAAACGGTTACAAAAAGTTGGGACCCCAAAAATTTACTGTGGGACCCCATTTTTATGACTTGATGGGGTCCCAGGCATTTTGAAAATTCCTAGCGCCAACACTGATGGAGTATTGGTGTGTGCAAAACAGCAGCAGGTGGCTGTAGCCTGCGGGCCGGTTCCAATACTAATCAAATATCATCCGGGGTGCCATAGATAATTCATTTGCGGGCCGGATCTGGCCCGCGGGCCTTGACTTTGACACCCCTGATCTACAACCTATGGTAAAAAATGATGGAATCCCCAGTCTTGAAGGATGTTCATTCAGTTGTTTAATTTTGTAGGAAAAAACAGACAAGAGACAAGACACAAAACTATATTCCTTTCAAATGGTAACTTTCTGGCTTTCAAAACACTCAAAAGAAATCAAGTAAATGTATTGTGGTAGTTAGTCAGTAATGGTTTAATTAATCAAACAGATTGAAAAAAAAAATGGACTCACTCAATTCTGAGGAAGAATTTATGGAATCATTCAATAGCATTTCATTTCCAAAGCTAACACCTGCATCAGATTGAATCTGTTCATTAGTCTGCAGTTAAGTGTTCACACCTTGGAGAGCTGTTGCACCAGGTGGATTGACATGAATCATCGCTCCAACTCGAGAGATATCAATTGAAACAAAGAGGATTATCAAACTTCTTCAAGAAGGTAAATCGTCATGCAATGTTGCAAAATATGTTGATTTTTCACCGTCAGCTGTGTCTAAAATGTGGACCGAGTAAAAACAACTTGGGAAGATTGTAAAGGGCAAGCATACTGATAGACTAAGGAAAACATCAAAGCGTCAAAACAGAACTCTTCAAGCAATATGTCTTGAAAACAGAAAATGCACATCAAAATAAATGACAAACAAATGGGCTGAAACTGGAGCCACAGTCTGTAGTCGAACTGTAAGAAAGCACCTCGAGGAAATCGGAGTTAAATACAGAAAAGCTAAACAAAAGCCGCCCACGCCATAAAAACCAAGGTTACAACGGGCTAAGGAAAAGCAATTGTGAACTTTTCTTATTCCATCTATGGAAATTATATTTGGGAATGATGACATTTTTCAAGATTAAATTCCATCTTGCCATAGAGCAAACAAAAACTATACAAACTTTCTTTAAAGAAAGTCATGGCAATGTCAACGTCACGGCCTGCAGATAGTCCGGATCTAAATCCAATTGCGCGTCTGTGGTGGAAATTAACGAAAATGGTTAATGACAAGACTCCAACCTGCAAAGCTGATCCTGACAACAGCAATCAGAGAAAGTTGGAGCAAGACTGATGATTACTGTTTGTTGCTCGTTAACTCCATACCTCAGAGACTGCAAGCAGTTATAAATATTATGTCATGTTATAAAAGCCAGGTGGTGCAACAAAGTATAGTGGTGTGTTGAGTGATTCCATCATTTTTAATCTGTTTGGTCTAAAAATGAAACTGTTACTGACTACGACGAGGGCGGCGGAGCGTCCGTCTACAAACTTGAGGGTTCCTTGAATGAATCCAGAGCCATCCTCTACACTGCCGTTGTCACCTACCTTTGCTCCTAGTGGCACTCACACTGGTGTATGAATGTGAATTAATGTTTGGTGGTGGTCGGGGAGGCCGTGGGCGCAAATTGGCAGCCACATTTACGTCAGTCTAGCCCAGGGTAGCGGTGGCTACAAATGTAGCTTACCACCATTATGGTGTGAATGTGGAGTGAATGGTTCTCAGGTCTTGTTGTAAAGCGATTTGAGTGTATAGAAAAGCGCTATATAAATCTAATCCATTTTTACCACAATATATTTTGTTGATTTCTTTTTAATGTTTTTTAAAGCCAGAAAGTTGCCATTTGAAATGATATAGTGTTGTGTCATGTTTTTCCCCCCTACAAAACTAAACAACTGAATGAACATCCTCCAAACCAGGTGAGTCCATAATTTTTGCCCAGGGTTGTGTATTTTCCTATTAGGGTTTTATGCTGCTGATTTCGATAATCAATGAGTGAGATCGACTGATACAATAGCGTTCACATGTATTTACTGTACATTTTTCAATGTATGTATGCTGAGTGCCTTTGACAATGTAACAATATCGACACAATATTATTAACCCCTTATTCTCTTTTATTACATACAATTGTTTGAGCAAAACAAAGACAATAGTACATAATAACTAAACAAAATGAAAAACATACTATCTGCTACTATTTAAAATGCTTTAGGTTTTGCCCTCAAAGACCTCCTGTGTCTAGGGAGTTTGTAAACAATAAAACAACCCACATGTTTTTGAGGGGAAAAAAATCGCCCTAATCACTATAGTATAGATCATTTACTGATACTGCTCTTTGTGGTGACACCACTAATTTATAGATCGATCCGCCCTCCTCTCACTGACTGACAATAATGACAAATCATGACACACCAACAGTTATATTATCCTCTCTCTCGACCCTTATTAAATAAACTTCTTAATAACAGCTTACTTCCATGCTCCAGCTACATTTCTTAAAGTTTACTAATCAATTGTTTATTGGTATTGTTTAAAGCAGGAGTTCTTAACCTTTTTGACCTCAGGGCCCAACTTTTCCACTACAGAGGGCCCACTTACAGTCGCGATCAAAAGTTTACATACACTTGTAAAGAACATAATGTCATGGCTGTCTTGAGTTTTTGATCATTTCTACAACTCTTATTTTTTTGTGATAGAGTGATTGGAGCACATAATTGTTGGTCACAAAAAACATTCATGAAGTTTGGTTTTTTTATGAATTTATTATGGGTCTACTGAAATTGTGACCAAATCTGCTGGGTCAAAAGTATACATACAGCAATGTTAATATTTGGTTACATGTCCCTTGGCAAGTTTCACTGCAATAAGGCGCTTTAGTAGCCATCCACAAGCTTCTGGCAAGCTTCTTGTTGAAAATGTTGACCACTCCTCTTGACAAAATTGGTGCAGTTCAGCTAAATTTGTTGGTTTTCTGACATGGACTTGTTTCTTCAGCATTGTCCACACGTTTAAGTCAGGACTTTGGGAAGGCCATTTTAAAACCTTAATTTTAGCCTGATTTAGCCATTCCTTGACCACTTTTGGCATGTGTTTGGGGTCATTGTCCTGTTGGAACACCCAACTGCGCCCAGGACCCAACCTACGGGCTGATGATTTTAGGTTGTCCTGAAGAATTTGGAGGTAATCCTCCGTTTTCATTCTAAATCAGGCTAGAATTAAGGTTTTACAATGGCCTTCCCAAAGTCCTGATTTAAACCCCATTGAGAACATGTAGACAATGCTGAAGAAACAAGTCCATGTCAGAAAACCAACACATTTAGCTGAACTGCACCAATTTTGTCAAGAGGAGTGGTCAAAAATTCAACCAGAAGGCTGCAAAAAGCCCCTCGTTGCAGTGAAACTTGCCAAGGGACATGTAACCAAATATTAACATTGATGTATGTATACTTTTGACAACTTTAGATCGTGACAGTACATATTAACACTGAATTAGTAATCTTACTCTTGATTTTAAATATATGAAATAATGATATCTAACCTACTTACAACCTTGTCAAATGATATGGAACCATGTGATTAAATTGAATTACATTTAAAGTAAATACATTGTCAGCCAGAGGTGATCTGTGTTTGTGGTCAGCAGTAATCGGCAATAGCAATCACATACTTTTTCACAAAAATCAGCCGATATTGATCAGTGGCCGATCGATCGGCACATACCTAATTTTGACAAAGATCATAGATTCAGTATCAGTGCCCGACAATAATACATTGTGGTCGTCTACGGTAGCCATTTTTTATGACGTATTCTCTCATCTTTATTTTTATAGTTGTAATATTACAATTTATTTTTCCTAATACAGTTTAGAATTTGTTCATTGAAAAAAAAACTCTATAATACTAACACTTTATACTTTAAATTGTTTTTTTCCCTCTATTTTGAATTAAATTAATCAAAGTAAATGCTTGTAAACTATTTCCCTTTTTTCTTGTTAATTTTACTTTTTTCCGTGTAGAATTACGACCAAATTTTTAAAAATTTCAGATTTTTGTTCTTTATTTTTTAGTAAGTTATATTTTATAATAGTTAAGTTATAATTCATATTTGTTCTTAAAATACAGTAATAAAACTTAATTATTTTAATATTACAACTTATTTTCTTGTAATATTAGGATTTAATTTTTTAGCATTCCCCCCCCCCCCCCCCCCCCTTTTTTTACACACACTTTAGACTTTTCTCATATTGTAAAACAATATATATAATTTCCCCTTGTAGCATTTGGAGTTTATCCTTGAAAACAGGACTTCTTTTTGTCATATTAAAATCACAACTTTTCATCTCTATATAATTACTAAAGACCTAATTCCTATAAAATTGAGATTTTTTTCTTGCAGTGTTACAAAGTAACTTTTTATAAATGTGTTACTTTTAAGGAACAAGATGAAAAAAAATGAAACTACATCTCAATTTTTTAAAATATTTTCTGAAA